>NC_137020.1:14140645-14468577 GCF_032717465.1 Coenobita brevimanus | reverse complement strand
AGGAGATTTAAGTGTGTGTTGGAAATTGGAGGGGGATAACTTTGACATCGGTAGTTACAAAAGTCTTTTCCAAGATCTTGTTGAACAGAATAGAGCCAGTAATTGATAAAATTTTAAGAGAAGAACAAGCGGGATTTAGAAAGGAGTCGAGGCTGTAATGATCATATTTTTATTGTAAGGCACCTATCTTTCCTGTCACTCCTATCTCTTCCTATTTCTCCTATCTTTCCTGTCACTTCTTATTCCTTTTCTTTCCTTTACAGGTGGCTTTACATTGCGTGACAGCCCAAATGGTTTCCTGTAAGCCAAGAAACCATTTACAACTCTGGGTGGTAACCATATAACCAAACCATACGTGCTCCCTACGTGTCAACAAGTGGGTTGGTAGTGGGTTGCGCTCCTCCCTGTAAAAACAACTAACTCAGTGTCAAATGGCCACCCTTTACTGGATTATGGTGTCTGGCAGTAGATAGACAGATAGATCTAATGCAACAAGCTAATGAGATGAAAATACCACTTAGGAAGTGTTTTGTTGATTTTGAAAAGGCGTTTGATAGTGTTTCACGTGGTACTCTCCTGAAAATTATGAGACTTGGTATACCAGAAAAGTTTGTAAATATTATTAGAAGCCTGCATGGCGGTACTTTCTGTAAGGTAATGATGAGTGGTTCTTGAGTGATCCAATTGAAATTAGGTTAGGAGTGACAGATAGGTCAGGAGTGATTCAAGGATGAGTTCTTTCGCCTTTGCTGTTTGTTTTGGCTATGGATTATTTTATGAGAAAGGCTGTAAGGAGAATTTCAGCAGCAGGAATTAACTGGAAAAAAATACGATGCTGATGAATTTGGACTAATGCTTGATGATATTGTACTGATTTGCGGAAGTATTTTATGAGATGCAGAGGGTGCTTGATTTTTTTTATGCGAGGAAGAAGGAATCAATGGCTGAGCCCGCATGAACGTTCCTTCCATTGAAAAAAAACATAAACAATACAAAAGAGAGGCCAAATTCAAGATCCATTCATTTCGAAATGCCTGGACAATAATTGGGTTTGAAAGACTGGTGATCATAGGAAGTAGGAAATGCAGAAAGAGGGAGACAGTTCTATAGCTGACCTGTTGCATAAACAAAGGACTGGGAGTAACGGTCTTGCATTAGAAAGATTGGACAGCAAAAGAGGATGGGAGTTTGTTGCTTAGATGGGTGCTACGTGGCCGCCGTAGAGCTGGAGGGATGCAAGCAGACAGTTCAGAGGAGCAGTGACCATTGAAGCAGAAATAGAAAAGAGATAAAGAGGTAACAGTACGGCCCGAAGAGACAAAGGTTGAAGGAAGCCAGTAAGAGGAGGAGAGTTGATGAGACGAATAGCCTTTGACTCCACCCCTATTGAGAAGAGCTGTAGATGGCCGGAGACCTCCCCACACATGAGAGTTGTCCACTCTAAACCAAGGGGTATAAAGTCAACAACTGTGCAGGGTAAAGGAGGCACGGAGTCGGCTTAGCAAACCTAATCTCTTGGATGCAGATTTTACAAGAGATGCAATATGATCTTTCCAAGATAAGTCCCTTGTGAACGAAATCCCAAGCATGCTCAAGGATGATGCAGGATTGAGCTGGATATTATTAAACATTAGTGGGTACTCCAGTGAAAGATTCTGACGGGTTGATAGGTGTAAAGACTGAGTCTTTGATGCATTAAAAACATGATTTTTTTTTACCCCAGTCAGAGATACGAGCCAAGTCATACATTAGGTGTTCCATAGCCTCATCCCTTGTTTGTTGGAAGTAACTGTTGAGATGGACGTTGCGGGAACCGAATGGAAAGGTGAAGGGTGGAATCATCAGCGTACGAGTGGATAGGATTAGATGTACAGCTTAGATCATTGATGAGTAAAAGGAAGAGAGTTGGTGATAGGACAGAGCCATGAGGAACACCACCGTTTTTTAGATCTAGGAGAAGAACGTTGGTGCTCTACAACAGCAGCTACAGAACTGACCAGAAAAGAAAGCTATAGGGTGAAGGCACAGATAGGATAATAAGAAATCGTACGAGGGCATTTTGGAAATTAAAGATTGATGCAAGACTGGATCGAAAGCCTTTTGAGATGTCAAGTGCAATGACAAAACTTTCGCCATGAAGTCCCGAAAAGGAAGATGACCAGGTGTCTGAAAGGTGAGGTGAGGAGATCGCCAGAAGACCGTCCCTGACGGAACCCATACCAACGATTAGAAAGAAAGGTTGCAATAGGAAAGATGCTTTATTTTATTTTTTTTTTAAGAATGGACTCGAAACTTTTTGAGACACAGGATGTTAAAGCAATTGAACGATAATTAGAGGGTTGGGAATGGTCACTACCCCTAGCTTCTTTGGGACTGGCTGAATGAGAGGAAACTTCCAGCAAGAAGGAAAGGTACAAGTTGAAAGAACAAAGGCAGAAAGAGTTTACTCTAGGCAGGTTGAAAGCACAGAAGGTTCTTGTCTGGTGGAGGAGGAGGAGAAAAAGTGGGATTGGTAATAAATTGTTGGAAAGACTCAAATTATTAGGCTAATATGAACGATGAGAACCAACTCAATTGTGTAACTGAGAAGAATGTGGTGAAGAATGTAGAAAATTTTAAATATCTGGGAACGATTGTAGTCTAGCATCTAATGGATCATTAAACAATGAAATTGAGGAGAGGATTAGACAGGCTTGGCGAGCTGTTTGGAATGTTGAAATCTGTTTTGGAATAATACTATGCTTTCGGTATATACTAAAGTAAAAATTTACAAGTCCATGGTTAGACCAGTTTTAATTTATGGACATGAGTCATGGTACAGTACAATATGGTACAACAGATCAGAAAGAATTAGGATTTGAGAACAAAATACTGAGAAGGATTCTTGAGGTAATGTGGCAAAGACAGAGTTACAAATGAAAGAGTAAGGGGATATTATGAGGAGTGGAACCAGCTGATGAATATGGCAGACTGTCTCGCTGGAAATGGCTGGGACACATATATAGAAAAGAATGAAGTTTAATACAGGGGTGTGCCAGAATGGACTGCTAGAGGAAGAAAGAGGTAGAGGGTAGGCCGAGGGAAACCTGGTTGAGGACAATGAAAAGTGAAGCTTGGGAGACGAGTGTTGGTACAGGACCTGAAAAGGAGATGGCGAGAGACAAATATTAGTGGAGAGAGTTCATCGAGGTCCCATGCATCCCGTGGGGTGCCACAGGAAATTATATATATATATATATATATATATATATATATATATATATATATATATATATATATATATATGATACTGTCCGGAATTTCAGATAATTATATCAGGAGACATTGCAAAAATATTAAATGACCTATAAACACAGAGACTTAAATTAAGGCTAAAGATGAACCAAAGTAAAATTTAAGCCATTTTTGTTAGGCAAATACACCAAATGGTGTCATTTGGTTAAATAAAAAAAACAATCTTGAAGGAGCTGAGGAATATAATTACTTGGGGCAAAAACAAAAACAAAGGAACGATCTCAAAGGGAAATAAAAAGACTCATTATAAATAGATGTAAATCTGTCTGTAAACACAGAAAAATTATGAGTTCTAGTTTGTTAGTATATATGAAACGAAAAGCATGTAATGAATGTCAAATCCCAGCTATGGCGTATGGTTGTGAGACCTGGAAACTGATAAAAATCAATGGAAAACAAAGAGCGTCCGTTCTCCAAAGAGCAAAGAAAAGGTTATTGCTCGGATTATCTCTTTGAGAGTCTGGAAGAGCTGACCATAGGTGAAAGAGTGGACTAAAGTCAAAGGCATTATGTAAGTTATAAAAGAACTGAAACGGATGTGGGCAGGTCATGTAGCAAGAATAAGGGATAACCGATGGAACAAAAGGCTGACTTCCTGGACTCCTAAGAAACTGTAGGCGTAGCAGGAAAAGACCAGACATGAACTAGAGAGATGATATAGGAAAGTTTTGAGGTAAAGCTTGGCAGAGACTGGCTCAGTCAAGGAATTCGTGGAGAAAGCTGGGGAAGGCCTTTTTGTTCAGCAGCCTAATAGCAATGGCTGCTGCTGATGATGATGATGATGATATATACAGCAAATGGAGCGAGGTCAACAAAATAAATGCCTAGTTTAAAAGGATTTTACCTTGATTTGGTTGTTCTAAATTTCGTATTTGGTCTCTTTTAAATCATTACCTTGCCATTCGTCACTTTGACACTTGCCCTGTCGCATTACATGTGTTGTATCCTGTTTCTGTTACACCTGCCCTGCTCTTTCTAATTACACGTGCCCTCCCTTGTCTCATTACACCTGTTCTGCCCTGTTTCATTACACCTGCCCTGCTCTGTCTCATTGTATTTGCCCTCCCCAGTCACATTACACGTGCCATGTTCTGTTTCACTACGCCTGTCTTTTCCTGTCTCATTACACCTACCCTGTCCTGTCACACGATAGTTCACTTGCCTTGTTTCATTACATCTGCCTTGCCCCCTGTCTCATCACATTTGGTCTTTTGCGCTTCATACTAGATCCACTCTGTCCTACCCAACCATTTCACTAAAATGGAGGGATGAGGAAGTGGTGAAGAAAGGGAAACAGTATTAAGTAAAACACACACACACACACACACACACACACACACACACACACACACACACACACACACACACACACACACACACACACACACACACACACACACACAGTGCTCCGGAGGAGGAAACAAGCATTACAACAGAGATGTCACGATGTGTAAACATGGAATGTGAAGCAACAACAATATCATTATCCTTAACCTTATGTCAGCCTCACCACCGCACTCTCCCATCACCTTCAGTTAACGCCACACAATGTACAGTATACCAAAAATATAAAATCACATGGTTAAAAAGAACAGAGGTTTTACCTGAGGACCCAACGTCAACATACATCTCTCTCTCTCTCTCTCTCTCTCTCTCTCTCTCTCTCTCTCTCTGTCTCTGTCTCTGTCTATGGCTCTGTCTCTCTCTCTCTCTCTCTCTCTCTCTCTCTCTCTCCCTCAGGAACTAATATCTCCTCCCCTTCTCTCAACCTGCTCACAATTAGGCACCCGAATTTATTTCTCGAGCTATTTCCTTCCTCTAATATCTACTCCCCTCAACCCCGTTATCCCTCCTTCCTACCCTGTTTCACCCTGCCTGTCCGAGCAACATCAGTGGAGCCCATACTTACATTTTATCCAGAATTCCGGACGCTTTTCTCCTCTTTCTAACGCAGGTAAAAACAAAAGTGGTTCTAAAGAACTATAATGTTTTGTTTCTCTTTGTTTACGACTCACATTCTCTTCCTATTAAATCGCAAGCGGCTTCAAGTAAAAATAAACAGGTATATCTTTCTTTGTAAACCTGTGTGTTAATGCCTTCATTACTATCTACGACTTTGAAGTGAACAGCGCCTTTCCTGTCACTCCTAATCCTAATCACATGTTAACAAGTATGTGCTCTCCTCATTTCTGATCCTTTTTCCCCCTGCCGTCATTCTTCATCCCAGCAAATTTTAAAAATCAGATTCTCTCTCCCCAGTCCCCATCTTTGCCCTCCTCCCCCTCTCACTCTCGTCTCCGGCTACGACCCTGTGTATCATGTCGGATGGTGGTGTTGCTGAGCGATCGGGAGAACATAAAATCTGAGCTTCATGCATATGACAAGAGGCAACCACAACCTGTGCTGATGATATTAAAGGGAAAAAGTGTGTCTTCCACATAAATTGCGCCGGACATGAGCGTAAACGTGTAAAACATGAAACGAGGTAAATAAAATGAAAGTGTAGTAAACCAAGACTAAACACCAGTCTCGGATTACTGCATACTTACAGGATACATACTTTCCTCTAGTTTCATAGATGAATTTATTGATCGTTGGTTACTGTCATGTTTTGCAGTCTGATCATTCAACGTGCATTCGCTGCATCATGCAGTTTTCCCACCACCTTTCATTCCTTCACTAAACTCACGTTAACCTTTTGTACAGATGGTGCCATCCTTTTTTTTTTTTTTTAGATGTATGAGATGTAAATCTGCTAGGATCTAACAATAGCTACGCGCCAGCGCGCGTAGCTCGAGAAGATTAATTGTATAAGTTTGCATTTAGCTCACTTACTCGGCTACCTCAGTGAGAAGTGGATAATGCGCGCCTTTTCTCCATAAAGGAGGAAAACAAGAAGGAAGAAGATTAGGCAGATCAGGAAAACGAAGATCAGGAAAATATTATGTAACTTATTTTTTAGGACCACCCATCCAGAAATTAAGGTCAGATGGAAAAGTCAAAGATTTGGCCCTTGTTACTCAAATAATTTTTATTCATTTTGAGCCAAAACTTGTAGGAAGTGCAAACAGTCACCCAGAGTTGAAGTAATTCTGTTGACAGAAGACAGGATAAAGATCAAAGTCACAGGTAGTGATGCAAAAAAAAAAAAAAAAAAAAGGGTAAAGAAAAAAGAAAAAAAATGCGTTCTGATTTCTTTTAATATAAACTATTGTTTTTGCAAAAAAAAAAAAATTGTTTTTTATTGTTATTTTAATGCGCAAAAATATTTCTTTTAAAGTTTTTACAGGAATTTACAGCAATATAAGAGCTGCTTAAGCCAATCTAGTTTATGTGTAACAAAATTAGAGCCATCTGACCTACTTAAACTGTACTCCTTGAGCCTAGGGGTGAAGCAGTATTATCAAATAATTACAGTCATGAGAACAAGAATAAAAAAAAAAGAAAGAGTAAAGAAATTTCACTGTGGTTATAAGGTATACGCCAAGTCAGTTATCAAGCCTGAAGGTCAGACTCGTCAGAGGTTTCTAGTCCTGACTCCTGGCCCTGCTACCTCCATCTACCGTGCAGTAGGAAACTTGGTTAATTTCTTGCAAATTTTTGGAATAAATAAACACCTTGTCGGCACAGTTCAAACAGGTTACAGGGGGAAATATTTATTGTATTTGCTTTATACTTTTCCCAGAACTGTCACAATGTTTGATTAATGTCTGACCCCAAAATATGAACTTTTGGCATGAAAAATGGTGAGTAGAATAATCAAATATTCGTTCCGAGAAATTAGGGAAAAAAACAATAAAAAAAAACAAAAACAAAAAACACATTTTTAAGAAAACATGATTTTTTTTTTTTTTTTTTCTGCATCACTAGTCACAAGGCAAGGGCAGACTTGAACACCTTTTGATCCAGTCTGGACTGAAGGTCTTGAAACACTGGAGGCTACCGAGTATTCACCTTGGGTGCCTTAGGAAGGCAATATTTAACTAATCTGGAGACTCAAATTGAGGCTGCAAAGGACTAATTTTAAGTTGGCTTCCCAGTAAGTCAATAGTCAATAATTCAGTATCAATGGCTCATCTATTGTAGAGTGCCTCTTGGGAGGATCTGGCAGTGAACTGAATAATCTAGTAAACATGTAGCTAGCAAAAAAAAAAAAAAAAAAAAAAAAGACTAACATAACCCGAAAGGGGCAGTTTCGGCTCAAATGAGATGTTATTACTTCAGCCAATGATATTAGCCTCTACTCATACCATTAATTCTGCAACGGCAAGTATTTACGGATATTTTTTTGAGCATATGAATGGGTGCGTGCAAATGTATAGCACATACACACACACACACACACACACACACGAAACTGCCCCTTTCGGGATGTGTTATACCTTTAATTTTTTTTTTTTCAAGCTCTCCGGCTCAGTGAACACCGCTCGCCCGGCTCAGTGGTAACGCTCTCGCTTAGCATCTGCTAAGACCGGGAGGAGTTCGCGCCTTGCTCGGGATGCGAAAAGTTTCAGCATGACGAAGCGAAGTGGACACTGTCTTCCTCGAGCAAGAGGATGGGTGTGTGCGTGTGTGAAAGTCAGGGGCTTTGCCTGTATTAGATTGGACTACTATGAGCTCTCAGCTCTCTTCTTCTGTGAGGGTAATATGCAGATGATCACAATCATCACGTGATCCTGACCGAACTAGTGAATTACACACACACACACACACACACACACACACACACACACACACACACACACACACACACACAGCCGAAAATTCATGTTCAAGTAACTTTTTCACCCTTTTTGTATATTGGCGAAAATCACACGAATGCTGAATCAAATACTTAGATTTGTTAATACACTGTATTTCATCCGTGCATGGGCCATGATTCTTACAAAGAGGAAAAAAAAAGAAGAAGAAAAAAAAGATCTTGAAAAATTAAATATGATTATAAATAATTTGTGTGTACATCTGAACTGTTTCATTCTTAGTACAACCTTTTCTCTAACCTATGATATAATCTTAATGTATTATTTCCAGTAGGGAACTGCTTCCCACTATTTCCTGTACGGCACATTGTCAGTGGATCCTGGAGGATGATAAAGGGACCTTTTTCCCTTTTACTTTGTTTTTCTTAAACATCCTCAGAGTATTTGTTCTGTTTGCCTTAAGACCTGATCACATCGTAGTGAACTCTCTCTCTCTCTCTCTCAGATATTGGATAGGGTGTAGCTGTTTGAAACTGGGTGCCATAATCAATCGGTATTGCTCCAATTCCGCCTCCTGCACGCCTCCCTTCACATGCACTCCTTTCGGTTTTGGTCTCAGATTCATATGTTTTTCATCCAGAAGTATACAAGAACTCTGTTTTTGCAAACATCCATCATTGGTTTTTCTACTTTTATATGTATCTATCTTTTTTCACTACGTGATGGCTTTACAAATAGCCTACTCACTAGATTTAGTATTAGTCTTGAGCGGATTCCACACTGAATAACAAGTCAGATGGTTACTGTGACACAGTAAACCATTTACAGTGTTAGGTAGCAGCCAAATAACTGAATGACGCCTGGTGGTCTAAAGAGGGTTAGCAGTCGGTCCAGTGGGATGGGGCTCAAATGATTTTACATCCGAGGAGAGATTGGAGTTTCTTCCGGACATAATGCCACTCAGGGAAGAATGAGGGCTGGTCGCCTTAGTCTAAAATATCAGAAGTGAATTTGCCTAGTCCCAGGGTCTCTACTTTCTTGAGGGACCAGAAAATGGCTGGATGATGATAGATGAAGTGTATTCGTTGTCCTTCATTTTTTTCCTCTTCAACTTCTTACTTCGTCTTGCTCGCATCATAGTCTTTATAACAATTCTTCAGCAGTTTATTTTGACAGCTCTTTCCTCATGTTCTTTGTTGTAGGGCCCGATACTTACCAATTTCGTCCCCCTTTTTTCTCCATTTTCCTTTATCCTGAGGCTTACCCTGTATAGTAGTTAGTGTTATAATTTTGGTCCATATTATTTCTTTCCATTTTACATATATGCAGTACCCAGTAGTTTGTTTTGCTTACTTGCATTCGGTCTGTCGGTCTACGTGTCCAAGTTAACCGACATCTCGTACATCCTGTGAAGATACATTTCGGCAAAGAAAATCTCCAGACAAACAATTAACGATCAGTAATGACCAGAGATGCCTGTCATCATGTAATCAAGAATCGTAATCACTGGCAATCAGACACGAGTGCACCAATCTCAAACTATGATGTGGCCATTATTCTTCTCTGCTCATGTACCAACACTGAATACAACCTCACGAATAATACACCGTATCAGAATAGCAATGCATTCTTCCATACCATAATGTAATTACTCTCTAATGCGATCCCACCACAGACAATTTTTCCACATAATCTCAACAAAACATGCCTATACATGCGCAGTACATGTGGGCCATTTTTCTCATGGTTCACAGAGTTATCGTCCAAGATGGAACATGTGGTTACAACAGCAACAACAACATATCTCTATAACAGCAAAGTTCAACGGACCAGAGATGTCTCAGAATCAAGATGCATGTGAAAGTCAGTGTGTATGCATTATTTTTTATGTGTCCAACTCTGGGCATAATCATCACAGCCTGCTTCCAAGGCCCAGTAGTCCTCCTACATACCATACACCTCTATATGTCACCACTTCGGCACTAACACCAACTTGTCCATATTGAATACATGCTGCTAGGGCTGTCCCTCATACAGGACTGGTGTATTTGCCAGGTATTAGTGGGGGTATTTTTTAGACATGTCGGCGGGTCTTCTGGTAGATCCAGCAAAGTCTGATATTATGAAATTCAAAATCCTTAAACTGTTCAGTGCCCCAGCGGGGATTTAAAACCTGGGTCTTGTAGGAATGCAGGCCACCTCTCTTCCGACTGAGCTTCACCGCCTCCCTCAGCTTGTGTGTGTGTGTGTGTGTATGTGTGTGTGTGTGTGTGTGTGTGTGTGTATGTGTGTGTGTGTGTGTGTGTGTCGTTTTATATGTTATTGGTGCAATCAACATTATTGGACATTCACAACAGTATTGGCACTCGCTTTTAAATGTTTGTCATGGCACTGTGATGCACGCATCACTAGATGAGTACAAAAAAATGATTGAGCCACTGCAGCTTTGCTTCATATGCCACCTATATGTAAAATTACATTCTGGAAAAAACAAGAGTTCTTAAAGCAGTGATTCGATACTCTCCAGTGGGTGTTGAAATGGGTTACTAGGGGTATGCAGAAAGCCATTGTAATTAAGTGAAAGGATTAATATGAAAGGGTAATAGTGATAAGGAGAGGGGGTACCAGGTTGACTTGGGGTTGAACCTGGTTATCAGAGCCTTGAAAAAAGCTTAACCCGCGCATCCCGTTGACGTATGAATATACGTCCACACGTTTTGTCACTGCCACTCCCATTGACGTACGTAAATGCGAATCCAATTGCAAGGTCCCTAATTTGCACAATTTTCAATGTTCTGCTCATGATTTTTGGTATGTATACATGGGACACCTTCCTCTACAAGATGCCAGGTAGGGACAATAAGTCTTACTCCCTTGCATGACCTTCCCCCTCTCGCACACCATTGTCTCGGCAATTCATCTGTTACCCTGAGTAAAGACATGTCGTGCCATAGTATGAAATTCAGGGCCAGAGTGATTCCCCAATCGACGACAATGTTGAGGATAAAGTTTATGTAGCATTAGAGGAAGAAACAGTCAGAAATGATGATCAGGTAATGTTGCCAAAAAGGTCAGGGTATGTTGATGTGTTTGGTGAGTGAAACAATGCTTATATTGCCTATAGTTACTGTGTGAAAACCAATATACTCTCGTACTACATATATAAATTTGTATCAAATAAATAAATACCATTCATAAGTGGTATGGAATAGTTACCCTTCCATAGAACTCTTTTTTTCTATGGAGCCAGCCAGATAGAAAACCCAGTAAGGTAAGGAGTACTACTGCCTGTATTGGAGTATTTTAAACCTCAAGTGAGCGATTTCTCTATGAATTTTCACCATGTTTCTCACCAAAAGCGGAGGTTTGAGCCAAAAGAATTTTTTTCCAAAATTGAGTCGGGACTGGGGAGAGTCCAGTTGTGGAAAAAGTGGTCAGGAGACGGAGGACAGGTTAAGACCCACTGACTTAAAAGCATAATAACAGATGTCTCAGCTTAAAACATCGAAAGAAGAAGATAGGGAGATGCTGCAAACTCTCCATTACCAGATTTCACATCCTGCTTTCCTAGGCACCCAGTTCACTTCTCATCTTTTCAAACAGCTATTTCATTTCTCCAGGTGTCATCATCATCATCATCATCCATTGGGAGGTGGGATGCAAATGCTCGTGATGGGCATGAGCCTCACCCACCAATTACACCAACGATAGGGCCCTTTGTGCAAACCTCCAGGCAACTATTGCTTCCCTCTCCAAGTTTCTCTCTCTAAATGAATGATAATAAACCTTCTGCAGTCACAGAGTTCTGTGGTCTTCCATTTGATCTCTTAAATCCCAGGTTAACTCTCTCAGAGACCATCCTGTGGGCAGGTGAGCCTGAAAACGGGCCACGTGCCCACATAACCTGGAAGCTGCTGCTGAAAGCGTATTATAAGGTTAATAAGCCTCAAGCCAGTCTCACAGGAGCTGTGGCCCATTATGTACCCATTCCTACCAGTGATATTCCATGATCCTGCGAGGGCACTTCGTATCGGAAAAAAACTCACTTTTTAGTGCCCATGTCTCACAGCCATAGAATAAGACAGGGAGCACCATGCCCTGAAGATGTGAATTTTTGTCCTTCTACATTCGGTGTTCTTCAAGTAATACTTCAGTACCCCTAGGAGGTATCGAAATGGGTTCTTGAGGTATACAAAATGGTATCCTGAAAAAAAAAAAAAAAAAATCAAGTACTATATGGTAATCTGACTAACTGGTAACGATGGGTAAGAAGTGACTAACTGACAACTACAAGTAGGAGTTAGTGGAAGGAGTCAGAATCTGCTTATTTGGTGTTTTGACGGAAAGAGCAAAGGCACATAGATGCGAGGGTTAACCCACCCCCATCCTGCATCGACGTGTGGGTACGTTGCCTTGATTTGCATTTGTCAGTCCTGGCGTACGATACCGGTACGCATTCGTGCAATTCCAAGGTCCCTAATTTGCACAATTTTCAATTTTCACGCGTGATTTTTCGTATGTATACACGGGACACCTTCCTCCTATTCCTCTACAAGATGCCAAACAGGGACAATGCCTTACACCGCATAACCTCCCCCTCCCCCCTCACGCCATATTGTCTCGGCAATTCACTCTGTTACCAGTGACCTGGCCAGTAAAGATATTCAGGGCCAGAGTGATTCCCCAATTGATGACAATGTGGAGGACAATGTTTACATAACATTAGAAGAAGAAACAGTCCAGAAATAATGATCAGGTAATGTGGCAAAAAAAGGATCCAGGTATGGTAGATTAGTTAGTGAGTGAAACAATGCTTATAATGCCTTTATTACTGCTTGAAAAACCAATATACTCTCATACTACATATCAAATTCGTACTCCAAGTAAATAAATAAATACCGTTAATGAGTGGATAAAATAGTTACCTTGCCATAGGAACTTGTTTTCTTTGGTGCCAGCATGTTAGAAAACCCAGTCAGGTAAGGAGGAACTCCCTACCTGGATTGAGTATTTCTAAAACCTCAGGTGAAGCCGATTTCTCCATGAATTTTCGATGTTTCTCACCAAAAGCGAAAGGTTATTTGCCAAAAAAAAAAAAAATCGAAAATACCTCGGGATTGGGGGATGTCGGAGGTGCGGAAAACCTCGGGACGCGACGGGTTAAGGTAATGTGGATCTTCCTGACGAATGTGTGTGTGTGTGTGTGTGTGTGTGTAATTCACCGGGTCGGTCAGGATCACTTGATGGTCGTGTGGATCGTCAGCTTTTACTCCACTCCCGGAAGGGAGCTGAGAGCTCATATAGTCCGATCTAAGAGCAAGGCTGTGACCTTCACACATGCACACACCCATCCCCTTGCTCAAGGGGGACAGTAACCACCCACTTCGTCAGTGAAACTTTTCGCAACCTGAGCGAGGCGCGAACTCCCGTCCACCAGTTGGCAGGCGAGAGCGTTACCACTGCGTGTGTGTGTGTGTGTGTGTGTGTGTAGTTAATATTATTTCCTTTTTATTATGCACAGTAGAATTTTCCTTTTCCTTTAACTTACGCATGAAGATTTGTACATATTATATTCAACTAGTTCTTATTTATATTTTGATATCTTTAGTTTGAATTATATATATTTAACTTGTATGCCTTTTTTCCTCTCTTTTTCCTCTCTTTGTTGTTACGTGAGGCACGCGAAGGTTAGGTGTCGCTTAAGAGTCCTCGCTTGCATAGACATACTGGAAAGCCACTATCCTCCTCCTGAGCCTCAGTAGGAGGAAAGTGTCAGTTAAAAAATTTATTTTTGTGTGTGTATAATCAGGCATTTCATTTTGTTGAATTTGCATTGTTGCAGGTATGTTGGCATTATTTTCGTGACTCAAACATCTCCATTAAGAAGTGGAAGTGGTCGGAGGCATATCTCACATTTGTTTCCACCAGAATCGTTGAGAAAGACAGAATGGAAAAGGCTGAGTGTATGCAATGTCACACAGTTCTAGGGAATGCAAGTCTGAAACCACCCCTCTGAAATCACACCAGGAACGAGTTCATCCCGGAAAAGTGGAGACCCTTCCGTCACTGTAGATGTAAAGAGTCAGCTGTTGCCAGAACGGCACACTTTCTGCACTGGGGTTTTCTCCAGTTCAAAGAACTTTGCTTCAAGCATGATATGAAATAGCTATTCAAACTACAAAAAAGAAGACAGGACACAACCTAGCCGAGAATGTGATCAAGCCTTGTGCTGTCTGTATGGCTGATCTAGGAGAAGGACAAGAAGCAGGAAAGAAGATGAAACAAATACTACTGTCCAAAAATGTTATACAGTCTATAGGATCAATGAAATGTCCTCTGATGTGCTCGACCAGATTTTCTCAGACATAAAAGAAAGCCCATGTCAGATCAGCTTCCAACTGGATGAGCCGGCTGATATCATTAACGCCGGTAAACTGTTTCTGTTCCTCTGTTTTGTCAAGCAGGAATCAGCTGTGGACGAATTTCTCTTCTTCAAAGAGTTACCTCTGAAGACCAGAGGTGTGGATGTGTTCCAGCTTTTTCAAGCTTTCCTGAGCTTCTACGCATTTCCATGGGAGAAGGTAAGATCCATCTGCACTGATGATGCCCCAGCCATGTTTGGGCGTGAATCTGGATTCACCACTCTCTTGAAGGAAAAGGCACCTTATGTGTGCACATCATACTGTGTTCTATACTGGCACTTTTTGGCATGCAAAACCCTTCTCGATTCCCTGAATGAGGTCCTGGACTCGATGGTGAAAACAATGATTTTTTTTTTTCGAGCAGGGCCCCTGAATCATCGGATCATCAAAATGCTTTGCAGGGAGGTCGTTGCAGATCACAAGATCCTGCTGTTGCACATGGAGGTGTGTTAACAATCACGAAAAAGGACCTGTCACGGGTTCATGAACTGGGTCAGAAGATCACTAGTTACCTGAGACAGCAAACAGGCACAGGACCACATTTATTTAAGGATGAAGACTTTCTGCTCAAACTTTCTTACCTTGCTGATGTATTCAATCACCTCAATGACCTGAATCTATCCATCCAAGACTTCAGGATGAATACAGTGGATGCTAACAAAAAGGTGGTGGCATTCAAGAGGAAACTTGTCTGTGGAAGCAGCAAGCAGAGGTGGGAAATTTGGTAAATTTTAAGAATTTGGAAGAAAAAATCCGGGAAGGAGAACCTCGCCAGGATCTTGTCAGCAATGTGATAGTCCACCATTAAGCAATAAATAGATAATGGAATATTATTTTCCAGTGAAGAAGGAACAAAGCTGATTTTGGATCCCCTAACACTACCTTGTAAAACTGGATGATGAAGATGACTTCGAGGTCCAGGAGAACCTGGTTGAATTACAAGTTAATGAGGGAGTGAAAACTGCTTTTGAAACCCTGCCACTGACACAAATTTGGATGAGACAAATCCAGTCTTTCCTGAAATTAGCAAAGATCGCATTGGAGGTGCTCATACCTTGGTCTCTACTTACTTATGTGGCGTTGTGTTCTCTGTGCTGTTCTAGATAAAAACAAGGCACATACTCAATCTGGTGGTCAGACATGATATGCATCTTGCACTGAGCCAGGTCTGCCCTAGTACTGAGGCTCCGGTTACCTTAAAAGAAAAGAGGTGCACAGTGCTCATGAAACTCAAAGTCGAAAACAAGACTCATTATCTATCTATCTTCTGCAAGACGCCTTTATTCCGTGAAGGGTGGCCATAAATATATCACCTGCCTGTCGCCCTGTCCAACGCCATTTCGTTGCCTTCCCCCCAGCTCACACCCCATCTCTCATATACCTCTTCATTCCATCCCGCTATCTCATCCTTGGCCCCATCCTCCCTTTCCCCCCCTTCCATCTCACTTACTTACATTCTCTGTTAGTCTCTCACTCTCCATCCTCTTCACATGGCCAAACCACCTCAATGTGTTTCTGCTAACACTTTCTTTAACATCCATATCCACACCACAATGCTCCTTCACTTCTTCATTTGTCAGTCTGTCACTCCATGTAACTCCACATGCCCCTCTCAAAAAAACTCATTTCCACTGCTCTCACTCTTGACTTGTGTCGTTCCAAGAAGGTCCAAGCTTCGCTTTCATACATTAGAGTTCGTATCACAATACTATTATGCAACGACATTTTTACTTCCATGCTCACTTCCCCATTTCTTATCACTGCGTCCAAAGAACAAGCAACCTTTCTTCCCTGTTTACCCTTTTCAAGTACTTCATCCATCAAACTTCCATCCTTACTCATCACGCTACCCAAGTTCCTAAACGCACTCACATTTTCCATTTCCTAATGACCCAACCTCACTGAACATTTATTGACTTCATTTCTCTCGAAAATTATAACTTAATCCTTCCCAATTTTAACATTTAGATTCTGTTTCTTACACATTCTTCCAAACTCATTCACCAAGCCTTGCAGTTTCCTTCGTCCTCACTTAATAATACAGTATCATCTGCGAACAACAGAACACAAAGTTTCCAAACAAGCTCTTTTTCATTAGGGTTGCTCCAAAATCCACTGCCCTCCCTTATACCTCTTTTATAACCCCATCCATATACAGACTGAACAACCATGGAGACATGACACATTCCAATTTCAATCCAAAATTCAGATAGGAAAATTCACTCAGTTCACCATCCACACTCACTGCAACCTTAGCACCCACATACATACTCCTCTCGGTATTCAGCACCTTCCCATTTACTCCATGTACGAGTATTTTTACTGTAATATTTTCCACATTCCTTGTCTGTCCACTCTGGCATATGCTTTCTCCAAATCTATGAAGGCCACATACAACTTGTTTCTATTCTCTAGAAACTTTTCCACTGAAGACCTAAGGAAGAATATCTGATCTACACAATCTCTTCGCTTCCTCAAACGTTCCTGTTCTTCCCCCAGCAAATTCCTCTGTTATATCCAGAACTATCTAAAAAAGTATACCAACAAATACTTTTCCTGTTACACTAAGAAGCCAATGTACCTATGATTACCATATACATTTTCTTCCTCTTTTGCCTTTCTGCAGGGGAATAATTATACCTGACTTCCAATCCTCCTGCTTTGTCTTCCTCCCAGGCCAATCTATACATCTTCCATATCCATTCTACTACTATCTCCCCCCATTCTTCAGTATTTCACCACACACCTCATTAATTCGTGGAGCTTTCTCCATTTTTACTCTCTTCAATGCTTCCTACACTTCCATCCTAGTGATATCTTCCTCCCTCCTCACCTTCCTCCTTCTCCCAGACTTTCCCCGGCCACATATACTCACATTACTTTAATTTTCTGCTCTTAACAATTTCTTAAGTTCCACACGCCCGGCAATATTTATCGTAATCGTCATCCCACTATGGGCAATTTTTCAGAAACCGCTGAAAATTGTTTGTTTTCAAACCATAATATCTCGGAAAATATAGCACTTAGGGAAACGAATTGATGCGGTTTCACTCAAGAACGCTTCCTCGTGCGAATGAAAGTTCCCTGAGACTGTAGGTCTTTGTGAGGTAGATAACTAATTTCTGTCGTGAAAGCGGCGTGAGAGCAGGACGTGTTCGTGTGTCTGCCCATGGTGCCGACTATGGCTTTGCTTCCACTGTGATGACTTACTCCACAACTAGATAAACTAGACACTGTTGCATTCAAGGCATGCCTTAGGGCACTATCACTGAGCCCTTTACTAGTATTCTTGGAAAGAGGTTTGGCAGGGCGGATGATGAAAGCATCCACACAAGGCGGGACAGAATCAGATGAGAGACGTAAGAAAAAATATCATCCTACAACTGGCATAGTCATGGAGATGACTGAAGCATGCTTGCCTCGGGTGCTGGGAGGCTATCCCCCCCCTTTGGTGACGAGATCAAGAAGTGGCCACTTCAAACTGTGACGCAAAAACATCTGCTGTTATAACCATTCCCCAGCGCCCCCGATCCACCAATTTCACGTCAGATACAACCGTCACCCGGCATTCTTCCTCTGCTCACTTTTCTTCCTTCTCCACTATCAAAGTACCGTTTTTATCTTTCTCTCCCCTATAACTTTTGTATCATCTCGTCTAACTCTACCTTCCTCCAGAACATTTTCTTACATACACTTTACACTCAAATTCCTTTCGAATTCCTCATCCACTCGTATCTTAAGCTTTCTTACTAATCTTTTCACTTCTCTCTTCCTCTCTTCATATACAGTAAATCTCTCTTCCATCTCCCAACTTCCTCCATTCCTCTACGTCCCATTCATTCACTATATGCTTTATTCTTTTCCACCACATCTGGTCTCATCTCCGCATTTCACAATGCTGTTCCGTGCATCCCCTTTCTTATTCTCTTCATCCCACAGACAATATCACATCATGCACGGATTTCTTCTGTGAATATTTTACACACACCTTCCACCTCCCCCATCTGCTCTAAATCAAATTTACCCAATCGCTCCCCGTTCTGTCTTATACTCGGCCATTTTTCTCCATTCTCTTGCAAGCTTTCTTTTTATTCTCTTTTTTTTTTTTTTTTGCTAGGAAGAAAGAACCAAAGACCATGAGCCTGCAATAATTGTTCCTTTCAAGAGAAAAACAAAATACAAGAGAGAGCCAAATCCAAGATTCAATCATTTCGAGATGCCTGGACACACTGTGCATTTGAAAGACTGGAGATCGTAGGAAACAGGAAATACAGACAGAGGGACACAGTTCCAGAGTTGACCTGTTGCATAAAAGAAGGACTGGGAGTAACGGTTAACTCTTGCATTAGAGAGTTGGACAGGAAAGGGATGAGAATTTGCTGCTAGATGGGTGCTACGTGCCCGTCGTAGAGGTGGAGGAATGCAAGCATTCAGAGGAGCAGTGACCATTGAAGTAGCAATAGAAAAGAGATAAAAGTGCAACAGTGCAGCGAAGAGACAGAGGTTGAAGGGAGCCAGTAAGAGGAGGAGAGTTAATGAGACAAAAAGTCTTTGACTCCACCCTATTGAGAAGAGCTGCATGTGGGGAACCTCCCCTCACGTGCGAGTTGTACTCCACACAGGGGCAGATAAAACCCGTGTATAGAGTCAACGATTGTGCAGAGGTAAAGAAGGAACGGAGTCGGCTTAGCACACCTAATCTCTTGAAGCAGATTTTACAAGAGATGTAATATGATATTTCCAAGATAAGTCCCTAGTGAATGAAACCCCAAGCATGTTCAAGGATGATGCAGGATCAAGGTGACTATTATTAAACATTAGTGGGTACACCTGCGGAAGATTTTATCGGATTGATAGGTGAAAGAATTGAGTCTTTGATACATTAAAAACAACAAGATTATTTTTTACCCAACTCAGAGATATGAACCAAGTCAGACATTAGGTGTGCCATAGCCTCATCCCTTGTTTGTTGAAGCAACTGTTGAGATGGACCGAATGGAAAGGTGAAGAGTGGAGTCATCAGCGTACGAGTGGATAGGATTAGATGTACAGCTTAGAAGGTCATTGATGAATAAAAGGAAGAGAGTTGGTGATAGGACGGAGCCCTGAGGAACACCACTATTGATAGATCTAGGAGAAGAACGATGGCCATCTCCAACAGCGGCTATAGAACGACCAGAAAGGAAGCTAGAGATGAAGGAACAGATAGAAGGATAGAAACCGTAAGAGGGCAGTTTGGAAATTAAAGATTAATGCCAGACTTGATCAAAAGCCTTTGAGATGACAAGTGCAATGGCAAAGCTCTCGCCAAAGTCCCTAAAGGAGGATGACTAGGTGTCTGAAAGGTAGGTGAGAAGATCGGCAGTGGAGTGTCCCTGACGGAACACATACTGATGATCAGAAAGAAGACTGTGATAGGAAAGATGCAGGGTGTAAGCACAGAAGCACAGTTCTTGAGGACAACAAGAGAGACTCCATCAGGCCCATATGCCTTGTTAGTATTGAGGCCAGTGATGGTAGAAAATACATCAGCTGAAGAAATTTTAATGTCAGCCATGAGGAAATCAGAGGGGGGAAGTGATGGAGAAACAGCAACGGAATCATCTAAGGTGGAATTGGAGGACAAAGTCTGAGTGAAGAGATCTGCTTTATCAGTAGAGGAAATAGCTACAGAACCATCAGAGTAGGAAAGAGGAGGAAAGGATGATGAGGTAAAGTTGTTAGAAAGGTTTTTGGCAAGGTGCCAGAAGTGGGAGGAATTCGAGTTGGAGAGTTGAGAGCATCTATTACGGATTAAATTATTTTTAGCAGAGTGAAGAACAGACTTAGCATGATTCCGGCAGAAACGTAAAAATGACGTGATTCAGGGGTGGGCTGGCTCCGGTACCTTTTGTAGGCCTTCTCCTTGTTGTGGACAGCATTAGAACAAGCGTGATTAAACCAAGGTTTTCTTGCATTAATCAAAGGATATGAGAAAGGAATGTATGCTTCCATGCTCGAGAGAATAACCTCCGTAATGCGCAAGGCACACTCAGATGGCTCCCGGCCATGGAAGCAATAATCATTCCGTGGAAAATCAAAGAAGTACTGCCTGAGGGCCTCCCAATCCGCAGCTCCGAAGTGCCACAGACGACGTTTCTTTGGAGGGTCCACAGGCCGTTCTGGAGCAATAGGACAGGTTATGGTGATAAGGTTGTGATCGAAGGAGCCCATTGGAGAGAAAAGATTAACAGTGTAAGCAGAAGGATTAGTTGTAAGGAAGAGGTCAAGTATGTTGGAGCTCTCTCCAAGGCGGTCAGGGATACGGGCAGGGTGCTGTACAGGCTGCTCTAGGTCATTAAGGATAGAAAAGATGTAGGCTTGTTCACCAGGTGGATCAGTGAAAGGAGAGGAGAGCCAAAGTAGGTGGTGAACATTGAAATCTCCTACAATGCAGATTTCAGAGAAAGGAGAAATGGATAGACTGTGTTCCATCGTAGAAGTAAGATAGTCGAAGAATTTTGTATAGTCAGTAGAATTAGGAGATAAGTTAACAGCATAGATATATTTAGTCAGAGAATGACAGGAAAGCCGAATCCAGAGTGTAGAGAATTCAGAAGAATCAAGTTCAGGAACACGAGAGCAAGGTAAGTCGTTGTATGTATATACAAAACAGCCACCTTTGGCTTTGAAATGAGTACAGAGATTTTTTTTTTTTTTTTAATGTGACCAACTCTGGGCACAGGCTTCACAGCCTGCTTTCATGAAACAGTAGTCCTCCTCCATACCATACACCTCTACATGTCACCACTTCGGTCCTAACACCCACCGTCCATATTGAATACATGCTAGGGTTGTCTCATACAGGACTGGTGTATTGGTATTAGCGGGGGTATTTTTACGACATGTCGGTGGGTCTTCTGGTAGATCAGTAATGTCTGATATTTATGAAATTCAAATCCTTAAACTGTTCCCTGCCCCAGCGGGATTTGAACCCCGGTCCGTTAGGACTGCAGGCCAACTCTCTACCGATTGTGCCAGAGGATACAGAGAAGGGTTTGCTGTCAGTGGCCTTAGACAGCTGAGTCTCAGTTAGAAAAAGAAGGTGAGGTTTAGATGAGGAGAGGTGGTGCTCAAGAGTGCGAAAATTAGAGGAAAGGCCATGAATGTTGCAGAAATGAACAAGAATTGAGTCAGACAGTGGTTCCAGGCAGCTCACATCGTCACCGGGAAAGGGGAGGAAGGTGGGGGCATTTATGCCCCCCCCCCCCCCGGGGGACTCCGAGGCTGAGTGTGGTGTAGCCACGATTTTTATTTCTTTGAATTTTGGCACAAGGTGTGTATTGTGTACTGTGCATGTATTTTGGTGTAGATAGTTAGATAAACTTATACTGGAGAGCATGCTGGCCTACTCTCTGTGTTACTGAGACACTGAAAAAGTTCAGCAAAGGGGGATGGTCAGGAACTAGTCCTGAGGGCTGGTGAAACGGGAGCTCTAGCTCTCCCTGTCAACTTTCCATCCACCTTGGGAGTACTGCCCTGCTCGATTGGTGCTACAGTCTACTTTCTTTGTATGGACTGCTTCCTCCTGTCCTTCTCTCCCTTCATTCATTCATAGCCTTTGTACCCTGACTTTCATCATCACCAAGTGGTGATCAGAAAGACCACTCCACCAACTTCTATATGCTCTTGCATCCATTACATACCTTCTCATTCTGTCATTCATACACACATAATCAATCATTGCCTTCCATTCATTCAGGCCACCACCCATCCTCCTCATCACTTGCCAGGTATGCCTGGGGATCATTAAGTGCCTAAAGAGGGTATTAGGCATCACCAACCCCCTCCCCTCACAAATGTCGACTAGAGCACTGCCATTCTCATCCATTTCTGCTGGCACACCCCACTCACCGACTACTCCATTCACCTTCACATTCCTTACTTTTCCATTCCTATATCCAGTCAGAAACACTCCCATTCCTCTCAAACTTTTTCATGTATGTTACCACATTTGCCCAAAA
The DNA here is from genome assembly GCF_032717465.1 of Coenobita brevimanus. Classification (NCBI taxonomy): domain Eukaryota; kingdom Metazoa; phylum Arthropoda; class Malacostraca; order Decapoda; family Coenobitidae; genus Coenobita; species Coenobita brevimanus. The sequence continues at coordinate 14,446,158 of NC_137020.1, read as the reverse complement.
CTTTTCTTTCATTCTACTCGCACGGTCTTACGTTGGCACATATACACACAAAATAGCCCATGTTTGTGTTCCAACTTTCCATATTACACAATCCTTGAGTCAGCTGATCAATACTCTCTTATATTCTCTTCTGGTACACAATAGTACATACACCCTCTCTTGTCCTCTCATTCTCACCTACTTCCACACATATCCCCGTCCATACTCCCATTCTCTCACACTCCTGCCCATTTACCCTCAGTCAATCCACATATGTCCACTTTTGCTCCCTCAAGTACTCTGACATTCTCTGTCTTTCACCTCACGATTCGCACCCCTTACATTTCCCGTTGAAATCCTTACTGCATCCTTTGTACTGTCCTTGGTCGCCACTTGTTGGCGTGTCTTTGTCCGAGGCATTTTATTTACCCTTTTATTTTTTTCTCTCTCTCTTTTTAGGGGAGGGGCACTAACCCTCTTCCAACCCACTTGCTTACACTTAGGGAACTGGTATTGGTTGTTTATAAGATTACCACCGAGAGTATTAAATTATTTTCTGGCTTACAGGAAATCATTTGACTTGTCATTCAAGGTAGAGTTACCCTGGAAAATAGTATCACTACCAGAGCTGGACAGTTTTAAAAACGAATTTAAATACACATGTGTATTTAGAACTGTATTTATAAATACATTGGTTTTCATGTCTTTAAATATAGTACTTAAATACTTTAATGAGTATTTAAATACAACGTATTTAAATCCTCAAAATATAAAAATTAAAATACTTTTTTACCAGTTAATTTGGCCATAAACCCGTCCAACTCTCTGGCAACCTGAACAGTGAACACAGTGTGAGTCTCTAGTTCAGTATCAGTCAGGGTTGCCAGGTCTGGCATAATTATGCCAGTTTGGCATGTCGGGAGCGGTTGGCGTGAAAATGTCTATTCCACATGCCAGGTAAAAACTTTGTATGTATTTAAAATGTATTTACAAACGTATTTGAATACAACTAATGTATTTAGTATTTAAATAATTCAAAAAATGTTTTTAGTATTTAGTATATTTTTCCAATGTATTTGATGTTTAGTATTTAAATACATTCAGTGTATTTCATGCCCAGCTCAGATCACTACACCGAGTGAGTGGATGATGGGCGCCCCCACCGACCACTGAAAACAAGACTCTCAGTGAGCACAAACAGTTGTATACTCTACAATGATGTAATTTGGGGATTAATCCGAGCATAAGGAAGTAATAGTTCGTATAAGAAATATATTATTATAACTGCTTCATTAACTTATCAAAAACTGAATAAAACATTGCATAGAATTATGCTGTGTGTTCATAGCCATCATCTATTCTATTTTTACAGGAAATTGAAAGCAAAAAGTCGAGAATAGCAAGACGGCCAATATTGGAGACGGGGTATCTGGCTCACCCGAAGCTGATCTTCGAGGTATCAGGTTTGAAATACTTTTAAGAACCGCTGTTCTTCACAAGTGATGGCAGCACCAAATACCAGAGTGAATTTATATCCAGACAGTCCAGACAAATGTAACGAGAAAACAATACCATCTGACCTACCGTTGTTGTATGCTACACGACCAGCATAAGTAAATCTTTCTAAGACTTCCACATTCTCACGACAGGCTAGGGCAGACTCAACTGTTTCATCCAAGAGCCACCAATGACCTTTAATATGAGTGGCTTTGTATTCTTGCAAAATTCCTCAAAGTCACTCAGTAGTACATATAGCAACCCTGCAATGATCAATAAAAGCAGTGTCAGGATTAGTAACCCTGAAATTGCCATTTGACACATCACAATTAGTTTGATACTTAACTCAGCCAAGTACCAGTCGAACAGGGCAGTACATCCAAGGTGGTTGGAAAGCTGATGATAGGGAGAGCTGGAGCTCCCGGTTCAAAAGACCTCGAGTCTACATCTGAGTATCCCCCTTTGCTGAACTTTTTCAACGTTTCAGTAACACAGAGAGTTGACAAACACGCTCTCTAATAATAGTTCCTCTAACTGTCAACACCAAACTACATGCACATTGCACACTACACTTCCTATTCAAAATTTTGTTAAAAATGGCATCTCAACACGAAGCCTCGGAGTCCCTGGAGAGGGGACCATAAAAGCCCCCACCATCTCCCGCTTTCCAAGTGACGACCAAACGAGTTGTTGGGGATCACTGTTTGATCCGTTTCTTCCTTTCTGGAATATTCGCAATTCTTCCTCTAAATTTCTCTCTGATGAACATCATCTCTCCTCCTCTAAACCTCACTTTCTGTTTCTCACAGAGGCTCAAGTGTGTGAGACAACTGATATCAAACCCTGCTCTGTATCCTCCTACATTCTCTATATTCATTGCAAAGCTAAAGGTGGTTGTTGTGTACATGTATGACACAACATTATCTTGGTCTAATGTTCCTGGACTTGAATCTTCTGAATTCTCTATTCTCTGGCTAGGGTCTTCCTGTCTTTCTCTGGCTATATGTATCTGCACTGTTAACTTATCCCTTGATTCCACTGACTGAAATTTTCTTCGACTATCATACTTCTAAAATGGAACACATGCTATCAACTTCTCCTTTCTCTGACATCTCCATTCTAGGTGATTTCAGTGTTCACCACCGTCTTTTGCTCTCGTCTTCTTTCACTGATCCAACTGGTGAACAGACCAACATCATTTCTATCTTTAATGACCTACAGCAGCTAGTACAACACCCTACCCACATCCCCAACTGCCTTGGAGAGAGTTTCAACATACTTGACCTTATCCTTACAACTGAATCTTCTGCCTATGCTGTTAATCTTTTCTCTCCGTTGGGCCTACCCGATCACAACCTTATCACCTTAACCTGTCATATCACTGCAGTAAGGCCTGTGGACCCTCTCAAGAAGTGACGGCTATAGCCCTTTTGAGCTGCTGATCGGGAGGCTCCCAGGCAGTACTTCTTTGATTTTCCTTCGAATGATTATTCCTGAGAGTCATCTAAGTGTGCCTCGTGCATTATGCTCATGGGCATGGAAGCATACATTCCTTTCTCTTATCCTGTGTGACTAATAAAAAAAAAATGATATGATCACACATGTTCTAATGCTGTCCACAGCAAGGAGAGGAAGTACTAAAGGAGCCAGACTCATGCCATCCCTGCATCTCATCTCTTTTATGTTTCTGCCCGGAATGGTGCTAGAGTCTATTCTTCACTCTCCTAAAACAATTACTTTGGTACTAAATGCTCTGAACTCCCTTAACTCAAATACTTCCTGCTCCTTCTGGCACCTTGCCTAAAGCCTTTCAAACAACTTACCCCCACCATCCTCTCCTCATCTTTTCCACCCTGATGGCTCTGTAGCTATTTCTTATACCGAAAAAAGCACAACTATTTTCTTAGAGTTCCTTCTCCAGTTCCACCTTAGATGATTCCAGTGCTGTTCCTTCATCACTTTCCCCCTCTGACTTCCTTATAGCTGACATTAAAATTTCTTCAAATTATCCATTGTCTGCCATCACTGGCCTCAATACCAACAAGGCATATGGGCCTGGAGGGGTCACTCCTGTTGTCCTAAAGAACTGTGCTTCTGTGCTTACTCTCTGCCTACACAAACTCTTTTGTCTTTGTCAAGTTGTGCCTTCTTGCTGGAAGTTTGTTCTCACTCTGTCTGTCCCAGAGAAGGGTGATCATTCCTAGCCCACTAACTATCGCCCATTGCTTTAACATCCTGTATTTCAAAAGTTTTTGAATCTTTACTTTAAAAAAAATTAAACCATCATTCCTATCAAATTTCTTTCCGATCGTCACTATGGGTTTTTGTAAGGGACATTCCACCGGTGATCCTCTCATCTACCATTCAGACTTCTGATCATCCTCATATCGGGACTTTGTTGAAAGCTTTGCCATTGTCCTTGACATCTCAAGGCTTTTGATCGAGTCTGGCATAATGTTTAATTTCCAGACTGCTTTCTTATGGTTTCTATCCTTCTATCTGTGCCTTGATCACTTGCTTCCATTCTGGTCGTTTTATAGCTCTTGTGGATGGCCAGTTTTCTAGAGCTATCAATGGTGGTGTTATTCAGAATTTTGTCCTATCACCAACTCTCTTCCTTCTATTCATCTGTGACCTAAGCTGATTATTCCATCCTTCACCTTTCCATTCGCCTCCTGCAGCGTCCATCTCAGCAGTTACTTCAACAAACAATGGATGAGACTATGACATCCTAATGTCTGAGTAGTCTTATACCTCTGGTTGGGGTAAAAGTAATCTTGCGTTTATCCTTTAAGGAGGTCCACCTTAAGGTTCCTTAGGAATTTTGAAAAACGCTCCTAGTATGTTAACTAAAGAAAAAGTCAAGACATTTTTATTCCTATACGTTTTTCGAAATTTGTTTGTGCGTCACTGCACAGCAATGACGTAGCCCAGTTAGGAACCTCAGGCGACTTTCAGCAGACAACACTCATCCCAGTCGGGCTCTCGTGGCAAGAGCGAGCCTCGATGCAGCACACTGAGCCCGACTTGGCTGTTGTGGGCCTTATCGCAACACTTAGACCACTTTTTGCCAACCTCTTTTTTCATTCATATATAAGTTTCCTTGGGTTTATTTGCAACTTGCATCATAATTTTAGGTTATATTCAGTTATTCTTTGCATGTACTATTTTCCTTTTTAAAGTAATTCATTTTACTTTTTTTCCTTCTGTCTGATATTACAAATAACATTTCACCACGTAAGTATCTTTTCTTTTTTCCTGGTAAGTTTTTATTGTTTTGCAGGTAAGTATCAATGAAGGTATGATTGAAAAGTATGTGCCAAAAATTTAATCACAAAAACATACTGTACGTAAGTATAAAGGTACAGTCACGCGTACTAATTTCTGCTCAGGGGTTACCCCTTCCTTCCCCCCTCTACCCTGGACAGAGGGAAGGGGGGAATCGCAAACAAGTCTACCCCGCCTTCTGCCCCCAACTCCCCCACCCTCCACCTCCAGTTGCTAGTTACTGATTAGACGCAAATTTTCTCATGTCCTGTAAACATGACTAAACTGTCGTCGCACACGCTTTCAACGGCCAAGATTTAGGTTTATTAATCGTTTTTTGTTAGAAAATCAAACAATTGAGGTGATTTGAACTGTTTTGCCTGCTTTGATTTTGATTTTTATTGCTTTACCTTCGCTGCGACTTCTTTATTTGTTGGATGAAGTTAATAACCCAAGTGTAACTTTAAAATCTATTGGGCATCAGTGGTATTGAAGTTATGAGTATTCAGATTTTTCTTAGTTGGAGTTTGATTCGTTTATGGTTCCTACTGAGGAGTTAGGGGAGGCTGGATTTCGGCTTTTGGATGTTGACAATCGAGCTGTGTTGCCTTTTAATACTCAGATTCGGGTGCTGGTAAGGGCAGCGGATGTTATTCATTCTTGAACTGTTCCTGCTTTAGGAGTAAAAGTTGATGCTACAGTATTCCTGGTCGTTTAAATCAGATTAGGTTTTTAATTTCTCGTCCATGTTTTATGGTCAGTGTTCGGAAATTTGTGGTGCTAATCATAGTTTTATGCCTATTGTAGTAGAAAGAGTTTCTTTAAGTCCTTTTTGTCATGAGTTACATCTTCTGATGAGGCTTAGGTTAAGTTTCACCAGATGACTGAAGTTTAAGTGTAGGTCTTTTAAACCTGTTATAGTATGATTACTTCTGGTGGGTAGTTAAAAAGATAAGCTAAGATAAAGATGATGGGTTCATATCCCATTTATGGGTATAATTCCCTCTTTTTAGTGGTTAAAAGTGGTATAGTTCTTAGAGAGGTTGACGCTGATAATGTCAATTTATTAATTTAGGTATTACCTATATCTGCGAAAGAAATGGTTAATTAATTTGTGTTAATTAAAGTGTTTTTCTCTTTTGAATTTATTTTTCTTATTCTAATTTGTTGTTTTTTTCCACTTTAGTTTCGGGAACTTTGCTTTCTATTTCATCTTGTTCATGATTTAGGGCTTGAGTTGGGTTGGAGTTGAATTTGCTGTCATTTGTTCCTCTTATGATTACTAAAAGTAACCAATATTCTTCGGAGGCGGCTTTGAAGTATTTTTTAATTCAAAGTTTGGGTTCTTTAATTATTTTTTCGGCTTCTTTTATGTTAATTTATTTTAGGGTCGCTTCTGTTATTTTGTTTTGTGCCTTAATTTTAAAGTTAGGAGGTGCTCCTTTTCATTTTTGGTTTCCTCAAGTTATGGGTGGTTTGCTTTGACCTCAGGCTATAATTTTGATGAGGGTTCAAAAAATTGCTCCTTTGTTTTTATTATGTTATTTGGCTAGGGTGAGGATGATGGAAGTGTATTTTTCTGTGGCTAGGATATTGTCGGCTGTTGTAGGTGCGGTGGGGGGTATTAATCAGACCTCTTTGCGTAAGGTGTTGGCTTTTTCTTCGATTAATCATATTGGTTGGATGCTTTCTTCTATTTTGGTAAGAGAAGTGACTATGGGTGTTTATTTTTTGTTTTATTCTGTAATTTCTTTATCTATTGTTATTCTTTTTCATTATAAGCAAGCTTTCCATTTCAATCATCTTTTGACTTATAATTTTTCCGTTGACGTGAAGATGTTAGTATTTTTTTCTTTGTTGTCGTTAGGGGGTCTTCCTCCTTTTACTGGGTTTGTTCCTAAGTGGTTAGTTATTCAAGAGGTGGCAGGGGCAGGTAATTTTGTTTTGCAGGTTGTGCTTCTTGGGTCAGCTCTTTTAACTTTGTATTATTATCTTCGAGTATCAATTATGTCTTTGACTATTAGGACTCCTAAGTTGGTAATTTCTTTTGTGGATCAGCAGGGGTTTAAATGGGTTATGCCGTATTGTATGTTTGTTAATTTTTTGGAGCTTTTAATTCCGTTTATGATTATAATTGTTTGGTTGATTAGTTAAAAAATAACATAAGTTTGTCAGGCCTAAGTTATCCTGTGAGGATATCATCCGATCCCTCAGATGGCTCCTATTTTGTGGCTGAATTTAGTTATTATGTTTTTAATTACACATATTGTTTTCATTGTAATGAATTATTATATTAGAGTTCCAAAAAAAATTGAATCGGGATCGGGGGAGATTGATATTGTAGAAAATATTTGAGAGTGATAGCAAGGTTATTTTCTATTTTTGAGCCTTCCTCTGGTTCAATGGAGTTGGAATTCACCTGACTTTCTACTTTTTTGGGATTGATATTTTTGCCTTACGTTTATTGGATTTCTCCTCGGTGGTCTGTTGTGTGATATAAGTTAAATATGGTTTTGCATCAGGAGTTTAGAAATATTCTTGGACAGAAACTACAAAGTAGAACTATTATTTTTGTTTCTTTGTTTTCGTTCATTGTTTTTAATAATTTCTTAGGTCTCTTGCCCTATATTTTTACTAGATCTAGACATTTAGTTATGACTTTAGGGTTAGCTCTTCCTCTTTGATTAACTTTTATGATTTATGGTTGGTTTAATCATACTCAGCATATGTTTGCTCATTTAGTTCCTCAGGGAACACCTGTAGTTTTAATGCCCTTTATGGTATTAATTGAGAGTATTAGGAACATTATTCGACCTGGGACTTTGGCAGTTCGGTTGATGGCTAATATGATGGCTGGTCATTTGTTGTTAACTCTTCTGGGGGGGATTGGTCCTTCACTAACTTATTTTTTAATTCTTTTATTTGTTGCTCAGATTTTACTTCTTTTGCTTGAATTTGCTGTTGCAGTTATTCAATCTTATGTTTTTGCCGTTTTAAGAACTTTGTTTGCAAGGGAAATTAACTAATGGCATCATCACATGGACATCATGCTTATCATTTGGTAGAAATAAGACCGTGGCCTTTAACTGGGTTGATTAGAGCAATAATATTGACTACTGGATTAGTTAAATGATTTCATCAGTTTAAAATGGACCTTCTTGTTTTGAGGTTTGTTGCTGTTATTTTGACTATAATTCAGTGATGACGAGATGTAGTACGTGAAAGGACTTATCAAGGATTACATACTAGAGTTGTGGTTGCTGGATTGCGGTGAGGAATGATTTTGTTTATTGTCTCAGAAGTTTTCTTCTTTTTTTCGTTTTTCTGGGCTTTTTTTCATAGGAGGTTGGCTCCTGCTGTAGAAATTGGTATAACTTGAATACCTAAGGGAATTGTTCCGTTTAATCCATTTCAAATTCCTCTTTTGAATACTATTATTCTTTTGTCTTCAGAAGCTACAGTGACTTGGGCTCATCATGTTATTATAGGGTCTAATCATAATGAAGCTCTTCAGAGTCTTGGCATTACTGTGTTTTTAGGTGTTTATTTTACGGCTCTTCAGGCTTTTGAGTATTTTGAGGCTCCGTTTACTATTGCTGACTCGGTTTTTGGATCTTGTTTTTTTGTAGCTACAGGTTTCCATGGTTTACATGTGATTATTGGTACTACTTTTTTGATGGTATGTTTGTATCGTCTTTATATGTGTCATTTTTCTCCGACTCATCATTTTGGTTTTGAGGCTGCTGCATGGTATTGGCATTTTGTTGATGTAGTTTGATTGTTTCTTTACATTTTTATTTATTGATGAGGGGGATAAAAAAATAAGTAATTAGAATTAGAAAGCGAAGTTTTGCACTTAGTTTCGGCCTAAGCTTTGACTATGTAGTCTCTAATTTTGATAGAAGCCTCTCCTTTGGCGTCTATGAATAACCGGTTATTGAATGAGGAGTTTGACTGGGAAAGGGAAGGTTTGGAGCCAGCAGATCCAGTTGTTAGAATGACTATATATTTGTAGTCGCCACGCTGTCAGTGCAAAATTTAAGTCGTGTGTGTGTGTGTGTGTGTGTGTGTGTGTGTGTGTGTGTGTGTGCAGTTTATAAGCCCAGCTACCCAGCTATGTGATGTGGTACGGTCAATCTAATAAAAATTACGAATATTGGTCTCGTGTTCTCTATTTGAACTTGGCACATAATGAGAAATACAATTATATATAACATAAAAAAATTAGCTTTCCATACATCTGACCTAAGTGTGTGTGATAAATGTTGCCTGCACATGATATACGAAGGAGCGGTGACGGTATAACTGACTGCTGATCAGGCCTAAGGTGGGGGGAGGGGAGGGGTGAGAGGCGGGGAAGACTTAAGACAAAGAACAAGAGAGAAGGGGGAGAGAAGCAAAGAGAAAGTTATATAAATCTAAAAAGAAAGAGTGAGTGGGAAAAGTAAATTCAGAGAGAGAGAGAGAGAGAGACAGCTGGGGGAAGTGAAAAGGTAACCACTGGAACCCAGAATTGTGCAGCGGACGACGCTGGATTACAATGATGGTGAATATTTTCAATTTGAGAATGCAGTTCAATACGGTAATGATTTATTCTAAAAATATAGTCCAAATCTTGGCCGTTGAAAGCGTGTGCGACGACAGTTTAGTCATGTTTACTGGACATGAGAAAATTTGCATCTAATCAGTAACTGGCAGCTGGAGGAGGAGGGTGGGGGAGTTGGGGGCAGAAGGCGGGGTAGACTTGTTCGCGATTCCCCCCTTCCCTCTGTCCAGGGTAGAGGGGGGAAGGAAGGGGTAACCCCTGAGCAGAAATTAGTACGCGTGACTGTACCTAAAAAACTGAATGTGCATAACTTATCACCTCTTCTGCAAATAAAAGTACAGATTCTTGTGAAAAGTTATGAAGCAGTTCCTCTCATCACAGTTCCTTTTGTCAATGCCACCTATACTCCCATTGTACCTTTTCATATCAGGATATTGCACCTACTTGTGGGTCGTGGTGGCTCTGTCATTGCGTTTGACATGCACTGTGGGCTCGATTCCTGTGTCTGTTGAGAGAACCGTGACAAAGTAAAGAAAGTAAACAAACTGTAAGTAAAAGAAGTGGTGAGCAAAGCACAAATAAGGTAAGAATAAAAGAAATAAGGTAAGTATAAAAGAAATAAGGTAAGTATAACAGAAATATAGTATAACAGAAAAAAGGTAAATGAAACGGAAATAAGGTAAGTATAACAGAATTAAGGTAATAATAACAGAAATAAGGTAAGAATAACAGAAATCCGGTCAGTAAACCAATAAATGAGTAAGGCAGAGTCTCTATCCTCCACTCTTTTTATTCTTCCCTCCACCTTCTCACTCTTTCCTCCATACCTTCTAGTCTTTCCTCCACCGATATCATAATGCCAAAGTTATGTACAGTTATGGCCATAAATAATCACCTATCCTCCTGTACACCGTGCCTAAGGCTGGCTCCTTATGCGCGGCAAGCCACACTCGAGTAAGAGAGGCTGCGAGGGAGGGGCCAGAGTGAGAGAAGGGAAAGTAGGTGGGGGGACGAGCGATGGTGCTTGGATGGTGTGAGGAAGGGGAGAGAGGGTAGGTAGGGGAGGGAGAATGAAATGCGAAGTTGTGGCCACATAATTTGTCTATTTTCTTTCATCCAGGGCATCATATAAAGGAGTTAATATTTGGTAGATATTGCTGCATTACGCCTTGTATAGCGGCGTCAGATAACAAACTTTAGATAGGTGGTGATATCAAGGACTGGCTCGTGAGAGAAGTATACTAACGTGACAGATCAAATATTAGTGAGAAGCCATCGAGATTGTGTGGGCCCAGATTGTCAACGTGAGGAAGCCGGAGAACGACAGGACACGGGCCCGCCTCCTCCAGCACACCAAGGACGAATGAGAGCTGTTCAGATGAAACCAGCAAACCATCAACATTGTTTCCACGGTGCCGCGAAGCCTGCATGAGGTTTTTAGGTTTTTAAGGCATGAGGCCACTGGCCTACTTACTAAGGCGTTCCTGGTTGCTTTGGCTTGGCCAGTGTCTGTAAACAATGACATATTTTGGGAGTTTGGGTAGGATTTTATTTCATTTTCCTTCTAACAGATTATGAGTGATACCGTTATCATATCCACCCATGAACACAGACATCAAATTTATTTACCTTTTATGCACAATTATTTTAAATAGCCTTTTCATATTGAGATGCCATTAAATAATTATTGAATTGATATAATGGTGACTGTATAGAGGGAGTGTACACCGCAAGGGTGATCATATTTACTATGGACACAGCCATTTCAAAGGTTGCATATAATATTTAGTTCCAAAAAGTAAGTGTATGGAAGGGTAGAGGACGTTTCTTACACAAAATTTACGGAAGTCAATGCGATCCAGAAACCGTTCTGCGTCTGAAGTCAAAATACACAGATAAACACAAATATCGGGCTCCGCATTAATGTCTGATCTGTCACGTCAATATACTTCTCTCACGAGCCAATCCTTGATATCACCACCTATCTAAAGTTGTTATCCGACGCCGCTATACAAGGTGTAATGCAGCTTTATCTACCGAATATTAATTCCTTTATGATGCCCTGAATGAAAGAAAATAGACAAATTATGTTGCCACAACTTCGCATTTCATTCCCCTTCCCCGACCTACCCTTCTTCACTCTACCCCAGCACCATCATTTGTCCCCCCACCCACCTTCCCTTCTCTCTCCGGCCTCTTCCACTCAGCCCCTCTTACTCCAGTGTGACTTGCCATGCATAAACGAGCCAGTCTGAGGCAAGGTGTACAGAAGGATAGGTGATTATTTATGGCCACAACTGTACATACATTCAAACCAGCTGGGAAGTCCAGCATGCCCAAGTTTAAATGGCCAGAAATAAAGCAATAATTTTAAAGGCCAGGCATGAGTACACAAAATTTTATAAGGACAGACAGCTGTCAATGGTGATTCATACAAACCAATAGTTGCTCTCAGTGTCCAAGAAGAGAGGACATCATCATCGTTGAGGCCTTCATCCAAAAGGGCACTTACGAGAAAATCAGGGTCATCGTCAGCATCAACCTCAGCATCATTCGCAGCTCCTTGTACTAGGGCAATCCATAGTTGACGATTCTACCCTGGCCTGGCGGCCCAAAAACATGCAGGCACCAAACTGAAAAGAATGAAATATGAATCAGTAATCAAATATAATCACCCTCATTATCGAAATCAGTATAATTACATAAATACAGTGGGCTGACCTGGCTTAACTAATATATATATATATATATATATATATATATATATATTGTTACATAGCCTATGATTTCATCATCCTTTGTATAATTCTAATGTACAGTATGCTGCATGTTTGATCACGATTCGCCACGTGGCTTCCATAGTGACCAAGCTTCCGTGTTCTACCTCACTCCCCCCTTCTCCTCCCTTATAGTAGAGTAAGTCGTTCTTTCTGTTGTTCAGAGCAGGAGTGTCAACTCTTTGTCCCCTATGGCTTCATTTGCGCGTCCTTCTTACAAGTTGTATCAAGCTCTGCCGGCCCCTATATAATGAGCTCAGTCTCTGCATTAATTGCCACTTAGATCTACTCCTCATTTTGTTCACATCTCTGTACTCCCCTGTACAGTTGTTATTATTTTTGTGAGTGCTCAGGAAGTCTCCAACCATCTAGCTAATGTGTAATTTGAGTATAAGTATTTATTACATTTTTTTTCTTATACTGTATAGCATAAGGTGTTAATTCGTAGGCCTGGTAAGGTTTTTGTGTTTCATGTGGAATTTTTTATGTCAGCCATTGTTAATAATATTTTGTATCTGTAATAATATATCTTGCATTAACTGAGCATTATCCGGTTTTCTCATTTTATCAGGGCGACTTAGATAAATTTACTCTTGCTAATTTCGTGTTAATAAAAGCTATTGCAGTTAACCATATTTTTAACCTGTTTTTTGCCATTACATTATCCTTATGAGTCCTGAATGTTTAGTTGTTAGTTTGAGCATTAAACTTTAACTTGTAATTTTACCTAACTCTTTTGTTTTGAACCTGGAACTTTGCGGGACAGTAGTGATTTTAGTATTCTCACCACTTGAAGTGTTCATTATCTCTCTCTGTTCCGTAACAATATATATATATATATATATATATATATATATATATATATATATATATATATATATATATATGTAATTTCCTGTGGCACCCCGCGGGATCCATAGGGCCTCGATGAACGCTCTCCACCAATATTTGTCTCTTGCCATCTCCTTCAGGTCCCACCAACACTCCTCTCCCACTTCTCTTTTCATTGTCCTCGAAAAGGTTTCCCTCGACCTACCTCTTCTTCTTCTTCCTCTAGCAGTCCACTCTGGCACATCCTGTATTAAACTGCCTACTTTTCTATATATGTACCACAGCCATTCCAGCGAGACAGTCTCATCTATTCATCAACTGGTTCCACTCTCATAATATCCACTACTCTTTCATTTGTAACTCTGTCTTGCCACTTTACCCCAAGAATCCTTTTCAGTATTTTGTTCTCAAATCCTAATACTTTCTGATCTGTTGCAATTGTACTGTACCATGACTCATGGCCATAAATTAAAACTGGTCTAACCATGGTCTTGTAAATTTTTACTTTAGTAGGTACCGAAAGCATTTTATTATTTCAAACATATTTCAACATTCCAACAGCTCGCCAAGCCCGTCTAATCCTATCCTCATTTTCATTGTTTAATGATCCATTTGATGATACAATCGTTCCCAGATATTTAAAACTTTCTACATTCTTCACCATATTATTTCCAATTACACAATCGATTTGGTTCTCCACGTTCACATTAATAATTTCAGTCTTTCCACAAATTTTCTTTCTAGTTAATTCCTGCAGCTGTTCTCCTTACAACCTTTCTCATTACATAATCCATAACCAAAACAAACAGCAAAGGCGAAAGAACTCCTCCTTGAATCACTCCTGACCTAACTTCAAATGGATCACTCAAACAACCACCCACCATTATCTTACAAAATGTACCTTCATGCAGGCTTCTAACAATATTTACAAATTTTTCTGGTATACCAAAGAATCTCATAATTTTCAACATAGCTCCACGTGAAACACTATTAAACGCCTTTTCAAAATCCACAAACCACATACTAAGTGGCATTTTCATCTCATTTACTTGTTGCATTAGAAGCCTTACAATAAAAATTTGATCATTACAGCCTCGACTCTTTCTAAATCCTGCTTGTTCTTCTCTTAAAATTTTATCAATTACTGGCTCTATTCTGTTCAACAAGATTTTGGAAAAGACTTTTGTAACAACAGGTGTCAAGGTGATCTCCCTCCAATTTCCACACAAATTTAATTCTCCATTTTTGGTATTTTTATAATCACTCCATTTCTCCACTCTTCTGGAATTCCACCATTATCCCAAGCCACATTAAAAAGTTTCAAAAGCGCTTTCATCAACTCATCATTTTCCACCTTATGCTTTTCAGGAAATATTCCATCCTCTCCTGGGGCCTTAAAATTTTGTTACCTACTTTATAGATTTTGCTACCTCTTCCAAGGTTATATCTCCTGTTTCTATCTGCAAATCTCTCTCGGCTGGCAAAATGTCCTCTTCAGCTGGGATTGGTCTGTTTAGAATAGATTCAAAATGCTCCTTCCACCTTCCTTTTATATCCATATCTTTAGTCATCAAGTTACCATTTGTATCTCGTACAGGTCTTTCCTTCCTTCTCTTATCAGTCCCAGTTAACTCCTGTATGGCCTGATACGCTGCTCTTGTGCTCTGACCGTCATTTTTACTTAATTTCTGTCTCTTTTGCCTTTTCATCATACAGCCTCCTCTTATCACGTCTAATGAGTCTTTTTACTTCAAAATGTATACTCCAGTACTTTGCTCTAAGTACTTCAACTATCTGGCCATCAGAATGTTGTTCTTCACTTCTTAACTTCTCCTCCTTCCTTTATATACAGTATATATATATATATATATATATATATATATATATATATATATATATATATACTCAAAAAAATCTAAGTAACCTCTTATATCACAACTACTTATAAGAAATAACAATATATAATAAAAAAAAAAAACAATGGTAAAATATAATAATTACAGGACTGCGTAGGTGGCTAAACAACAGTTAAGGTCCATGAGAGGCCACTTGGGCTGAGCATGGTCCGTCGAGAGTCGCCCAAAGCAACCCAACTGGGCTCCATACTTTTTCACACTCGTTTTTTGCTAATTCCAAATTATCACAGCCTAATGAAACCTATATCAAAATGATGCCCAATTTCCCCCCTCAAACATATGAAGTAGTAGTAAAGTCCAAGGGTATGGGCGTGAGGATGCTGAACGTCAGAACAATATTCGCAAGAAGTTGCCATTTTCAGAGCTGGGCCGACAGTGATGCATTCGACGCTTTGTCAGGGAGGGCAGGAGTTCCCCTCCACCCTGGAATTTAAAAAATCCTGACCACCCTATTATTCTTGGCATGTTGGCGGCTATTTCAAAACACCGTTTTAAAGGATCCCAATTGTATTACCTGGTAACTAAAGGGTTATTGCCTGAAAAATTCAATTCTTACGTCACTCAACCCGTCAAAATCTTCCGCTGGAGTATCCTCTAATTTTAAAAAAATATCCAACTAAATGTTGCATCATTTTTAATTAAACATACTTGGGGTTTCATCCTCTCAGGATTTATCTTAGAAAGATCATGTTGCCTCTCTTAAAACCTGTTTCCAAAAGATTAGGTGTGGTAAGCTGACTCCGTGCTTCTTTACCCCTACTCAGTGGGGAGACTCGCCCCATACAGCTCTTCTCAACAAGGTGGAGTTGAAGGCTTTTCGTCTCATTAAATCTTCTCCTTTTACAGGCTTCCTTCAACCTCAGTCTCCTCACCGACTGTTGCATCTTTGGGCCGTGCTATAAAAACTAAACGTTAGTATTGATGAACGTGAGCATGTGACACTCCTATATTTTGTACCATAAATAAATCTGCAGTTCATGCCAGGTGCTCATCACTTGGTTTTGGCGTAAATAGTGTTGGAGAGTGAGAGGCGGATAAACGTCACCAGTGACCGCCTTTTTATGTAACAAATTTAGATAGCCATAAATATGATGGCTGTTTTTTTAAATTTTGTAAACACTGAATAATTCAGGAGTAAAATTCTCCTTGGCAGGCTCAAATATATGATTATGAGAAATACAGGCAGTTCAAAATATTTTACAAGACAACCTTTCTGATTCTGTAAACAATGTCGAGTAAAAAAAACTTCTGTGGTCGTGGGGTGGTGACGTGGCGCACATATTTGGAATTAGGGTAATAAAAGGTGCTTCCTAGTTAATTTCAGACTACTTGTGTACTTTCTGAACAGATTTTCAAGTAGCAACAGCCTGAAAGTTTTTGTGTTAGCCAGCTCAGTGACTTAGTTATCACTTTTTGAGGGCAAGCCAGAAAGTTTCTGCCTCTAGCCCAACAATATCCTTGTACGACAATCCTGCATTTGAAAAATCATGAAATAAATGACATTTTTTGTTAATGGAGTGCTTCTCGAAGTATATCACTTGCACTTTAGGTGTACAGTATAGTTGATTCATGCAGCAGTTGCAATGGTTGCTAATACTCGATGAAACAGTACTTTGCTGGGTACAGTAATACTTATCCCCCACATCTGAGGCTAAATAAGTATACAAAGTATAAGAGTTTTTATATACAATAGTGTATTACATGGCAGAAATCACAGATCGTAAAGCAAGGTGATCAGAGTTGGTAAATGGTTAGGTCTGCATTTTTCACCACCTATAATGTTCCCATGTACTGCAAGTTGCAATAATGAGAAAAAATACATAAATTTTTCATCAATGCCAACAAATAAATACAATCTTTTTAGTTCTTTAGTGAAATATGTAGTTCGTTTCTGTACCAAAATAAATTAATAAGCTGATTTGGATAAAGTTAGGTAACTAGTCAGTCGAGATATGAGACCTCCTTAGTAGAACTCCTCTCAACCAATTCTAAGGTTTTCCATTCTTACATTCGGAGGAAGAAGGTCTGTAATCCTACCACTGGACCTCCGAAGACATCCTCTGGGTAGATTGTTCATGGTGCTGTAACTATGTCTGAAACATTTGCAACCTCCTTCGCCTCAGTTTATACCTTAACTTCTCCGCCATATAAAGCCCCCCAACAAGCCTTTGATGGTTATATTCCTGATCTTGAAATCAGCCTTAACGAAGTTACAAATGCCTTGAGCAAACTGGATGCCTCCTCCTCCATGGGCGCTGATGGTATCCACCCTCACCTTCTTAATCACTGTAGTCCATCGTTGGCATATCCCTTGCTGCTGATCTTCTAGGAATCTTATAGCCAAGGAACTCTGCCTCAAATTACGAAAATGTCTGATGTCATACCTATTTTCAAAAAGGGTTCTAGATATGACCCTCTTCTGTACGGACCTATTTCTTTTACATTGGTCTGTGTCAAAACCATGAAGTGTATCATTATTAAATCCATTTATGAGTACATTGCATCCAACGACCTTCTGACCAAGGATCAGTTCGGGTTCAGGCCCGGACGATCAGCAGAAGATCAACTTACCACTGCATATCGTCACCCTCTTAGAGAAACTGCCTGAGTCATTTTTCGGCGATTTCTGGATTTTTGCCTAAATCAATTCTTCATCACGTGCCGCACCTATTGATATAGCTGCCTTTGCCAGGTCTACGATGTGAGTGGTCAAAAATGCGCCTGAAGTTTCTAAGTCATTGAAAATTAAGAAAAATAGCTTTTTTTTTTTTCAATTTCCCGAAAAGTAGAAAAAATGACTTAGGCAGTTTCTACATGAGGGTGACGATATAATGAAGTTGCCAACTGGCTAGATACTGGCTACAATGTGGACATAATCTATTTTGACTTTTCTAAGGCGTTTGACGTTGTATGCCATGATATCCTAATTGTCAAACTGCGAAACCTTGGTATCAGGGGACGTTTATTGGACTGGATCAGGGATTTCTTACTAGATCGCGAAATGAGAGTTGGAGTCAATCATCATCTTAGTAACCCCAGGGGGGTATTAAGAGGTGTCCCACAGGGCTCAGTCCTTGGACCCCTCTTGTTTCTGTTGTATGTCAATTTTCTTAATAATGATGTGAACTCATCCACGGAAATATATGCAGATGATCTCAAACTGTATGTAAACATCAAGCTAGATACAAACCAGAGTATTGTCGGTAATGTGACTGCGTGCCAAGCTTACATTAACACTCTCGCTAGGGTTTCAAAATCTTGAGGTTTATCCATGATTACTGACAAATGTGTACACCTGATATTTACCCGTAAAAATATCCCATGTACTACCTGACATGTACTACCTGAATGATCTACTTATTCCTCAAAGAAACTCTGTATCTGACCTGGGAGTACTGATTGATTCCTCACTTAAATTTCACCATGTTTCAAACTTGGTTCATAAAGCTGGAGCTCTGTCGAAAAGTATTCTTAAGTCCACAGTAAATCGCGATGCCTCATTCATGATCCCCCTATATATCTCCCACATCCGTCCATTGCTTGAGTACTCCTCGTCGTTGTGGAATCTCGGGTACATAGGCGACCTTAGGCTGTTGGAATCAGTCCAGCGATGTTGGACAAAGTCTGTACAGGGTCTTAAAAACCTAGACTATACGAGCAGATTGAGGGCTTTGAACTTATTCTCCGTTCAGGGAAGATTGCTTCGACATGATATCATCATATACTGACAAACATTTCATGGAAACTCCTCTTTGACCCCCAGATGATCTATTTGCCCGTCCTCTTTGCCCTACTATTCGGGGACACCAGTTCAAGACTGACCATTCCCGATGTCAACTTGACGTGCGTATGAGATTCTTCAGTATCAGATGGAATTCCCTGCCCGACTCTGTTGTTTCTATTCAGGACCTAGCTTCTTTTAAAGCAGCTCTCACCTCCCATCTCGGCGACTCCATGTTCCAGTTCCATTAACTATTGTGATGATATTATTTCTCTCTTGTGCTGTTGCTATCTGTCCCTGCCCCCCAACTTCACTCTTCTGCAAGTAGTTACTTCTTAGCTGCATATGGTGCACCTTCCAGCCTATATCTTTGCTTTGCTCTCTCTTATTCATTTCTTGTTTTCCGTGGGCTAGGGCATCAGCAGTGTGTGGCTTCCATGGGCCCTTCCTTTGGGCAGGCTCAGGGTCCGGGAAGCTCACCAGGTAAGATAACCAAGTAAGATAAGATAAGGTACCATATGTAAGAGTTAAGTAATTGGTTAGGATGCTGGCTAAAATATTTACCTATTTCAATCAAGTATTCAGATTTGAGGAAAAGTGTGTTGGCTTCAGTACACAATTTGTAAAACAACGTGGAATATTTCATGTGATTCACACACACACACACACACACACACACACACACACACACACACACAAATCGAGGGACCTTACTATCTTAAGAGTTTTTCTCACTTGTAAATAGCTGCAACCCAGAGGAAATGGCCTGTACCATGCATATATTATATATATATATATATATATATATATATATATATATATATATATAAGAGTTAATTACATGGAAATTTATATATATATATATATATATATATATATATATATATATATATATATATATAAGAGTTAATTACATGGAAATTTATATATATATATATATATATATATATATATATATATATATATATATATATATATATATATATATATATATATATAAAAGAGTTAATTACATGGAAATTTAGACAGTTGCTGTAATGGAGGAGTAGATGAGGGAAGGGAAGACACTGCATATTGGTCTGGGTGGAAAGGCTATACAGAAGCATGAAAGGAGCAATTAAGCAGTGACTGTGACAAACAAGAAATAATGATATATTTTTCGTGAAGAAGACCAATATCAAAGATATAACGTCTAGAAGAAAGCCAGGAAAACAGAGGAGTAAGCAGTTGGAAAATGTATAAAACAGAACTGGATGAAAGTATTGTCTATCTA
Organism: Coenobita brevimanus; assembly: GCF_032717465.1. Taxonomy (NCBI): domain Eukaryota; kingdom Metazoa; phylum Arthropoda; class Malacostraca; order Decapoda; family Coenobitidae; genus Coenobita; species Coenobita brevimanus. Next base: position 14,426,351 of record NC_137020.1, on the reverse strand, counting down.
TATATCTATAGCCCGACGCCCTAATCCTGCAAAGGGTGGCCGCGGACAAAACGCCTCCAAGTCGCTCTGTCACCCACCATTTGACTACCCTTCCCCCAACTCACTTCCCCCTCCCTCATATATACTCCATCCCTCCACCTCATCCTCGGTCTACCCCTTCTCCCTCCCTCCACCTCACCTACATACATCCTCTTAGTCAGCCTTTCAATCTCCATTCTCTTTACATGTCCAAACCACCTCAGTATATTTCTCCTAATCTTCTCAACCACATCCACATCCACCCCACAACGATCCTTCTTTTCTTCATTCGTCAACCTGTCCCTCCATGTCACTCCACATGCTCCTCTCAAGTAACTCATTTCCACTGCTCTCGCTCTTGACTTGTTCCCCTCTTGCAAGGTCCACGCCTAGCTTCCATACCTCAAGTTAGGGATCACAATACTATCATGCAGTGACTTCTTAGCTTCTATACTCACCTCCCTATTTCTCATCATTGCTTTCAGTGAACCAACAACCTTCCTTCCCTGCTGTACCCTTTCACACACTTCATCCCCCAAAGTTCCATCCCTACTCATCACACTACCCAAGTACTTGAATGCACCCACATTCTCCATATCCTCACCATCCAACCTCACTGTACATTCTGTGACTTCATTCCTCTCAAACATCATAACTTTACTCTTGTTTACATTAACTTGCAGATTCCTCTTCCTACTCACTGTCCCAAATTCATTCACCAAACCTTGCAACTCCCATTCATCTTCACTCAACAATATTGTATCATCAGCAAACAGCATCACCGGAATCTTCCAAATCTCACCCTCATTCATTAGAGCCACCCCCACATCCACTGCCCTACCTTGCACATCCTTTACAACCCCATCCACGTATACAGTATATTAAACAGCCATGGAGACATCACACAACCCTGTTTCAGTCCCATATTGAGACCAAGGAACTCACTCAGCTCACCATCTACTCGCACCGTAGCCCCAGCTTCTTCGTACACACTCTTCACATCACTCGACAGTTTCCCCTTCATTCCATATATTCTTAATACCTCCCACATACCTTGCCTATCTATTCTGTCATAAGCTTTCTCCAAGTATTATGAAGTTGGAAAAATTTCTGGGAAAAGAAGTAAGACTTATCAAGCAGACTGGGATAGAAAAATCAGTACTGTATCAAGTAACTGAAGAAATCACTGCATACTGTTTGAAGGGATAGGTAAAAATCAAGAATGTGAATACCAGAGGAGTGTAGTTACTGAGCTAAACTAAAATTTTACTATTAATAACTAAACCAGGGAAGGTAGAATTAGTACTCGTATAGGGAAAGAAAACTGTAGTCGGATATTTAGAAACTTTAATGAACAGCAGTGAGACAGTACACACATCTGATAACCTATATTATCCAGCATGGTCTCCTAGCCATGGGTGGATGATAGGTGCGGAAAGAAATTGCTGAGAAAAAAAAAATGCAGAAGCGTTACTGCATCTTTCTTGTGTTGGTTCCCCAGTGAATGCCACCCCTCAATCAGCTCTGTATAGAGGCAAAACAATCTCCATACTTAAAATAATTCTGCAACTACTAAGTATTGACCAGTACATCTTGGAATATAAATTTAGGAACACAGGAGATACTGCTATGGTAGATATGCACACAATCTGGATATAGCGCTGTATTGTTCCTGATTGGTGGGCTGGCAGGAAACCTTCCACGGAAGCCAATGAAGTATGCAATAATACACTCGCCTTGCTCATATAGACTCATATATAGATCTTTTCAACAATTATTTAATAAAAATTATGGCATAAGGAGACTAAACCATAATTTATACTTAGCCTATACTCAATACCATACTGTATTTTGCTCATAAATTCATTCTCTTATGCATTCTGCCATAATTTTTTTTCTTAAATTCTAGCGCATAAATATGCACATATTTCCTACATAAAAATAACAACTTAGAATGGATTAGCGATGTGTCTGGTATATTAAACAAAAAAACATTTAATATTCGCATCCTGTTAGTGGTCATGCAGTGTATTCTCCCCCAGTCAAGTGACTGTTGCGGCATTCAAACGCCTGAACTGGGTTCTGCCAAGGCAAACGGTCCAGATTTTTTGTAGTATGGATGACTGTTGCGCAGGAACGTCTGACGACTGAACGTCGTCGTCCAACTGCCTGAACTCTTGGTCTTTATAGTACGGCCCTTTATCTCTTTTCTGTCGCTAATTCAATGGTCACTGCTCCTCTGAATTGTCTACTTGCATTCCTCCACTACTATGGCGGATGTGTAGCACCCGTCTAGCAAAAAACTCCTATCCTTTTTCTGTCCAACTCTCTAATGCAATAGTTAACCATTACTCCCAGTCTTTCATGTATGAAACAGGTCAACTCTGGAACTGTCATCCCCTATCTGTATTTCCTAGAGCCTATGACCTCCAATCTTTCAAATGCAGTGTATCCAGGCATTTCAAAATGAATGATGAGATTCTGAATTTGGTTCTCTGTTGTTTTTGTTCTTTCTTGGAGGGAATAATCCTGTGGGCTTCTACTCTACGGTTACTTGTTTGTCTCATTTAAAAAAAATGTATGTGTTGAAAAGGAAAGGAGCAAAAACACATCCCTGTCCTACTTCAGTACTTTGTGCGAAAAAGCCGAGTATTCCTCCTCCAACTTGATAGCACTCTCAGTGTTTGAATACAGACCAGCAATCAGTCCGACTATCCTTGCAGGGATCCCTGGGAGTCGCAGGGTTCCCACAGTACCTAACTATTTACTGAGTCATACAGTTTTTTTAGATCTACATTGGGTATAAGCAGATCTTACTGACACTTCCTTGAGAACTTGAACACCTAGGATGCAGTCAACTATAGACTTCTTGGGTATGAAACTGGATTGCTTACGCCTCTGAATCTCAAGATTTGGTTCCAGACAAGTACCCGGGGCTTATGAGCAAGAACCTTCCCTCACACAATGAGCACTGTAATACTATGATAGTTAGTACAGACACACTGGTCTCCTTTCCGTTTCCAGATAGGGGTGACCAAACCCCTTGTTCAGTTAGGTGGAGTGATACTAGTCCGCCAAATGCCTTCTGTGATTGTATGTAATGCCCTGATTATGGTTTCACCCCCAGCTTTATTCATGTCAGCTGGAGTGCCACAAACACCAGCTGCTCTACCCCTTTTCAGCCTATCCACTGTCTTCGTTATTACCACCAGTGATGGCATGGTATTATCAATTGTGGAAAAACAGTCAATGGCTGTACACCACTCAACGGAATTTCTCCATTGTGGTGCTGTCCACTTGGAGGATCAGCCATATACAGTTGCTTAAAGTACATAGCCCAATGAGCCCAATACTCACTGGCCTCCGACACAAGCCATCCATTTGCTGTCTGAACACAGTTGACCTGAGAGGCGGGACTGGATTGGAAATTCTTCAGGATTCGGTATGCAGGTCGAAGGTCGTTCACATGAACCAATTTCTCAGCAATTTCTCTGACATACCTCTCCTTGTCTCTTCTCAACCCATGAAGACAAAGCTGTTCTGCTCCCAATCTCCAGCCTGTCTGGCAGAACCGCTATCGTCAACTAGGCCAGTGTCTCCTGTGAGACAAAATCCCTCCTTGATCGTGGGTGCTCTCCAATGCACTCATCAGCTATTACCGAGTAGCATTCTTAAAGGTGTCCCATCGATCAGCAGGGTCCTCGGTGGTACTGAGCACTTCAAAACGACTTGACACAGAAAGCTGATGACAGGGAGTGCTGGAGCTCCCGTTTCATCAGCCCTCAGGACTAGTTCCTGACCATCCCCTTTTGCTGAACTTTTTCAGTGTCTCAGTTACACAGAGAGTAGGCCAGCATGCTCTCCAGTACAAATTTCTCTATCTATCTTCACCAAACTACATGCACAGTACACACTACACTTCCTATTCAAAATTCACCAAAATGGCGTCAATTCACCCAGCCTCGGAGTCCCCAGGGGGGGGGACCATAAATGCCCCCGCCATCTGCCCCTCTCCCGGTGACGACTCGAGGTGCCTGGAACCACTGTCTGACTCTCTTCTTCTTCATTTCTGCAACATTCGCGGCCTTTCCTCAAACTTTCGCTCTGTTGAGCACCACCTCTCCTCCTCTAAACCTCACCTTCTTTTTCTAACGGAGACTCAGCTGTCTGAGGCAACTGACAGCAAACCCTTTTCTGTATCCTCCTACTTTCTCTATACTCATTTCAAAGCCAAAGGTGGCTGTTGTGTATACATACGCAACGACTTATCTTGCTCTCGTGTTCCTGAACTTGATTCTTCTGAATTCTCCACTCTCTGGCTTCGGCTTTCCTGTCATTCTCTGACTAAATATATATGTGCTGTTTACTTATCCCCTAATTCTACTGACTATCAAAAATTCTTCGACTATCTTACTTCTACGATGGAACACATTCTGTCCATTTCTCCTTTCTCTGAAATCTCCATTCTTGGAGATTTCAATGTTCACCACCACCTTTGGCTCTCTCCTTTCACGGATCCACCTGGTGAACACCTAGAGCAGCTTGTACAGCACCCTACCCGTATCCCTGACCGCCTTGGAGAGAGCTCCAACATACTTGACCTCTTCCTCACAACTAATCCTTCTGCTTACTCTGTTAATCTTTTCTCTCTGTTGGGCTCCTCCGATCACAACCTTATTACCTTAACCTGTCCTATCGCTCCAGTACGGCCTGCGGACCCTCCAGGGAAACGTCATCTCTGGCATTTTGGAGCCGCGGACTGGGAGGCCCTCAGGCAGTACTTCTTTGATTTTTCCTGGAATGATTATTGCTTCCATGGCTGTGAGCCATCTGAGTGTGCCTTGCGCATTACGGAGGTTATTCTCTCGGGCATGGAAGCATACATTCCTTTCTCATATCCTTTGACTAACGCAAGAAAGCCTTGGTTTAATCACGCTTGTTCTAATGCTGTCCGCAACAAGGAGAAGGCCTACAAAAGGTACCGGAGCCAACCCACCCCTGAATCACATAATCTTTACGTTTCTGCCCGGAATCGTGCTAAGTCTGTTCTTCGCTCTACTAAAAATAATTTCATCCATACTAAATGCTCTCAACTCTCCAACTCGAATTCTTCCCGCTCCTTCTGGCACCTTGCCAAAAATCTTTCTAACAACTTTATCTCATCATCCTTCCCTCCTCTTTTCTACTCTGATGGTTCTGTAGCTATTTCTTCTACTGATAAAGCAGATCTCTTCACACAGACTTTCTCCTCCAATTCCACCTTAGACGATTCCGGTGCTGTTCCTCCATCACTTCCCCCTCTGACTTCCTCATGGCTGACATTAAAATTTCTTCAGTTGATGTATTTTCTGCCATTACTGGCCTCAGTACTAACAAGGCATATGGGCCTGATGGGGTCCCTCCTGTTGTTCTCAAAAACTGTGCTTCTGTGCTTACACCCTGCCTAGGCAAACTATTTCGCCTTTGTCTGTCAACTTGTACCTTTCCTTCTTGCTGGAAGTTTGCTCTCATTCAGCCAGTCCCAAAGAAGGGTGACCACTCCCAACCCTCCAACTATCGTCCAATTGCTTTAACGTCCTGTATTTCAAAAGTTTTCGAGTCAATTCTTAATAGAAAAATTTTAAGGCATCTTTCCTATCACAACCTTCTTTCCGATCGTCAGTATGGGTTCCGTCAGGGACGCTCCACTGGCGATCTTCTCACCTACCTTTCAGACTCCTGGTCATCCTCCTTTCGGGACTTTGGCGAAAGCTTTGCCATTGCACTTGACATATCAAAGGCTTTCGATCGAGTCTGGCATAAATCTTTAATTTCCAAACTGCCCTCCTACGGTTTCTATCCTTCTATCTGTGCCTTCATCGCTAGCTTCCTTTCTGGTCGTTCTATAGCTGCTGTCGTAGACGGCCATCGTTCTTCTCCTAGATCTATCAACAGTGGTGTTCCTCAGGGCTCTGTCCTATCACCAACTCTCTTCCTTTTATTCATCAATGATCTAAGCTGTACATCTAACCCTATCCACTCATACGCTGATGACTCCACCCTTCACCTTTCCATTCGGTTCCCGCAACGCCCATCTCGACAGTTACTTCAAGAAACAAGGGATGAGGCTATGGCACACCTAATGTCTGACTTGGCTCATATCTCTGACTGGGGTAAAAATAATATGGTTGTCTTTAATGCACCTAAGACTCAGTTCTTACACCTATCAACCCGACAAAATCTTTCACAGGTATACCCACTAATGTTTAATAATATTCAGATTAATCCTGCATCATCCTTGAACATGCTTGGGGTTTCATTTACTCGGGACTTATCTTGGAAAGATCATATTACATCTCTTGTAAAATCTGCTTCCAAGAGATTGGGTGTGCTAAGCCGACTCCGCTCTTTCTTTACCCCTGCACAATTGTTGACTCTATACAGGGGTTTTATCCGCCCCTGTGTGGAGTACAACTCTCATGTGTGGGGAGGCTCCCCACATACAGCTCTTCTCAATAGGGTGGAGTCAAAGGCTTTTCGTCTCATTAACTCTCCTCCTCTTACTGACTCCCTTCAACCTCTGTCTCTTCGCCGCACTGTTGCATCTTTATCTCTTTTCTATCGCTACTTTAATGGTCACTGCTCCTCTGAACTGTCTGCTTGCATTCCTCCACCTCTACGACGGGCGGGTAGCACCCGTCTGGCAGCAAACTCTCATCCCTTTTCTGTCCAACTCTCTAATGCAAGAGTTAACCGTTACTCCCAGTCTTTCATTTATGCAACAGGTCAGCTCTGGAACTGTCTCCCTCTGTCTGTATTTCCTTCTGCCTATGATCTCCAGTCTTTCAAACGTAGTGTGTCCAGGCATCTCAAAATGAACGGATCTTGAATTTGGCTCTCTATTGTATTTTGTTTTTCTCTTGGAGGGAACTGTTACTGCGGGCTCATGGCCTTTGGTTCCTTCTTCCTCGCATAAAAAAATAAATAAATAAATAAAAAAATATAAAAAAAAGACAGTGCATACTCATAAGCACACTCCTCATCCCTGAGTTTCTCTCAGTTTTGATTTGTAGCCTTAGAGTAGAAACATCAAGTTTGTGATCAGTAGCTAAAAATTCTACACTTTTGAAAACTCTGCATTCCTGAATGATCCTCCGGCGATTACTGACAAGGATGTGGTTAGTCTCCTTTGCAAACCCTCCGTTTCTGAAATCCTAACACCAGTGAAAAGAGTGATATAACCTGGGGCCTTAGTTTTACGAATCAGGAATGAAGGAAATAGGAGTACTTAGGAGTCGTAAAACTAGTATGAATATAAATACTATTTAACATTCCATTATTAATTGCATGTTCACTCACTTCCGCTTTCACTGTTTTGCAACAGCCAAATTTTGGATAACCCGCTTTTAAAATGATAAATTCCTGATGAGACTATTTTTTTTAGTTAACGACCATGGCACAACACCTTGCTTTAATGACAATTGTTTTTTATGAACCATGTCACCGGTAAGAGAAAAGATCTTACAAATAATTGGGAAGGGGGGGGGAGGTTTATATCAGGCTTTCATTTCGTTATACACTTTCCATTTTCACAGCTTTCAATGTAAAATCGGGTGAGGATGAGACTATCACCACTAACGTTAGACATTAAGCAACAGCACCAGCTGATATGAAAGGAAAAAAATCTGTCCTCCAGGTCTTCAGGATCTTTTATATTAGCCAATGATTGTAACTAGAGTGAGTATCTACTGGTACGACACAGCAACATTATGTGAACCCCCCTACCCGCCCAACATATACGGTTTTCTAACCTTTTCACCCATATCCTTCGTTTCCATGACAGTTCAAAGCAATATGTAAAAGTTCCACTTACTGTAACACCATCATTAAAGAATGAAGCTGCCTTGTGACATATATTGCAGCACAAGCAATGTGTTGTCTCATCCTCTGCAATTGCAGCCACGCCACACACAGTGTCGAAGTCACATGATACAAAATGTTGTTGGTGGAGATCTGAGTAAGGAGATGGGCAGGAGGGTGTTCAAGAGGAGGTGAGAGAAAATGTTCTCAGATTCGTAGCAGGGAAGAGTAGAGATGAGACGGAGAGGAAAATTGTGTTCAGACATGTGAATGACGTGCTTAGGGTATGCACAAGATAATTTAGCGGGACTACGAAAAGTTATCGTCACAGTCATAGATGGATAAGATCAAGGTAAAGAGAAGAGTATACTGAGAGGTAAGTACAGCACCCCCGAGCCGCGCAGATTCTGTGACGTCAAAGTTAATAAGAGAGAGAGAGAGAGAGGTGGGGGTGGTGGAAGAAAACGGGAGCTTGACAGAAAACCATCTGTATGGATGGTATGCTTTTGTATTATGAATGTTCACACAGGTCGCTACTCAACACACTCACATCCAATGTATATACCTCACGTCATCATTATCTGGGACATGTGACTGGAGGAGAATTACGAAAATTTTGTTTCATTGATCTATAATTATAATAGGTAAACTACATAATGATGATATATCAAAAGGGATAGCAAGTAAATATAGCTTGGGTAGGAGGAGGATTATGGAAAATATCCAGAGTTGAAAGTTACACAAGAACCAGGAATCAGAATCAGAGCCCAATCCTGAGGAGACACCTAAAGGCTTTGCAAGAATGTTTTCATTTTTTTCCCTTTGTGATTTCCCTGTATAGGGAGACTTTAAGATTCCCACCTCAAGTGCGGCTGTTACTTGTAGCCCTTAATTATATACCTTAACTGTTGGGTGGAGATAGTACACTTGCATCTCTCACAAGCTTACATTCAGCAAAAAATACTAATATCATTTTTAGTGCCTTGCAATCAGTTAAGGGGATAAATATAAGTAATTCACATACTGTCTTATTCTTTAATTACAATATTTGTATCCCTTACCTGACATGCTTTCTTAGTTTGGATTTCAATTTTTTACACTTCTGAACCTCTCTGTTCAGCATCCTTATTCTAAAATATAATCTGCATCTAACAAAGTAGTGTACAACATCTTCAGGCAAATTAACATGTTTCCATATTAATCTGGTTAAGTTTTTCATGCATTTCCTTTCAGATCTAAGTGATTTCTTCCCATGATAACATTCAAATATTTTTTCCATTATTTTCAGCTGTTCAAACAATTCATTTGATGGTGTCATCAGCTTGCCTTTATTCCTACAAACCTCTCCTATCCAGGTCCTATCATCATGTTTAACATTTGTTCCAAGGTATGAATATTTTTGAAATTTGTGGGCAATAAACCCAACAACATACCTTAGGCCTTTTGTTTTCATGCATTCCTCTAATTTCCCTTTTTGGACAGTGGAGGATACTGTACTATCATTCTTGCCTCCAGTATCATACCGTGGGTCAGAAAAGAAAAGCACTGCTGAAAGAAGTAATTCTGACTCAACTGTTTCTGTGTCAGACATGTCATTTGCTTAGTCACCAACATCCTTCACAGAAAATGACCCCTCTGACAAAGAGTTATCTTCATTTTCCTTAATAATATCTGCTCCCCACCAATTCACAGTTTCTACCAAGAAGGTATGATTTTATCCTATACTTCACCTGAAGTGCAGATGGGTGCTGATAAGAGGCTCCCATTTGCCTCAGATAACCAAACATGTGTTCTAGGCAGTCTTGGTTTAACCTGTACATTAAAATATAGCCAACTCCAAAGTTATTTTGTAGGAATTCATACAGTCTAAGCAAGGACTGGGAGGATACAATTATTCCTTTTTGAAATGGATACAGACTCTACCCCCAACTTTCATGTCCTTGATAGTTTGCAACATGCTGTTTAAAACATCTGTTTGTGTTTTCAAGTGAATACCAAACCTGACCTGGACTCTTTTTCTGCATTAGGTCTTTTAGAGTTTAAAACATCAAACCATGCATCTACTAATGCTATGAAGTTACTTGTATCCTCCCAGTCCTTGCTCTTTAGAAGTCCTTGCTTTCCAAAGTATCTAATTGATTTTGCAGTTGTTTCTGAAAATAACTGTGCAGCTAGTCTAACGTTCATCCTTTTTACTCCTTCTACATCTGTGTTTGTGTGACAAACGGTGACTTGTCTTTAAATCATATTCACTTCTGATCATTATTTCTCTAACACTACTGTTTGTCACAGTTGGCTTTGAATTTCCATGCAAAGTGAACCCATGATCTAAATGATTATTCCTGATGAGCCTTAATAGGTGGGGTGCATCAGCGAACACAAAAATTGGCCGATCGAGGCATATGGGTTTGGGAAAGATGTGTTAGTCACATTAATATCCAGTGTTTTCCACAACCTTACATTTGTGGGTCATAGATCACTAACAATAGCCACAACAACAAATCCAGCTGCCTCTACTTCAAGAATTATGTTAAATAAAACGTCCCTTGTCATGTCACAGTCAAATTCATAAAACACAAGCTGTTTCCATGGCTTTATCAGTCCTCTAATCATGGCACATTGGACACTAAGTTTTGGGGCAAATAAAGTGTCATTTCCAAAGTCATATGACCAATCCTGAGCAACTGCAGTCTCATCAAAAGAAAGAACACATAGTCGCTCATACTCAGACATAGTAGAAGCTTGATGATGCAAAAAGTTAATTACAGAAAACAAAATTCCTGGCTGCACAGCAAATTTGGACACCCACCGGCTGATTGTGGCAGAAGGCAGAGGAAATTTCCACTGTTCCCTTAAAAAACGATAGGCTTTAGGACTTAAGGTTCTTAGAGTCAGAGCTTTACTAATGTCCTCTTCCTGCCACTTTCATACGTGGTTAGATGATAAAAAATACTGAGTCTGATTTGATGTAAAAGTTCTACTCAAAGCTTTGGAATCATCTTGTTGGTATTGGCTTTTAACATTCTCTGATTCATTCCTTATGGAATCTAACAATTCTTGATATTTAATGTTTAAGGCACGTAGTCTCTCTCTTTAGCGACTGCCCTAAGTTTTTTATGAAGATCGTTATTATAGGAAGACATGCGCTGAATGAACTTAAGCAACTTGGTTTCCTGGGGTACAGAGGATGCGCCTGCACCTTGATAATGTGGCTCATCCCCAGGAGGGAGTGTCTGTGTTGTCCCTGGCCGCTCGTCACTTGCCGGCTGAGAGGAAGCTGCAAAATTCAAGATACAATAGTTAATTAACAGTTTATTAAGACAAAACCTTACATGTGTATTTGTTATCATATGGTGTTCGAAATTCACTGGATTATTGAGTAAAGGAAACTGCTTTGACATGGTTTTGGTATATGGAAAGATTAAATGGAGGACGAATCGTTAACTTGATATATGTGAGGGGTTATTATTTACCTTTGACACCTGTAGGTCCAGCGATGGGGGGAGTCAACGCACCTTGACAATGTGGCTCATCCTCAGGAAGGAGCGTCTGTGTTGCCCCTGCCCGCTCGTCACGTGCTGGCTGAGAGGAAGCTGCAGAATTCGTGGAACATTATTTATATATCTGAGTGGGTACACAAAGCACATGATATTTCAATCCTGAATTTTCCTTATTTAACAGTTGTGCTACAGATAGCCTTCACTTGATCTAAAAAATACACATTTACAATGTCCCATGATATATATATATATATATATATATATATATATATTCATTTTCATTCATTCATTGCCAGGCGCCATGTATCCCAAACGGGGTGGCCAAGAGCTTAGAGTTAATTGTTTTACAGGGAGGGGCACTAATCCTCCACCAACCCCACTCGACATATATATATATATATATATATATATATATATATATATATATATAATGTATATGAGAGAGAGCGAGAGAGAGAGAGAGAGAGAGAGATAGAGAGAAACTGGATAAGCATGTCATAATTAAGGATCAATTCAATATTTTATTTTGCTTTATTTAAATATCGAAATCGACTTCAGCAACACCTAACTACACAGGTAATTTATATTTCAGTAGTGTTTATACTCTAGGGTCTCTCTTCATCCTAATTATTGATAAGAATGTTAATAATTTCTCTTGTTGCATTTATACAATATTGGTACACAAGACATCTTTATGCATATTAATTCATAAACCACAAAGAGGACTGGATACCTTTTGGTATATATGTTCTAAGATACTGTAATAATATTATTTGTTATATGACACAAGTGCGAGTGCTTGGTGCATAAAAGTATCATATACAAGTTGTAAGACACTATTAAAAAATTAAAAACAAATGAAAAAAAGTTGTGTTGATATTAAAAACTAATATCATATAATAAAGCTCTTGCTATACAAAACACAAGTTAAATGGCAACACTCGACCACCATAGTTTACTTGTTACACAGTAAAGGAACTTACTTGTTAAACTCGGTAGTTGAAGAGTAGGCACTGCTCCTTTCTTGAATTTCTTTTGTCCAGGAGGCACTGGTAAACCAAGCAATTCATACTTAAAGTTGCGTTCAAAGGCAGTACTCTCAAAATGACGGCTGCATACAAAACCAGATGACCGATTTTTCTTCGTGTCACATAATTCAATCCATTTTTTTCTAAGTTCTTCATCTTTCGGCAGTGCATGAAAATGTATTCTCTTGTCACCTTTCACATGAATGGATTTGCATCCACGAACATACAAATTGTTGGCATGTTCACAAAATTATCAGTATTGCCATAGCCACCCCTAAAAAAAGAAAACGGAGTACCTATCCACAGGCAGGTGTGTGTGTGACTGGCGTGTGTTGAGCAGGATGAGCTGCAGTCTGTATTAACTACGACGTCATGCGCAGACCGAGACGCATTTTAGCTCCCCCTCAACCCCCCATGAAACTACCTTTCATTCTCTTTACCTTGGATAAGATGTTATGGGTAAAAGGGTATACGAATATCGCATCCACGGATGGTTCTTCACGGTTAGTTTGTTTGATAGTTTGACCGACTGTGACTGTTGTTAAAACTATTAGAAGAATTAACGAACAGTTTAATACCACTGAGATGAAAATTTATTTATGAATTGGTCACGAGATATGCGTAATTTTCCATTACCCCTTGGGCAATTTGCTTTGGGCTGTTCACATCGGGTTGAAGATGCTTATCAGTCCAATGAGTGAGTGAATAAGTGAGTAACTGAGTGACTGAGAAGTGAATGGGGAGAAATGAGTGAGTGAGGGAGAGGAACGAGTGAAAGAGTGGGAAATGGTGGACTGACAAAGTGGGTGGGTGGTGAGTGGCTTAGTGAATGAGTGAGAGTAAGTGGGGAGTAGCCTACAAGAGGGACTGGGAGCGTAGTGAGTGAGTGATCAAGGGCGATTGAGTGAATGTGTGAGTGGGAAGTGAGTGAGTGTAAGTAGAAGCTAGTGACTGTGTGAGCAGGAAAAGAGAGAGTGAGTGAAATAAAAGGGAAAAGAAGAAGGTTACGTGAATGGAGTTATAGAGAGTGGCGACAGAGTACGTGGGAGTGAGGGAAGAGTAAGTGGATGTACAGAGTGGTGGGGGATAGGGTAACTAACAATGCAGTGATGTGGAGTTTGAGTGAACAGAGTGAGTGAGAAGTGAATGAGGAAGTGAGAGGAAACAGAATGAGTGCACGTGGAATAGTGAATAAGTTGTATGGCGGGTTTTGGTGGGGGAGAGGCGAGAGAAAGCAGAATTGAGTGAGAAACTGAAAGAGGGAAAAAGTGAGTCGGGAAGGAAGGAGTGGGAGGTAAAGTGAAGCTTGCCATTTGTGGAGGGCCATGAGGAAAATATAGAGAGAAAATAGGAAAGGGGAGGATGGAGGGGAGGGTGATGGTCTTGTGAGCTATGGATTGGCAAGAAGTGAGTTAAAGGTCTGGGGGAGGAAAGATAATGAGAAGATTGGTGGAGGTGAGGGATGGAGGAGGTGAGGATAGGATTGAAGACAGTGAGGGTAGGAAACATACTGGGGATGAGAGGAGAAAAGGGGAATGGGAGAGGAGGCAAAAACAGCAAAAATGGTGTGTGGAAAAGGGTTGGAAAAGAAAGGAAAAGAGGAAAGGGGGGATAAGTGGGTAAAAGGGTGAGGGACTGAGAGAATGGATGCGGTGAGAGAAGGAAAGGCTGAAAAGAGGAGAGAGGTACAAGAAAGGGGCACAAGGGTAAGAAGAGGGAGGTGAGAGGAAAAAAAAGTAGGGAATGGAGAGTGAAATGAGAGACGGAGAAGTGACGCAAGAGAGACAGGTGTAGGATATGACTAAGACTGAGATGAGGTGTGAGAAAAGGGGAAGTAGTGAGATGAGGGGTGGGGGAATGCAAGACGGGGGGAAGGGAATGGAGATGGGATGGTGGTGAAAGTGACAGTGAACTGACGGAGCGCGGAAAGGGAGAGGCATGAGGAAGAAGTGGGAGAGATATTGGGAAATGATGTGAAAGATAATGTGTGGGGGAGTGAGGGGGGAGAGACGGGGAGGGTAAAAGGGAGACCGAACACGAGGGAGGAGTGTAGAGGGGAAAAGATGTGGATTTCTAAAGGGATACCCAATAATCATACTTTTCCTAATCTTTGGACATGATTCCATCACTGCCCTTGATTTGTCCTTAAACGGTTTGTCGACTTGATGTAGCTCACCCAATATTTGTTTTTTCTGCATCTAAAGAAATTTGGCATTTTAGATACGACGTTTCCTGTGGCCGATTATCAGTGATTTCTCATTCATACTCCTGCTTATCATCAGGACCAACACCTCCACTAAATTTTCGTGCTTACCTAGAAACGTTTACCTAGTAATAGTTAGTGGAGACTAAGAATGTAGAGTCGACAACAAAAATCTTGACGCCTATCTAATTTCACTCTGCATGGACTCTGACGGTCCACATGAACGGACACGGATAACTTTTTTTTAATCCATCCATTATTGACGCCAATGTCGCTTACTTTGGATTTATCACACTAAATGTTAATGTTCAGGGAGATAAAAGATGAGGAGTTTACAGGACTTTTAGTGCCGGTAATACTATCTACCTATCTACTGCCAGAAGCCTTAATCCCGTAAGGGGTGACCACAAACAAATCACCCCCACGTCGCCCTGTGCCCTGCCATTTCACTGTCCTTCCCCCAGCTCACACTCCATCCGCTCACACATCTCACATATACCTCTCCATTCCATCCCTTCATCTCACCCCCGGGCTCCCCCTTCCTCTCTCCCCATCCACCTCATTCACATACACTCTTCTCGTTAGTCTCTCGCTCTCCACCCTCTCCACATGGCCAAACCACCGCAATATATTTTTCCCAATGCTTTCTATCACATTCACACCACAACGCTCCTTAACTTTCTCATCTGTCAGTTTGTCTCTCCATGTAACTCCACATGCTCTTTTCAAATAACTGATTTCCACTGCTCTCACTCTTGACTTGTGTCCTTCCGACAAGATCCAAGCTTCACTTCTATACGTTAGAGTTGGTATCACAAAGCTACCATGCAGCGACTTTTTTACCTTCATGTTCACTTCACTATTTCCTATCACTGTTTTCAAAGAACCAGCAACCTTTCTTTCTTGCTGTGCCCTTTCAAGCACATCATCCTCCAAACTACTATCCTTACTCATTATACTACTCAAGTAATTAAATGCACTCACATTTCCATTTCCTCATCATTCAACCTTACTGTACATTCAGTGACTTCATTTCTGTCGAAGACCATAACCTTACTCTTCCCTACATTCACCTTCAGATTCTGTTTCTTACATTCTCCCAGACTCATTCACCAAGCCTTGCTGTTCCCCTTCGCCTTCACCTAACAATACAGTATCATCTGCAAAATCCAATACAGGAAGTTTCCAAACGCTGCCCTCCTTCATTAGGGCCATTCCAACATCCACTGCTCTACCTTGTATCTCTTTTATAATCCCATCCATATACAGATGAACAACGCTGGAGAAGTGACACATCCCAGTTTCAATCCAACATTCAGACGAAAAAATTCATCTAGTTCACTATCCACACGCACTGCAGCCATAGTACATTCTCTTCACGGCATTCAGCAACTTCGCAATTATCCCATTAAACTCTTAATATTTTCCACATTCCTTCTCTGTCCACTCTGTCATGCTTTCTCCAAATCCATGAATGCCGCATACAACATATTTCCCTTCTCTAGGAACTTTTCCACTAAAGACCTAAGGATGAATATGTGATCTACACAACCCCTTCCCTTCCTATAACCTCCCTGTTCTTCTCGAACTAATTTTTCTGTCATTTCCCTACCTTCTTCAATATGTATCCTACCTTATACAGTGTCTATTACAGTAAGAAGATAAATGTCCCTATGATTACCACACATTTCTTTGTGCTATTTTGCTTTGTACAGGGAAATAAGTATACCTGACACCCAATCCTTCGGGACTATACCTTCTGATAATACCTTGAAAGAAACTTACTTTAAGTGGTCGGCTCTTACTACAGGAGACTAAATTTATTTTCCATAACCCATTATGAACAATGGTCTTCCTTTTTTATTATTCTTATTAGCACAAAAATATTATGTTCATCTGCGCTATGAATGGTACAACTTTTACTTCTTTTTGTCTTGAGGAAGTCAGTACACAGGACAGAGGTTGTTGTCTCATTAGTATAGCGGGATGTGCAGGAGAAATCGATAATCCTTTGCTTCATATACTATGGGGTCGTTAGCAGACTCGCAACTTCCATTAACATTTTTTTTTTAGATAAACACTTTTGCTTTTTTGTGTCCTGCCTAAGTTAAAGGAAGTATTCAGGCTGGAGTAAATTGTTTATTATCAATATTCCGACCTCATTTTCCAAACCAAAGGTGGAGGAAAGTAGGGTCCAAAAAGGAAAAACGACTGAGACAGAACTAGCCCAAAGCGTGCCCAATGAAATGTGCTACACATTTATTCAATCACTATTCAGCCAGCAGGAGTCCTAACTTTGCTTCACAGTCGTAAGTGTGTCCGCTTCTTCATTCCCTTACTTTTTATCAGTCACCACTATTTCACGGTTCTCTCTCTCTCTCTCTCTGTATAAATTTCCCACTGTTCATACCCTTCTTCCTTCCCAAAGTGTCATCCTGCTTCCCTTTACCTTCCCTACTCCGTCATTCTTTTATCACTTCCTCGTGCCCTTGTCCACTCTCTCCTCCTTTTCTCTCCTTCATCCCTCTTCCTCTCCTTCGTTATGTTCGCTTTTAATTGCCTTTCCTTTGCATCTCCCTCGATGTATTGTTTTCTTCTTTCGCCCTCACTTACCTCTTGTATCCCTTTCCATGGTATACTTTTTCTTCGTGCATTCATCTTCATTGCACTTCGTTTTTCTCATCCTTATGGTAAGCGCACACTTTTTTCTTCCTCCTTATCCCTATCATTTCTGACCCATTTTCCTTCGACCTCCTTCTTTCTCCCAGTTTCCCTCTATTTATATTTTTTCCATATTTTTTCATATCAGTTTTCCTTCCTCCATACCACTGAGTCTTCCACTGTCCCCTCCATACTTTTCTTCTCTTGCTCCAACATTTACCACTCTTCTTTTTTTTCTTTTATATCCATACCAACTTTATTTCTCCGCAGGTTCCTTCCATTTATTAACTCTTTCCTTTTTCTTTTCATTTCACAAACATTTTTCTTTCTCCTTTCCTCCCTTTCTCAACATTCTAATTCACTGTGCCGTTTCATTCTCGTTTTTCTCTTTCTACTCTTCCCTGTTTTCCTAATTAAGTGGTCTCGTGATCTTATTTCCTCTATTTCGAAACCTCATATGCTCTTATTCCCTCCTATTTCCTCTCTTCCTCCTTCCTTTACTCTTCCTGTTCACTCCCGTTTTAAATTTCCTCTCCTTCTCTCATTACGTTTTCTCCTATGTTCCCCTTGCTGCACCGTTCATTATATTCTTCTCTTTCTATTTCCTTATATTTG
The DNA here is from genome assembly GCF_032717465.1 of Coenobita brevimanus. Taxonomy (NCBI): domain Eukaryota; kingdom Metazoa; phylum Arthropoda; class Malacostraca; order Decapoda; family Coenobitidae; genus Coenobita; species Coenobita brevimanus. Next base: position 14,408,487 of record NC_137020.1, on the reverse strand, counting down.
TTTATCCTCTCTCTTCCTTCCCTAATCCATCCTTGGATTGCTATTCCCATTCTTCCCTTGCCTCCCAATTTCTTTGTTTTTTCCTGTCTTCTTTCTTTTTCCATGATCAGGTTTTGTAAGTTAAGTTTTGTTTTGGTTTACATTCTTTCCCCTGTTCTTCCTTCTTTTACTCTCTTTAACTTTCCCCACTTCGTCTCCCTCATTCTTCACCAAACACATGTCCTTGCTCCACTCATATCTTCACACTAATGCTACTATTCCACACAGACCACGAATCCGACGAATCGCCACGAATTGATAAATTTTAGAAATCGTGAGGAATCGTGGATTTTTGCAAATTTATGGTCGAAATCTTGACGCTGTACGATTCAGTTACGAATTTGTTAAGATAGACTTAGGAATATTCGTGGGATTCTGCTCGAATCGGCGGGAACCGCACGAATATTGTCAAGAAATAACTACGATTTGCAAGAATCGCTTAAGAATACTTCAGGAATGTTAGGATTCAGTTAAGAATAAGCTACGAATCTGCCGAATGCACCTACGATTCTGGTACGATTATAATTTAAATCGTGACTCTTCTTGAAAATTCGTGGAAATTTCCCTCAAGACAGGGGGTGGGGGACCTCGGGCACAGCAGGGGCTTGCAATATCTGCAGCAACTTCTCCTGGCGGTCCTTGCAGCTGTGCAGCTCCTCATCCAGGGTTTCGGCCTCCCTCGCTCGGCCTCTCCTGCTGCTGGACGCCGTCACATTCGAGCTCACAGTGGAGCGTGTGGTGGAGGGTGTGGTGGAGGGTGTGGTGGTCTCTGGAAGCTGGGGCTCCTCTTCCTGGGACGGCTCCTCAACCTGGCTGGTGGTGGCGCCACCCCGGAAGCTCTGCACTGTGCGGCGGGTGACTTGTCCAATGTGGGGCAGCAGGAATTGGAACCTCTCCCAGATCCATTGTTGGCGCTCAGTCATTTCAACAGCTTCCTGGCCACTCTTCTTCCTTCTCAGCTTCCCTATCTGGGTCCTGATGCTCTCAAAGAAGGTGGTTAGTGCCCTGACATCCTTCTTCATCTCCCGGGCCAGGTCTTCCCACGCCTTAATTTTCTTGGCAGCAAAGGTGTGGTCGGTCCTCCTTTTATTATAAATAAAATCATTCCTCTCGAGGACGAGGGCCACCTCCTCCTGTTTATTCTCTGTCAGGTTGGATAATACCTTGGCCTTCTTCAACTTTGCCTGGGAACCTGCTGCTTCATCATCAGCATCACCCACAGACTCAGCAGCCACTGACTCTGCTGCTGAGTCTGCCACATCCTCCTCCTGCACTTCTGGAACTGGTGCTTCTGCAGGTGGAAGGGTAGGTACTCTGGTAGGGCTGCTGCCTTCTTCTCTGCCTTCTTCTCCCTCTTCTCTGGTTCTCTTGGTAACCTTCCCTCGCCCCTTGCTCTTCCCTCTGGCTGCAGGTCTTGGCATATTGCTTGATTCGTGATCTGTCTCGGTTGAATCGTCAGGAACAAATGACCAGAAGCCAATAGTGAATCCATTATATACCCAAGTCGCCCGGATTCGGATCTAATTCGTGATTGGTTCGTGGGAACAGTTGCGAATTCGTACCTGATTCTTACCCTATCGTGAATTCGTAGATAGTTCTTGTTTCGTTGTTGCTTCGGCGTGTATTCGTGGCATTCTTGACAGATTCGTAGCCGATTCGTGGTCAAGACACTGCTTCACGATTCCCAGAATGAGTTAAGGCCCTCTCCCACTTCGGCGTAAACAGGCACGATGAAGCCTCGATGAATATCGTGGCTGAAGTCGGTGATGTGTCGACGATTCTGACCAAGAATCGTGGTGTCGGCGTAATACCTGCGACACCAGTACGACAAAACACCGAAACCTCGGCGGAGTATATGATATAACCGGCGACTAGTACCCGACATATCGCTGATATGTCGGCGTAATGCACAAGCATTATTCTAAATTCAAATTTTAACGGTTTTTTTATGGCGACTCAATGGCGATAAAGGTACAACGGCGGCGTGCTGTCGACGATGTATCGTCGATGTGTCAGCGAATGCATTGCACGCACCTCGCAGACAAAACGCCGAGGTCATCGCAGGTGCCTCGCCGTCATCGGCGTATTTAAGGCGATTAATCGATGGTTCATCCGCGAAATGTCGGCGATATATCACCGACATTCATAAGATGAAATATTACTGTTGCACAACCCGGTACATATCGTACGGTTTACGTAGGCTATGTCGTATTAACCTCACCGATGCACTGCCAATACATTGCCGACGCTTCGCCGTATGACCGTATGACATCTCAACGTTTTTTTTCACCGCCGATGCCTCGCCGATGTCGGCGATCATACGCGGTTTATACGCAGGGTAATCGCCGATGTCGCCGAGGCGTCGCCTTGTTGTTTACGACTAATCTGCGAAATTTTACAAAATCGTGGAGGGCCACGATGTTTTCATGCAGCATGAAAACGTCGTGGTCCCCCACGACAAATTTCCACCTCGTGCGACGTATCGGCGCCATGCCACGAATGGACAAGATTTTGATGACGAATACCCACGATTAGGGATTTTTGACACATCGTGACTTTATCTTCCACACTTTCGCCGAAGTGGGAGAGGGCCTTTAAGAATACATAGGAATGCCTACGAATCGATTAGGAATCGGTTACGATACCTAAGAATGCACTACGAATTTGTTAAGAATTAACTAAGATTTTTTGGATTCAGGAGTTCTGGACCAAAATTTTGAACAGCTCAAAACTTTTGCCCCGAATTCTAGGTGGCTCAAGAATTGCAAGAACTGACTAAGAATAAATATGAATCAGTTACGAACTTCAGGAACTTATTACGATTCAACTAAGAATCCCGGAATTTATCAATTCGTGGCCATTCGTGGAATTCGTAGCCTGTGTGGAATAGTGCTCTTACACCCCACTCCCGAGTTCCACCTTCCTGCACTGTCTCTCCATTTCTTTCTCCCCATCATTTACAATATTTTTTTTGTTTATTGACTTTTACTTCTGTCCCCTCCCCCCCTTCTCTCTCTCTCTCTCTCTCTCTCTCTCTCTCTCTCTTGGGAATAGTATAATAATTATACTATAGCCTACATGACTGTGTTCCTTCATATACGACAATGGCGTGGACAAAGACGTGGCACTATTGCACTGTCTAAGCACGAACATCGCAAGCAACATGAAGGATCTCTTGACTGACGGATAACCAAACCGTGCCGAGTATTATTTTGTTCTGGCCAATATTATGTAGAATCACAAAACTTTACATGACGTTGATTATCCACAACCATCAACATCTAACACTTTAATAAAGAGAGAACTAAAATACAGCGACAAACACAGTGGGATAAGCACCGGTTTGTATATGGCTGTTACCTAAAGAATATAGTTTACGTGTTGACTGACAGACGTACTGTCATGAGAAAAAAGATGGGTTTGTGTTTTCAGGACTCTCTTCCTTCCCCTCACACGCGCGGGAAAGAATTGAGATAAAAATTAATTATGCGACGACTGCTGACAACCCCCAGGTGATACGTTACGGTACATGAAATAAAATAAAGTTCGGTTAGGCAGTTAAGAGTGGGTATAGCAACGTGATGAGCACTACACTCCTTCTGGCGCATGCAAATGAGCTTTGAGCACGAGAGTGTCTTGAGACAGAAACACCGGACGATGAGAGGGGAGAAACAAAGACAACATAAACAAAGGACTTCATTGCCTCTTTTTACAGCCAGGCTGACTTGGATGGCGACTTTTACGTAGGGCGATCACTACCCTCACTTGGCTCCCGTCTCTGACACCTCCAGCAGCTCGTCCGTCAGCTGGTGGTGATGCCAGATCGTTGTTGTAGTGGCATTAGCCATAGTAAAAACTGTACAAAGCATTTGTGTTCTGCAATGCTTTAGTGACCGTTCCAATTTAAAAATACCGATAGATAAATGAAATCAATGTATAAAAGGATGAGCAGACACTCAAATGGAAAGGCAAATAGAAACCAGCAGTGACCACAGTTTCGTCGTCTTAGTAGCAGTCAGTGATAGTGTGAAAATGGACAGGGAAATAGAGACCAGCAGCGACCACAGTTCCCTTGTCTTAACGGGAGTCAGTGATAGAGTGTGAAGGTAGGAAGTAGTCCAGGATCAATAGCCTATAAACTGGCAAAAGGTGCAACAAATTCATAACAAACTGAAAATTTTTCTTTATGTTCAATAAATGTTTCCCGGACAACATATCAAAAGTCCTCGCAAATCTCCATTAAGGAATTCTCAGAAATCGGGATGGCATCCAATATGGCCGCCACGATGCTCAGTTTCTGATATCTCAACTTGTAGCGACTGTAAATTAAATTATTATCCAAATAAGGCTTTTAGGTAATAAGAATACGAACAAATCAATCTTATACACATATAAGCAACAAGAATAATTTAACAATAAGGTAAATATCATGTAATACGCAGGAGCGTCGCCAATGGGGGGGGGCTTTCGAAGGCTTAGCCCCCCCAGATATGTTTCTGCAGTATGTTTTTATTCACAGATTTGTTTTTTTGGAACAATAATTGTTGCTAAAGTGTAGCCTCCTCTCCCCACCCCCACACCTCGAAGCTCGGCCCAAAATTTCTCGCGACGTCCCTGGTAATACGTTAATGAATTTGGTAGTACTTATGAGTTCCTTTAACGTGGCATCGAAAAATCGAAGGATACACTAGGTCATTTTTCCTTATCAATGACACCTCCCATTGTGGGTTTTTCTAAATCACTATTATGCCCTATTTGTCTTTGTTATATCCTGAAAGTGACATTTAATGTTTATGGCTGGCACTTTGCACTTATCTCATTTCAGAGAGAAAATAAACGAGTGTATCTTGTGAAAGGAAAAACTGGACACAGCTGATGTAGCAGTAGTTGGTGACAAGGGTCGCAAGACTCTGACAGAAGCAAATGTTAAACGAGGTGATGGACTTCACAAAACCACTGAAAGCATGTCCCATTTAAGGGTACACAGTCAGTACCACAAGAAGTACACTCGAGAGACGACCGTAAAATCAGAGAAAAGAAAACACTGATACACAAGAGGAATGTGGACCACAGCTATGATCATGTGTTTCTGCCTTTGATATAAAGCAAAACTACTTGTTCTGTGCAGCACCAATAAATGTGGACTCCAGAAGCAAATAGACAATATGTTACAGTTACCAGAATGGATACTTTGGAACTTCAAGAAACTGTGATTACGCAGGCAAAAGGGAGAAATGACGGTTGAGGTGTAGTAGTAGATCGAGTCCATCAGGCCTTCAATTTAGTGGCAGAGGAGGCCAAAGACCATCGTACTTGTGCTCAAACATATCTGCAGAAAAAACAAACAAACAAACAAACAAAGAGAGCTACAAGTGGTAGACCAGTTGACGAAGTTCGAAAGCAAGCTTTCACAAACTTTGTGAATTTCTCGACAACAATGATGAATGCCAATATTCGGTGCCAGAACTTATGGAATACATGAAGAATTTCATAGTTGAAGAAGGGTTAATAAGTGATCCAAACAAAAACTAAAAGTCCATTACGGAGATGGTGCCACGATCACAAGTATCACTGGAAAGCCAAGTATTGTAAGCTCTCATAACTCAGCACACAGGATTCTTCATGACAGTTGGATGAAAGACAGGGTGATTGATTATGTCAATGAAAAGGACAGAATTATTGATATGGCTGCTACAGTCCTGCTAGATGATATGAGAATGACTATAAGATTGTGATGAATACCCTACGATGGAAGGAACAAATAATGGTGAAAGTGTAATACCTGTCTCCCTACTGAGATTTCTGAACAACTTGATCGATTGAAAAAGGAAAAGACCTTCAATTACAAAAAGTAGATGTACAGCAATAGCCCATTCCATCATCGCAGCATTCAGGCTTTGGACCTTTGTTTCGCCAGCGCTGACAAATACACCTCATTAAAAAAGTTCCGTCATGCTGCATACAAACGGTCTGTTAGTAAAGCCTCCTTGACTTCATCTTTTGATCTTGCAAGTCTGCCACCAACTACTGCTGCACAACAACATTCCTATCGCACATTTTGCACAGTTCAGGAACGTCTTGAGAGACACATACCACCAAATGACTGGGGTTGGAAAGCACAAGACGGCATCCTTACCCTCAGTTGAAACAGACCCTCCTGTTGCACTTACTTTCTGCTCAACAATGGTGTCTTGCGGGTGTAAAGATGGATGTGCCAACATGACATGCAGATGCAAGAAACTACGTTTTTATTGCAGTTCTGTATGTAGCAGATATTGTGGACTTACTTGTCGCAAAAAAGCACCAGTACTGACTGTAAGTGATGTTATCTTGAAGATTGAAGTTATGTTCTCATATTTATAATTCCATTTATACGATATTCCAAAGCTACGTGTTTGTAAAATAACAAGACTATCAGTAGAAACGGCAGAGTATATAATGTGTTCATTTTCTGTATAAAAACTTACATGAGTAACATAATTTCTGTTTATGGAAGAATAGTCCAACTTAGATGCCTAATTTGACCATTAATTGGGTATACATTATTTTTGGTTCAATAAATCATTATAATGATGATTTCAGTGAAGTTTTGTGCTTTAAAACCCATTTTTGGACACTTTATTTAGTATTTTATGTATATTATTAATCTACGTATGGCAAGTTTACATACTGGTAGCCATACTGGACGCCATCGTTGATTCTGAAGTTTCCTCAAATAAGATTTACGGCGACTTTTGATATGTTATATAAAGCACTTACCTTGACTTTTCCTGAAATTTTCAACTTGTTATGAAGTACATCCACCTTTTAGCAAATGCTCCTGGACTAAGAAAAGAAGTTAATTTTGGAAAAGACAAGAAAAATAAATTATTCAAGACATACAGCTAATCTGCTGAAATGTGTCTTTTTCTCTCCTTCCTTTCTTCTCACATCACTCATTTCCAATCATCCTCCTATTACGACTTATCTTCTCTCACTTTTTTCCCCATTTACCTTTTTCTTTCCGTGCCAATTAAGTCCTATTGTCTTTTCTAGACCTGATCTGCTAGTTTCTCATCCTGTCGTTCTCCTCCTCCCCCTCTCTCTCCCTCTCTCTTTACCTGCAGATATTCTCTTCTCTTCTAGTTTCACTCCTTCCTCCTTCTCTTCTGATTTTTGTTTCCCTCCTTCCTCCTTCTCTTCTGATTTTTGTTTCCCTCATCTTAGTTCCCACAGTAAAAAATCGTTTGGTCTCGTCTTTCTTTTCCTTCCCCATCCCCCACCCCCACTCAGAATGTTACACACCCTGTTGTTTCCTCCTTTCGTCGTCTTCATTCTACTTTCCTCTACTATCAAATAGTGTGTTCAAGGTCCCAAGCTGGCCGTGAATGGGATTACACGGAGAGAGAGAGAGAGAGAGAGAGAGAGAGAGAGAGAGAGAGACTACTGTGGTGATAAGAAGAAAATTTGCGTGTGCTATGGGTCACAAAAGTATTGGAGCACGATGGGCCCAATGCATGCCGAAAACATTTGAACAAATGCTGATGTTGAGGGAGAGTTGATAGGCTTGCGTAACCACCCATGTGAACCACGTTACCCATTATGTCTCCCATGATACATTACCAACGTCTCACTGTGTATGAGCAATGTCTATTACTATAAACATTATATCTGCAATATATTTGCAAGAAGAAATTGCTAATTGGCGATATATGACACCTTCCGACATCAGGGCTACCAACGTGTGGTAGGTCGGGCACTGATGTTTCGGTGACCTTCGTTCAGTGGCCTAAAATGTTTCACGTATATTGTGCACCAATACTTTTGTGACCCATAGTAAATGATAAACAAAACAAAACAAAAAAAAAAGTAATGAAAGGGAGTGACATATTTGAAAAACAAATACTTTTGTGACCCATAGTACATAAACAAAAACAAGTAATGAAAGGGAGGGAAATATTTGAAAAAAAAAATGCATAAGGCAAAATGATAACTGGTATACAAAGCGTGGTGGAAAATAATGCTAGTAAAGGGCAGCAGGGAGGGATAAAGACCCTATTGAATGGGAGACAGGACAGCCGCCTTGTTGGTGCTGCGAATGGATGTTTGCTGGGCATCACACAAGCACGTACTGTACAAAGATCAGTGGTCATTGTTAGATAACACCAGGCCACTTAACTGTTATTCATATTTTATGGCGAGTTTTTGAACATATGTTATTCTTGCACAAATGGTGCTTTATTAATAAATAAATCTGTATAAAAGTGAGATTTTCCTCTATGTATTAGCTTGGTTAATTTCAAAACATAAGCCGCGTTTTCGTGAGGCCTTTTTAACCCATTAGCTCCCAGGGTTCCTGTGTGACTAATGGTGCTGGAAGTGTACTAAACATACTGGCCTCCACTTATCGGCTCATAGTCGCGAAGCTCATACGTCCCTACTCCAGGGTACCCTTCTTCATAAACTTTTGAAAAGGCTCAGTTCCGTACTATACTGAGGACAAGGCGCAAATGAGTTAAAGAAACTGATAGATCTGCCAATGCTTAACCCAGTAGGTCCCAGGGTTCCTATGTGAGGGATTGTGCTGACAGGGTACCAAGCGTACTGCCCTCCGCCTATTGCTTCATAGCTGCGAAGCTCATAATTCCCTACACTGTGGTTCCTTTTTTTTTTATGAACTTTTGAAAATGCCCAGATCCGTCCTATACTGAGGACACTGGGCGCAAATGGGTTTACCAGCCAAGACCATTTTTTTTTTTTTTAATGCATGGAAGAGGGAACCAATGGCAAGGAGCCTGCAAATCATTCCTTCCTAGAAAGAGAGAGAGAGAGAGAGAGAGAGAGAGAGAGAGAGAGAGAGAGCCAAATTCAAGATCCTTTCATTTCGAGATGCCTGGACACACTGCATTTGGAAGACTGATCATGGGAAGTAGGAAATACAGAAGGAGACAGTTACAGAGTTGGCCTGTTGCATAAATGAAGGACTGGAAATAACGGTTAACTCTTGCATTAGAAAGTTGGACAGAAAATGAATGAGAGTTTGTTGCTAGGCAGGTGCTACGTGCCCGTCATAGAGGTGGAGGGATGCAAGCGGACAGTTCAGAGGAGAAGTGACTATTAAAGTAGCGAAAGAAAAGATAAAAATGTAACAGTGTGGCAAAGAAACAGAGGTTGAAGGGAGCTAGTAAGAGGAGGAGAGTGAAAGACGCAAAATGCCTTTGACTCCATCCTTTTGAGAAGGCCTGTAGGTGGGGAGCCTCCCCATACATGAGAGTTGTACTCTACACAGGGGCGAATTAAACCCGTGTTATGAAGTCAACAACTGTGCAGGGATAAAGAAGGTACAGAGTCGGCATAACGCACCTAATCTCCTGTAGCCAGATGTTACAAGAGATGTAATATTATCTTTCCAAGATAAACCCCTAGGGAATGAAAACCGAAGTATGTTCTAGGAAGATGCAGGATTGAGCTGGATATTATTAAATATTAGTGGGTACCCCTGTAAAAGATTTTGTCAAGTTGATAGGTGTAAGAACTGAATCTTTAATGCATTAAAAACAAGATTATTTTTACCCCAGTCAGAGATACGAGCCAAGTCAGACATTAGGTGTGTCAAAGCCTCATCCCTCGTTCGTTGAAGTAACTGCTGAGATGGACGTTGCAGGAACCGAACAGAAAGATGAAAGGTGGAATCATCAGCGTATTAGTGGATAGGGTTAGATGTACAGCTTAGAAGGTTATCGTTGAACAGAAGGGAGAGTGTTGGTAATAGGACAGAGCCCTGAGGAACACCAATGTTGATAGATCTAAGAGAGGAACGGTGACCATCTACAACAGCAGTTATAAAACGACCAGAAAGGAAGCTATAGATGAAGGCACAGATAGCAGGACAGAAACTGTAAGAGGGCAGTTTCGAAATTAAAGATTTATGCCAGTCTCTATCGAAAGCCATTGAGATGTCTAATGCAATGACAAAGCGTTCGCCAAAGTCCCGAAATGAGGATGACCAGGAGTCTGAAAGGTATGTGAGAAGATCGCCAGTGGAGCGACACTGACAGAACCCATACTGGCGATCAGAAAGAACGTTGCTGTAGAAAAGAGGCTTTAAAGTTTTTTTTCTGTTGAGAATAGGCTCTAAAACTTTTGAGACACAGGATGTTAAAGCTATTTGGCGATAGTTAGAGGGTTGGGAATGGTCACCCTCCTTTGGAACTGGCTGATTGAGAGCAAACTTCCAGCAAGAAGGAAAGGTACAAGTTGACAGACAAAGGTGAAAGAGTTTGCCTAGGCAGGGTGTAGGCACAGAAACACAGTTCTTAAGGACAACAGGAGAGACCCCATCAGGCCCATATGCCTTGTTAGAACTGAGGCCAGTAATGGCAGAATATACATCAGTTGAAGAAATTTAATGTCAGCCATGAGGATGTCAGAGGGGAGAAGTGATGGAGGAACAGCACCGGAATCGTGTAAGGTGGAATTGGAGAAGAAAGTCTGAGCAAACAGATCTGCTTTATCAGTAGAAGAAATAGCTACAGTGCCATTAGGGTAGAAGAGAGGAGATAAAGATGTTAGAAAGGTTTTTGACAAGGTGCCAGAAGGAACAGGAGGAACTGGAGTTGGAGAGTTGAGAACATTTAATATGGATGAAATTATTTTTCGCAGAGCGATGAACAGATTTACCACAACTCCGAGCAGAAACAAAAAAGATGTGATTCAGGGGTGGCTTTGCTCAGGTACCTTTTATAGGCCCTCTCCTTGTTGTGGACAGCATTAGAACAAACGTGATTAAACCAAGGCTTTTTTTGCATTAGTCAAAGGATATGAGAAAGGAATGTATGCTTCCATTCCCGAAAGAATAACCCCTGTAATGAGCAAGGCACACTCAGATGGCTCCCGGCCTTGGAGGCAATAATCATTCCAATGAAAATCTACGAAGTACCACCTGAGGGCCTCTCAATCAGCAGCTCCTACTTCATGCTCGCGAGAATGGATTTTAAACCAGGTCCATCCTTAAAATACTCCTATTGGCTAAAGGATGGAGTGGGTGGAGTCATGACGGAATCAGCTGAGTTATGTAAGCAGAAAGGATGAGATGGTAATAAATCAATTCAGCCATAAATCTCTTCGTTATTAGCGCACACACTAGCTGTTTCTGTTATATAAAAGAAAAAGTGACACTACCAGTGTGTCACTATTAGAATCATTATAATGAGTTCTCATTACACAATGAAGTTAAATAACTGCACCTTACCTTTTCAGGGATGCAGAACTTGTACTTAAGGAATTATTACTTGAAAATTGTTGTAACTACAGTCATTACCTTATAATAATCCATTTGTAGTGCCACAAATTTAGTATTCATGTATGTGTTTAGAGGTACTGTAATTTCTAAGTTAGATAAGGTGTAATCTGAATACTAGTCTATAAATTTCTGTCCTAAGTAGTAATTCATATGTTAATGATTGATGTAGGGTTAACTTTATTTTTATATGTAAACATCTCTGTATCTATGCATTGGGTGATGTAAATGTGGATGTTGAGCTAAATACATTTTCAATGATATAAACACTTCCATTTAGCAGCACTTCAATCACTTTATACGGGCCGTCCCATTTGGCATTCTGTTTTCTACAGGTACCCGGCTGTATGGTCTCTTTTTTCGCCCACACCAAGCTATTGACTCCAACCTTCTGCGCTCTCCTCCGTTGTCCAGGACGATACCTCGTGACGTCCCAAAATCGATGAAGTATTGCCCAAGACAGTGTATGATGTTTTGTGTATGTTTGTCTCTGGGTAATATTTGTCTAGAGAACATATAATTACCTAACCCTTAACATTCTATACTGGAAGGAAGGAAGGAAAAGTGAAGAATTAGCACTAAGCTTGGAAACATGGAAATATCAAGACGAGAGGTAGGACAGAAGAGCAGAAGAGGACAGTAAGGAGACAGACTGGAGATAAAAAGGCCCCTTTTAGTCGCCTCTTACGACAAGCAGGGATACTGGGGAAGTATTCTTTCCCCCCTTCCCCAGGGGTAATACCAACTAGTACACTATTAGAACCTCATTACTACCAGGATGTTCTGAACATAGAGTTGCGGAGGTATTTGGGAATGACCAGCCAATGCTACCCTTGACATTTTCACTCTCTTTGCTATTCACTTCCCTTCACTTTCTCACCAACGCCACTAATTGGGGAACGATGAATATCCCACCGCTATTGCCACCAGTGTAATAACTGATTTTTATCCCACTGGTTGACACCAGTGTAACGACGGGTTTTGAGATCTTTCCCCGCTTGTTATTGTTCCATCAGTGTAATGTTAGGATTTATAATCTTACCGGTTGTTGGTACTGGTCAACTTACCCATTGATAATACAAGTGGTACTCGATTTAGTCTCCCCTCCTTGGTTGATAGAAAATTCACTTCAGTAAAACAAATGGGGAGGGGGTGGTGTTTTGACTTGGTATGGTAAAGGATAATTGTTTAAGATAGTTTTGGTAGCGTTTGTAGTTTTTGGCCGAGTCGAGATTAAGTCAGTACCACGTGTGGTCGTCGTTCCCAAAGCGAAGGAATCTTGAATTGGAAGGGGAGTTAGTTAGGCATGAGAGGACATAATTCCCTTGATTGGGTATACAAAAAAAAAATGACATATACTTTACTCTACTTTAATCATTCTATACTGGTTTTCAACAGACATTTTTAATTACATGACCTTTAGTCATATGAAAAAGGGTTGTACATTAAAACCATGGTTTGGGTGATCAATCCTACAACATTGTCACCAGGCGAAACAATTTGGTACATACAAGTTATTTCTGAGGTCATCGTACCTTACTTTTTATTGTCAGTTATTCTTGGGCTCGACAATAGCCTCAAGACAGGTACATTTTACGAGCTTGGGTTGTCTCTTCGGGCTGGCATAGCCTCGAACCAATAAAAATAATCACTCGTACTCTATTTCGCCCGTATAGTATACTCTCATCATGCAAGTCACTATAATTCACAAACACTATTAATTCATAATTATTAATAGTTCATAATCATCAATAATACATAATCACTAAAAAAAACATAATCACTCGGGCTTGTGTAGCCTCGAGGAACAACTCAAAATCGCATAATCACCAAGAATACATAATCATTCGGGCTTGTTTAGCCTCGAGGAATAACTCAAAATCGCATAACCACCAAGAATACATAATCACTCGGGCTTGTTTAGCCTCGAGGAACAACTCAAAAAATCACATTATTGCTCACAACCACTAAGTTCCCTTCCATGCTCCTAATTTTCTAACATATTAATATAAGAGAAAGAAAACGGTTAATGAATTTGAATTTCGCCTTTCCGTTGCATAATCACATCACTTATCAAATTTCTATTCCTTATCTACAAAAAAAGAAGTTCACCTGGTAGATCAATAATACCATTTCAACTACATTCAGTTTATAAAATAATTCATGGGTAGTTTAAGTGTATATGTAGGACGAGTCTATGGGCAATACTACGAGATGGCCTCATGCACTCTGACGTCGCTGCCGCTGGTGTCTGGGGACTGAACCAGCGTCCATTACACACGATGTCTGAGCAGCGAATGGGCCTCCCCGGGCACGCCAGAGACGCCACTGCTAGATCAAATGAGTTGGTGTTTTTGGAATATGGTGGGTTTCAATTCTCTTTACAATTTATTTAGCAGTGTACACATGACGCCAGGACTTTTGATTGGATTGGGGAAAATTTGGGATTCAATCCTTACTTAATTTAGATACTGAATTTACCACTATCGCGCCTTGAATTTGAGGCAGCTTATGCCATCTAGTGACGGCTAAGGCAAGCGGGACTATTAAATCCCTCACAAATGACATTATTTAGGCCTTTTTGACTGTTAATCTTACATATTTTGGGTTCTAGCAGCTTCATTAGTAAGCATTTCACAACTAGGATATGGAGAGAATTGTATACCCATCATTACTCTGTTTAAGGTTTAAACTTGGTGCCCAACAACGACGCACAAACAAGGAGAAAGATTGCTCGCATATGTTATTCGTTACTCGACCAGACGGAGGAATTCCCATAAGGTCTAGCCCGGTGGAACTATTCCTCTTCTTCCATTATCAGAATCAATTTGAATGCTATGCAAGGACTGTTTGGAGGGATGAGTATGACCAGGTAGTTTAAAGATATGTACCCAAGTTAAAGAGAAAGGAAAGATGGCATGAAATGCAATTATTTACAGGCATGAGTATTGACATATGCAAAAATGGATATCATTTATGATAGGAAAGGCTTAAGGAAAATGGTAATCAGGCAGAATTAGTACATGAAAAATACAATGAAGAGGGCTGAAATTGAGATAACAGGGCTAATAAAAGAAAATACATTTACAGGGCAAACAGGATAGGAGACACCTAGTCATAGTCTACACACTCCAGTGTAATGCAACCTATCATGACAGCCTAACCAAAGGTTGTATGAATTGGTCACTTTCTACTTGTGGTTACTAGAGCATAATATATTACTATTCTTATAAAGGCATAAAGACATGCACAGGTTCAACTTCCACTAATGTATACAAAAGCAAAGAATTATATTAATGTATTTAATGAAAGTAAAGATATGGGAATGGTAAAACCTCCAATAGTGTGTGCTATAGAAAGGTATTAATCTCTGTCTTTAAGAAGATGAACAGTGGGAGGAAATAAATCAAATTAAAAAAATAATCCATACTCCAGTTTACAGGTGTCTTCCAGTCATAAAAATAAAGGGGGAAGGAAATAGGTGTGCTATCTTAACATGCATGTATTGTGTAGACAGTTGGAGGTAGAGCTTTGGTTTATGAGAGTATGCTGGCCTACTCTCTGTGTTAATGAAAATACTGAAAAGGTTCAGTAAAGGGAGATGGCCTGGAACAGGTCCTAAGGGCTGGTGAATATTAATATACTGGTATGTAATGAAAATATAAAGATATGGCATTGGTTCAACTTCCACCAGTGTGTACTACAACAAAATAATGTATTATTATATATAATGGAAATAAAATGATATGGCACTGATAAAAATTCCAGTAGTGTTTACTGCAACAGAATATTACTTAATGACATTCAAAAGATATGCTACACCCCTCATCCTTGTACCTCAAGGAACCTTACATTACCAATGGGTGCTATAAAATGGGAATTGTGTTCTGCAAATAATTTTGTTTAGTTCACAGCGAAGGCTTTACCAACAACTGTGGCATTCTCACTTAATGTGTGGAAATTAGCTCCCACTTATATTTAACTCCCAACAATAGACCATCTTCATACAGTACAAGCTTTCACCCGAATAAACAGCTGTATCTACAGACAGATGCCCCAATCTCTGAGCAGGTCTCAGTTAAATTGTCTCCATGCCAACCTGTCTCAACAGATGCCTCACATACCTCTCCATGCTATCCCTCCACCTCACCTTCAGTCTTTCTGTTCCTCTCAATCCTTCCACTTCACTCTTACACTCTCCTAGTTTAACTCACCCTCCATTTACTCTTTATTGTTGAACCACGTCAAAGCTTCCCTTGTGGATCTGTCTGAAGGTTCCACACCAACATAACACTGTAAAATTCACTGGTCTGCTTAGGCATCCTCATGTTAATCCACAAGCTCATTCATATGACTCATTTCCATGGTTCCCATTCTTGACTTAAAACTCGATAATATTCATCCTTTCCTTGTCCGCATGGTGGAATTGTTTTAGTGTACTGTCGTGCACTGGCCTTTTTACTTCCATTTTTACTGGCCTCTCCTTACCGCTACCTAGCTACAATAAAAACTGCAAGCCCCATTCCTTGATGTACATCTTGAAAAAAAATATCAATGTTTCTATTTTCTTCATAACACAAAGAAAATATTTACTGTTGTTCATAGTGTATTCCTCTGAATGGCCAATCAGAATCACTGCACAATCAGTTATTTCATTCCTCTAAAATAATAATGATGCTCTCTTAGTCAAATTTGTTTCTCACCTAGAGCTCCTAAAACCCACACCAAGCACTATTCAGTTACCATCGCCAAGGAAAGAAATGTATCATTTGCAAAATAATTACATTATTTATCAAACAAAACTTCCATAAACTTCTCAACTCTTGTCTTTTTCCTTCCACATTTTTTCACACTTGTCAGTTCTTTCCTGTCTCCTGCGAGGTTTTACGCGTACTGAAGTCAGTTACGTCGTCACGTTGTGGTAGCTTTGAGGGACTACTCGCCGGTCTTCCAGCAGTATGCGTCCAGTCTCCATACATAGTAATATACCACACGATCCCTTGATTCTTACTGCTCTGTTTTAATGTGGAGAAACAATGCAGAAATAAAATGCAGCAGCAGTATCTGTCTGACTTAGAATTTTTCTGTAAAAATTTTAAGTTAATATATTGTCCAGATCGAAAGGTAAGAGATAGAGTGGGGAGTGTGAGCTGGGAGCAGGGCAGTGAAATGGCGTTGGACAGGGCGATATGGAGGCGATTTGTTTGTGGTAACCCCTTATGGGATTGAGGCATCAGGCAATGGATACATAGACATTCTCCAGGATTGAGGTAATACATTATAACGGGGTCGAGTGAGGACTAGTGCTATTCAGTTTTGTCCAAAATTTCAGTAGCCAAAAGCTGCTGGCTGTAAAAACTGAATGACAATGTGTGTCCAAAAATGGAAAAAGAAGTATGTAAGTCTGCATTTCATTTACGACATTGTGTAATGTCACAAAATGTATTAAAAATATTGTCAATATCCAAAGATTAGATATATTTTTGTAACAAATCTGATATACCAAGATCTTGGGGAAAATGCCAAGGAGTCAACCTTGTACAAAATAACCAATCATCCCGCTAGTTCCTCTCTCTGCAGCGTCCTGTTACGTATGAATCGTACGTCTGGTAGCCGACGGCGCATGCACAATCAACGCAAGGAATCAAGATTTTCAGGGAGTCAGAATTTTTCGCTACACCGGTCTTGACCGGTCTGATTTTTCTGAAATTGTCTCGCCATAACAGCCACTGGACTAGTGTTGACCAGTCTTAACCTGTCTGAAAACCTCACGAATATGCGACTAAATAAAGATCAGCGACGAGTTGTAGGGTAACCATATGTATGACAAATACAATAAATTCACCTTCTGTAAATGTCCGTAGCATTTCTCATTACCCTCCGTTTTGTAAAATAATTTTACGATTTCTCCAAAAAAGAAATAAAACGAGAGAAAGAGAGAGAGAGAGAGAGAGAGAGAGAGAAGATCAAGTTCATCTCTATTAACCCCTTAAGTGTTAACATGTTTCTGAATCTATCTATCTATCTATAGCCCGACGCCCTAATCTCGTAAAGGGTGGCCACAGACAAAACGCCTCCAAGTCACTCTGTCACCCACCGTTTGACTACCCTCCCCCCAACTCACCCCCCCCTCCCTCATATACCTCTCAACTCCATCCCTCCACCTCATCCTCGGTCTACCTCTCCCTCTCCCTCCCTCCACCTCACCTAGCCAATACACCCTCTTAGGATCAGTCTTTAACATCTCAACCATTCCCATCATTGGAAATAACAGATAAACCTACAAGGGGAAACGATGGGTGCACAGTTGTGGACTCACGTGATCCACCCTCCTCATGCAACACATAAATATCGACACTCATCATGGTGGTCGCTTTCCTCAGAGGAAAAGTCGCACTCTCCAATCACAACTGGCGATAATGTCACCTTGAGTTCTCTTCCTATTGCACCATCACTAAGGCCATTTCTTTTCTGGCCTTTGGACTTCACTGGTGTTGAAGTCAGCAGCTGCGGGCACTCAGCCAAGGATCCGGACACAGGGAAAACATTTTGCATAGGTCTGTCCATTACGGAGGTACAAAGTTAAATGAAGCATGACTCAGATGCATGCAGAAGGGTTCCAGTGGCTGTGTGTGATGAAAATAACACAGCTGACGTAAAACACTAGATGTCATAGAAGTCCCTGTACGTATGTCACCCAAAGGTTAAATCTATGAATGCTGTTGATCTCATGTAATGTACGTTCCAGGTGTTAGTTTAAGTGTTAACATGTTTCTGAAAAAATAACAGTATGTGTAATGTATATGACAATGACGTAAAACACTAGATCATGTAATATAGCGCCACCGCAATATCGATTAACACCAGCAGTGTCACTGTTTACTTATTTTGCCAACAGTTACTGACGATTTTGGTTAAATCTATGAATGTATATCTGTTAGTATCTCATGTAATGTTAGTTCTGTGTTAATTAGGCTTACCTCCCTATGTGGATTTGAGAACTGTTATTCTTTTGAATAGTCACAACTTAAAAACGAACATTAATTTGAGAAATGTGTCAGTTCAGTGACATTATGGAGCATTATTCTAACCTCACATTGCATTGCTATAGTACTGCAGTGCTTATTTCAATATAACATTCAGCTACAATTTCACAATTGTATCTACATAAAATACCTGATCTATATAATGGTGGCAGAAAGGGCCTGTATGACTGATGGATGGATGGACATACCCTGTTATATACACTGTATGCCCAATACTGTTTGATTATAGTCTGACCACATTACACATACCGTACTACCCAGAGCAGTATATAATAATTGATTTAAAGTGGTTACTGTATCTGCATGTTTCTTAACCCATGCTGTGAAAGCATCAGTCCTTACAAATGTGATGACTGGTTAGGTAAATACCGTACATATGGAAATATAATTTCATCATGGTACAAAACATAGTCACAACATTAAAGAACAACATTAATTTGAGAAACATCATACATCATGATCACTAATTTGTCATAGCCTAAAATCCTACAGTATAAAAAAGAATGGGCCAAAACCAATTTATTTCTGAAACAGTATGTGGGTTTTATGAACAAAAATTAAAAAAAAACTAATCTGCAGTATGAAGATGGTTCGTGTGTTGGATGGATGGACATACCCTCCACAAGAATAAAAATATATACACTGTATACAGTACCCAATACTGTATAATAAAGATATAGTCTGACCACATTACATTTCTCCTCCAATTCCACCTTAGAGCATTAATAAGGTGATGTTACTGTATCTGCATGTTCTTCATGGCTGATACTGTGAAAGCATCAGTCCTTACAAATGTGATGACTGGTTAGGTAAATACCGTACATATGGAAATATAATTTCATCATGGTACAAAACATCCGTCAAACAACATGTTGATAAGAACAAATAAAAGAAAATACATCATACATCATGATCACTAATTTGTCATAGCCTAAAATCCTACAGTATAAAAAAGAATGGGCCAAAACCAATTTATTTCTGAAACAGTATGTGGGTTTTATGAACAAAAATTAAAAAAAAACTAATCTGCAGTATGCGTCACAGATGGTTCCGTGTGTTGTATTTGGTAGGCTACTATACAACAGAGATCACATATAAAAAATATTGTACCTCCAAAACAGTATCTATGGCTCTGTGGCTATTTCTTTCGATCGAGTCTGGCATAAATCTTTTCTCTCAGACTGCCCTCTTACGGTCCTTCTATCCTGCTATCTTCCTTCATCTCTGAGCTTCCTTCATGGTTGATATCTAAAATTTCTCCAGCTGATGTATTTCTGCCATCACTGGCCTCAGTATTAACAAGGCATAAGTGGGTTTGTTGTCCTCCTCCTTTGCTCCTCTCAAGTAACTCATTTCCACTGCTCTCACACTTTGTCTATCAACTTGTACCTTTCCTTCTTGCTGGAAGTTTGCTCTCATTCAGGGAGTCCCAAAGAAGGGTGATCATTCCCGACCCTCTAATTATCGTCCAATTGCTGTAACATCCTGTGTCTCAAAAGTTCTCGGGTCTTTTCTTAACAGAAAATTTTTAAAGCATCTTTCCTATTGCAACCTTCTTTCTGATCGTCAGTATGGGTTCCTTCAGGGATGCTCAACTGGCGATCTTCTCACCTACCTTTCAGACTCCTGGTCATCCTCATGTTGGGACATTGGCGAATGCTTTGCCATTGCACTTGATATCTCAAAGGCTTTCGATCGAGTCTGGCATAAATCTTTATTTTCCAAACTGCCCTCTTACGGTTTCTATCCTGCTATCTGTGCCTTCATCTCTAGCTTCCTTTCTGGTTGTTCTATAGCTGCTGTTGTAGACGGCCATCATTCTTCTAGATCTATCAACAGTGGCGTTCCTCAGGGCACTTTCCTATCACCAACTCACTTCCTTTTAATCATCAATGGTCTTCGAAGTTGTACACTCGAAAGCACTAATTTCTCCCCCCCCCCCTTGCAGCCGGAGTCGCGGCCAGTGAGCGACCAGGCGATCGAACACTCCACACCCACCCATGCTACCCCCAACTCAATGTAAGCGTTGCTGGATAGATGTGGAACTGCCAAAGTTGGTGATGTTACAATGTGTCATGATTGTTTTTATAGACAATCAGAACCAGTAGGGGTAAGTATGTATAGGTATTTAATGTGTAATGCTGTGATGTTATCCACAACATATGAGAATGGCACGAAAATGAAAGAAGACTTACAATGTACTGTCTGTATACTTATGTCCTGTGTTATGATGTTTTCAAATAAGTGTAGCATGGTAAACAGTATCTGCTGAAAGATGTATTTTCTCATCCATTCTCACTTCCACCTCCACCACCTTTCTCTCTGGGTTCCTGTAGCCACCGAAAGCCTCTCTTACCCTCTCATCCCCCACTCCCACCCATTATTAACCGACGTAACAAAGATAATGATGAAATGATCCGTCAGGTAATGATCACATCAATATTATCCTACACCTCTGTATGAAGCTCCAACAAATCAGTAACATACAATACCTCGGTATACCTGCCAACTATTTCATCCTGTAGTAATCTGTTACGTGACATACACACTGCAAGTTGGACCTTGCGTTACTAGGACATACGGGTTGTTTATCGTTAACACAGGTTACGTGTGGTTTTGGACATCATTAATTTATATTAAAGTGGCAATTTAAGCCTTACATTATAAACACGTAAGGTTTATGTTCCTGTCATTATTGGATGAACGAAACGAATCAAGGATCGGCTTTGATGAACCACAAACTCTCCGCCTTAACGAAAATATTCCGACCTCTTGTCACAAGAGTGGTATAATGTCATTATGTATATGACTGACCCACATTTAGACGTATACATAATGACATTGTGTCACTGTTGTGACAAGAGGTCGGAATATTTTCGTTAAACCAGAGAGTCTGTGCTTCGTCAGAACCGATCCATGATTCGTGTCGTTCATCCAATAATGACAGGAACATAAACCTTACGCGTTTATAATGTAAGGCTTAAATTGCCACGTTATTATGAATTAATGGACGTCCAAAACCAAACATAACCCGTGTCAGTGATAAACAACCCGTATATCCTTGTAACACAGGTCAAACTTGCAGTGTGTATGTCATGTATACAACCGCAGGATGAAAGATTTGGCAGGTATACCGAAGTATTGTATGTTATTGATTAGTTGGTGCTTAAAACAGAGGTGTATGATAATGTAATCAATACCTGATGGATCATTTTCATCGCTATCATAGTTATGTTGGTTAACATAAACTAGGGGTGGGAGGCGAGAGAGGTAAGAAGGAGGGCATTGTAATGGAGACAGGAACCCAGAGAGAAACATTGGTGGAGGTGAAGGCGAAAATGGATAAGACACTATACCCTTCCAACAGATGCGGTTAACTATACTTACACTTATTTGTAACATTATAATATAGAACGTAAGTATATAGACAATAGCATATAATACATTATATATTCTCTCATTTTTCGTGCCATTCTCATACGTTGGGGATAACTACAGTCTTACACACTAAATACCTTTATATAATTACCCCTACTGATTCTGATTGTCTATAAAAACAGTCATGACACATTGTAACATCAACAGCTTTGGTCGTTCCACATCTAAACAACATTTATGCTGGGGTTCGGGTAGGGGTGGTGGATGTTGGGTGTTCGATCGCGTGGTCGCTCTCTGGCCGCGACTCCCGCTACCAGGGGGGAGAAATTAGTGCTTTCGGGTGTACATTTAACCCTATCCACTTATACACTGATTTTTCCACCCTTCACCTATCCATTCGGTTTCCGCAATGTCCTTCTCAACAGTTACCTCAACAAACAAGGGACGAGGCTATGGCACACCTAATGTCTGACTTGGCTCGTATCTCTGACTGGGGTAAAAATAATCTTGTTGTTTTTTAATGCATCGAAGACTCAGTTTTTATACCTATCAACCCGTCAATATCTTCCACAGGAGTACCCACTAATGTTTAATAATATCCAACTCAATCCTACATCATCCTTGAATATGCTTTGAGTTTCATTCTCTCGGGGACTCATCTTGGAAAGATCATATTCCATCTCTTGTAAAATCTGCTTCCAAGAGATTAGGTATGCTAAGCCGACCCCATGCCTTTACCCCTGCATAGTTGCTCACTTTATACACGGGTTTCATTTGCCCCTGTTTAGAATACAACTCTCATGTGTGGGGAGGCTCCCCACTTATAGGTCTTCTCAATAGGGTGGAGTCAAAGGCTACTCGTCTCATCAACTCTCCTACTCTTACTGGGTACCTCCAACCTCTGTCTCTTCGCCACACTGTTGCCTCTTTATCTCTTTTCTATCGCTACTTCATTTGTCATTGCTCGTCTGGACAGTCTGCTTTTTTTTTTTTTTTTTTTTTTTTTTTTTGTGTCCGACTCTGGGCAAAGGCTTCAGGGCCTATAACTTGGGGGCAGTAGCCTATCCCAAGGCCCAGTAGTCCTCCTACACCTCCATATGTCACCAATTCGGCGCTAACACCCACCGTCCATACTGAATACATGCTAGGGCTGTCTCATACAGGACTGGTGTATTGGTATTAGCGGGGGTATTTTTACGACATGTCGGCGGGTCATCTGGTGGATCAGGAGAGTCTGCTTTTTATGAAATTCAAATCCTTTAACTGTCCCCGGCCCCAGCCAGGATTCGAACCTGGGTCCATCAGGACTGCAAGCCACCTCTCTACCGATTCAGCCACCGCCTCCACCTGCGCAACGGGTGCCTAGCACCTGTCTAGCAACACACTCTCATCCCTTTCTGTCCAGCTTTCTAATGCAAGAGTTCACCATTGCTCCCAGTCCTTCATTTATGCAACAGGACAACTCTGGAACTATCTTCCTCTGTCTGTATTTCCTACTTCCTCTGATCTCCAGTCTTTCAAATACAGTGTGTCCAGCATCTCGAAATAAATGGATCGTGAATTTGGGTTTCTTTTGTATTGTTTTTTTTTTTTCCTTGGAAGGAACTGTATTGCGCGTTCAGCCTTTGGTTCCTTCTTCCTCGCATAAAAAAAAGTCCTGTACCTCAGGTATTTACGATACAGTATATGCATACTGTTCCTTAACCTAACCTATATTATCTATCACAGTTATAAACATGTGCTGTGTTTAGTATTTTTTTTATTAGACTAGGAAGAAGGAACCAAAGGCCAAGAGTCCACAATAACTGTTCCTTTCAAGAGAAAAACAAAATACAAGAGATAGCCAAATTTAAGATCCGATCATTTCGAACTGCCTGGACACACTGCTTTGAAAGACTGGAGATCATAGCTAGCAGGATACACAGACAGAGGGAGATAGTTCCAGAGTTGACCTGTTGCTTAAATGAAAGACTGGGAGTAACGGTTAACTCTTGCATTAGAAAGTTGGGCAGAAAAGGGATGAGAGTTTGCTGCTAGATGGGCGCTACGTGCCCGTCATAGAGGTGGAGGAATGCAAGCAGACAGTTCAGAGGACCAGCGACTATTGAAGTAGCGATAGAAAAGAGATAAAGATGCAACAGTGTGGCGTAGAGACAAAGGTTGAGGAGAGCCAGTAAGAGAAGGAGAGTTAATGAGACGAAAAGCCTTTGACTCTACCCTATTGAGAAGAGCTGTAGGTGGGGAGCCTCCCCACACATGAGAGTTGTACTCTACATGGGAGCAGAATAAACCTGTGTATAGAGTCAACGACTGTGCAGGGGTAAAGAAGGAATGGAGATGGGTTAGCACACCTAATCACATGGAACCAGATTTTACAAGAGATATAATATGATCCTTCCAAGATAAGTCCCGAGTGAACGAAACCCCAAGCATGTTCAAGAATGATGCAGGATTGAGCTGAATATTATTTAACATTAGTGGGTACACCTGTGGAAGATATTGTCGGGTTGATACGTGTAAGAACTGTCTTTGATGCATTAAAAACAACCAGATTATTTTTACCCCAGTCAGAGACACGAGCCAAGTCAGACATCAGGTGTGCCATAGCCACATCCCTTGTTTGTTGACGGAACTGCTGAGATGGACGTTGCGGGAACCGAATGGAAAGGTGACGGGTGGAATCATTAGTGTACGTGTAGATGGGGTTAGGTGTACAACTTAGAGGTCATTGATGAGTAAAAGGAAGAGAGTTGGTGATAGGACAGAGCCATGAGGAACACTACTATTGATAGATCTAGGCGAAGAACGGAGGTCGTCTACAACAGTGGCTATAGAACGACCAGAAAGGAAGCTATAGATGAAGGCATAGATAAAAGGATAGAAACCGTAATAAGGCAGTTTCGAAATTAAAGATTTGTGGCAGACTCGATCGAAAGCCTTTGAGATGTCAAGTGCAATGGCAAAGCTTTCGCCAAAGTCCCGAAAGGAGGATGACCAGGAGTCTGAAAGGTAGGTAAGAAGATCGCCAGTGGAGCGTCCCTGATGGAACCCATACTGATGATCAGAAAGAAGGTTGTGACAGGAAAGATGGTTTAAATTTTTTCTATTAAGAAATGATTCAAAAACTTTTGAGACACAGGATATTAAAGCAATTGGACGATAGTTAGAGGGTTGGCAATAGTCCCCGTTCATTGGGACTGGCTGAATAAAAACAAACTTCCAGCAAGAAGGAAAGGTACAAGTTGTTAGACAAAGGCGAAAGAGTTTACCTAGGCAGGGTGTTAGCACAGAAACATAGTTCTTGAGGACAACAGGAGGGACTCTATCAGGCCCTTGTTAGTATTGAGGCCAGTGATGGCAGAAAATACATCAGCTGAAAAAATCTTAATGTCAGCCATGAAGAAGTCAGAGGGGGGAAATGATGGAGGAACAGCATCAGAATCGTCTAAGGTGGAAGTGGAGGAGAAAGTCTGAGCAAAGACTGCTTTATCAGTAGAAGAAATAGCTACAGAACCATCACAGTAGAAAAGAGGAGGGAAGGATGTTGAGGGAAAGCTGTTAGAAAGGTTTTTGGCAAGATGCCAGAAGGAGCGGGAAAAATTCGAGCTGGAGAGTTGAGTGCATTTAGTAGGGATGAAATTATTTTTAGCAGAGCTAAGAAATGACTTAGCACGATTCCGGGAAGAAACGTAAAAAAGATGTGATTCAGGGGTGGTTTGGCTCTGGTACCTTTTATAGGCCCTCTCCTTGTTGTGGACAGCATTAGAACAAGCGTGATTAAACCAAGGCTTTCTTGCTTTAGTCAAAGGATATGAGAAGGGAATGTGTGCTTCCATGCCCAAGAGAATAACCTCCATAATGCCCAAGGCACACTCAGATGGCTCCCGGCCATGGAAACAATAATCATTCCATGGAAAATCAAAGAAGTACTGCCTGAGGGCCTCCCAATTCGCAGCTCCAAAGTGCCACAGAAGGCATTTCTTTGGAGGGTCCACAGGCCGTACCGGAGCGATAGGACATGTTAGGGTAATAAGGTTGTGATCAGAGGAGCCCATCGGAGAGAAAAGATTAACAGTGTAAGCAGAAGGATTAGTTGTAAGAGAGAGGTCAAGTATGTTGGAGCTCTGTCCAAGCGGTCTTGGATACGGGTAGGGAGCTGTACAAGCTGCTCTAGGTCGTTAAGAATATAAAAGATGTAGGGTTGCTCACCAGGTGGACAAGTGAAAGGAGAGGAGAGCCAAAGTTGGTGGTGAACATTGAAATCTCAAAGAATGGAGATTTCAGAGAAAGGAGAAATAGATAGAGTGTGTTCCATCATAGAGTTAAGATAGTCCAGGAGTTTTTGATAGTCAGTAGAATTAGGGGATAAGTAAACAACGCAGATATATTTAGTCAGAGAATGCCAGGAAAGCCGAAGCCAAAGTGTAGAGAATTCAGAAGAATCAAGTTCAGGAACACGAGAGCAAGATAAGTCGTTGTGTATATATACACAACAGCCACCTTTGGCTTTGAAATGAGTATAAAGTAGGAGGATACAGAAAAGGGTTTGCTGTCAGTTGCCTCAGACAGCTGAGTCTCAGTTAGAAAAAGAAGGAGGGGTTTAGAGGAGGAGAGGTGGTGCTCAACAGAGCGAAAGTTAGAGGAAAGGCCGTTAATGATGCAGAAATGAAGAAGAAATGACTCAGACAATGTTTCCAGGCAGCTCAAATCGTCACCGTGAGAGGGGCGGAACGTGGAGGCATTATTGTCCCCCCCCCCCCGGGGACTCCGAGGCTGTGTTGTGAAGCCATGTTTTTCTTTTTTCTTTTTTTAGAAAAGGGAATGTAGTGTTTATGTGCATGTAGTTTGGTGCTGATATTTAGAGAAACTTGTACTGGAGAGCATGCTGGCCTACTCTCCGTGTTACTGAGTCACTGAAAAAGTTCAGCAAAGAAGGATGACCAGGAACTAGTCCCAAGGGCAAATGGAACGGGAGTTCCAGCTCTCCCTGTCACCTTTCCATCCACCTTTGGAGTACTGCCCTGCTCGACTGGTATAGTGTATACACTGCCTTTTATTTATTTTTTATTTTGTCTTTTCTCTATTTTGTAATTGTTTTTGTTTGACATTAACTTCTAGATTAAAATCTGATGTAAATAATGTGTTGGCAACACTGTAGTATTTTGAGATTCATTGCGTTTAATAGAAATTTTATGCGGTACAACTTCACTAAGTTTTCCCTTTCTCTGAGGAGCTACTCAAAATTAAATCAGCACAAGTCTTGAAGACTGCTTCTCTTTTTCAATGGAGATCTCATACAACGGTGGATGGACATACTAGAATTCCTTTTATATAAATAATACAGTCAACAAAAGGAGGTGTTATCAGTTAGTTCCTTTTTTATTTTAATATAAGGATTTACTATGTCAGTAACCTTATTCGAATTACTTATTTATAAGTAAGTCTTAGCCCCATACACCCAAAAGTAAAATGCCCCACATGTATAGTATACGGTATCTTAGATTAAATGCAGACAAAGGTCTCCTTTCACCAACCAAACTCTTCATTTTATAGCTAGTAAAAAGGAAAGCGTAAAAGCATCTTACCTACCGTATTTCCCTTTCATGTCCGATACGAAAATATCGTGTATCCTTACATTACCTAATTCATTCTATATTATGGTATAACAACTCTTTCCTTAAATACGCCAAATACATATAAAATAAATAAATAAAACTTGCTATGACACTCACTTGCAGACCAGCTTGCTCTCTTCACCTTAAAGTCCCATTATTTCCTTCTTGCTGGATCACAAGGGAGTCGATGTCGCATAGAGCGTCCATGGGTGTTACTGTATCTAAATGCAGTATAATCAAACCATTGATAATGGTAAAAATAACACCAGTAAATGAATACAGCAACCCCATTTTGCGGCTACCAACAGTTTGATTTCTCAGCATTATTATTCTACGATTATCTCGGTGTCTGCGAGTGCTTGGAAGCAAAAACCTTATGTAGAGATGAAGAGTAAAACGAAAATCTTCAGTAGCTCATTCACAAAAAAACTAAGCGACATTTTCTATATCAACCAAGCATGTATCTCGCAGGTGACGAGATTTTTTTTTTTTTTTTTTTTTTAGACGAGACTGCAGTTAGGCAGCATCCAGTCTGTGAGGAATTTCCACAAAATTGGCACCATGTCTGTCGACTAATCAGTGAGCAGCTGAAAACATTCGTTGGCCATATTGACTTTCTATAGGGTCTCAAGGAAGAGAGAGAGAGAGGCTTAAGGGGATGAAAAGGAAGGGAGGGTCTTAAACGGGCAGATAGAACATGGTATTTTTAGTTCACTCCTCACTTTTTCTTTCTACCTTCCTCTCCTTACTCTCCATCTCACCCTCCCTGTCTCGATCTTTATTCTCTCTCTCTCTCTCTCTCTCTCTCTCTCTCTCTCTCTCTCTCTCGTCCGATCATCCCTTTATCTTCATCTTTTACTCTCGCAATATTCTTTCTCTCCACACTCTCCCAATTTCTTTCTATTAATCTCAGTTTCTCTTTCTCTTACTTTTCTGTCTCCTTCCCTTACTTTTTACTCTTTGTGTCTGGTGTCACAGCGCCGTGAAGTATTCTTATGTAAGATTTTGCTGTCTTTCACTATACTGACATTATGATACAACACTTTTGGTGCTATGCATAACTTAACACTCTGCCTCACCCTCCATGTTTTCACCCCAAGCTCCCCTTCTTACCCCCACACAGCCCTCTTAGGACACCCACCAGCTCTAACTGAAAATGAGCGTCTGGAATTGGCTACAGGATAGAAAAGAACAGAAGTAAGGACTGAGATTTCCTGTCAGGATAATGTAACTGGAGAAATACTGTAGTATCCACTACGGTGACATGTTTTTCCGTTTTTGTTATTAATTTTTGACACCTACAAAAGATTTTCTTCGATTTAAGCGGAAAACATTGCATTTACTTACTAACGAATAGTACTCTTATCACTGTCTCTGATTTTCCTTCATGATGGAAACTTAGCAATAACTCTGTATGGTTCACAAAAATTATGTAGGCCTAAATTCTTTGGTCAGACCATTGGGTGGTTCATGCTCCCCAAATATCGAGTTACGGATAAGAGTCCACAATACAATGTAACATGTACTAAGATGTCAAAATCATATGTGTCCTCTGTTTACTATTCCTGAGATTTTAAAACTTGGTGAGGGGGCTGGCCACTAAAAATCACAGTTGAAAATTTTTATATAGTAGAAACCATTCACCTGGAAAGATAAATTTAAATCTTTCTCCTACTCAATTTTTTTTTTTGCTTTTGGTAGGGGGCTGACCACCACTAGAACCGTGGGGGTTTCATGCTCCCCATATATCAATGTGCAGTTCCTTCTTGTGCATTCAGAGAAAACTTGGATTATTGTTCAGAGTCCATAACTTCTTCGCTGATTAACAGTTAGCTATAATTTAAAAGAGTCATGTGCGCTCTCAGCTTGAATATTGCTCACCCTTGTGGAATGGATGTGGAGAGGTTGCACTAAAACAACTAGACAAAATTCAGAACAAAGCTGTTAGAATTAATAACAACCATGCCATTACAAATAAACTACCTCCCCTGCAAATATGAAGGAATGTTCCCTCCCTTGCATTATTTTACAGATTTTATTTAGCAAATGCTCAGACGAAGTTGCGTCCATGGTGCCACCTCTCCATGCTTTCCCTCGTGCTACGCAGGCATCTGGTAGCTCTCATGACTGGAATGTCTCTCAGCCATATTGCAGAACTTCTGCCTGTCAGAATTCTTTCATTCCCCGAACTGCATCTCTCTGGAACTCGCTTCCCCAGAGTTGTTTCCCTCCAAATTTCAACCCACAGCTGTTCAAGTCTAACTGTTACAGATATTTTATGAACAGAGGACACCAGTAATCTGGTGTATGGATTGTTTTTTTATTCATTTGTTTTTCCTTCCTTCGTTCTGTTAAAAAAAAAAAAAAATGCATACCTAATCCTGCGATATGTACCGTATGCCGATTTCGTTGAAATTCATATGCCCACTTTGCTCTATTTCTGATCCTTATTATTTTGGGGAGGGAACTAAACCCACCAAATATCATTGAGGATTCATGCTTGCCGAATACAGCATTATGGAGCTCCAAATATATTAAAGCCATACCTGCCCTCTATTCAGTAGTTCTACAAAGTATTTATTAGACGAGGGGGATCTCCCCTAAATGTCAGGGTTGGATAATTTTATATAGTATAAAACCATTGGATTAACTGGACGAACTTACATGGAACGTTTCATTCAAATACTTCCCCTTTTTTCTAATCGTTTTCATATCTAGGAAGGGGGCTGACCCCTCAAGAATCATTCGCGGTGGGGTCACGCTCCCCAAATATCGTATAATGGATGGAGTACATTATACAATATGTACTAGCATATCAAGGCAATATCTGTCCGTCTTCACCAATTTTGTGTTGTTTATAAGTTTAAGAGGGGAGATGACCCCCCAAAATAATTATAGAATATATATATATATATATATACAGTAAAAGTCCAATTCTTCGGCATCCAATTCCCCGGCAAATCTGACATTTCGGCAGCTTTGAGAAATAGTTCCATTTAAGAAAATCTCTGATCGTTCGGCAGATTTTCCGATTTTTTTCGTCCCCTCTACTGCTGGGGACTTCTTCCAGCAGTAGCAGACTCCAATCAACCCCTTCTATTGTACATATGTAAATAAGGAACCTACTATAAGTTTAGGTAAGTGCATGTGAACTTGTAGGCCTACTGTATCATTACATTTATATACAGTATGTTCACTAATTTCTTTATTTTTCATATTCATGTATAGTACTGTATTCATTACAGTATTGTACAGTATCAAACAGTATACAGTACTCTCTTCAAACACATTTGTAATGATATGAGTAGTGATGATAATGTTCACCGAAACATATAAGGTACTGAGTGGGTACGGTTTTTGATAATTCGGCAATTTTGATATTTCGGCACTTGCCTGGTCCCATAGATGCCGAAAAATAGGACTTCTACTTATATATATATATATATATATATATATATATATATATATATATATATATATATATATATATATATATATTGCCAGACGCCTCAATCCCTTTTGGGGTGGCCACAAACAAATCGCCTCCAAGTCGCCCTGTCCCCCGCCATTTCACTGCCCTGCTCCCAACTCACACCCCCCTCTCTCATATACCTCTCCACCCCATCCCTCCATCTCATCCTCGGCCTCCCCCTCCCTCTTCCCCCCTCCACCTCACTCACATACACTCTCTTCGTCAGTCTTTCACCCTCCATCCTCTCCACATGGCCAAACCACCTCAGTGTGTCCCTCATAACGCTTCCTATCACATCCACATCCACACCACAACGCTCCTTTATATCCTCATTCGTCAGCCTGTCTCTCCACGTGACTCCACAGGCTCCTCTTAAATAACTGATTTCCACGGCTCTCACTCTTGACTTGTGTCCTTCCAACAATGTCCAAGCTTCACTTCCGTACGTTAGAGTTGGTATCACAATACTGTCATGTAGTAACTTTTTCACTTCCATGCTCACTTCCCTGTTTCTTATCACTGCTTTCAAAGAACCAGCAACCTTCCTTCCCTGCTGTACCCTTTCAAGCACTTCACCCTCCAAACCTCCATCCTTACTCATCACACTACCCAAATACTTAAACGTACTCACATTTTCCAATTCCTCACCATCCAACCTCGCTGTACATTCACTAACTTCACCTCTCTCAAAGACCATCACTTTACTCTTCCCTACATTCACCTTTAGGTTCCGTTTCTTACACACTCTCTCAAACTCATCCACCAAGCCTTGCAGCTCCCCTTCGTCTTCACTCAACAACACAGTATCGTCTGCAAACAACAGTACAGGGAGTTTCCAAACACTATCCTCTCTCACCAGGGCCACTCCAACATCCACTACCCTACCTTGTACCTCTTTTATTACCCCATCCATGTACAGATTGAACAACCATGGAGACATGACACATCCCTGTTTCAACCCAACTTTCAAAGAGAAAAATTCATTTAGTTCACCATCCACACGCACTGCAGCCTTCGCACCATCGTACATACTCTTCACAGCATTCAACAACTTCCCATCTACTCCATATATTCTTAACACTTTCCACAATCCTTGTCTATCCACCCTGTCATATGCTTTCTCCAAATCCATGAAAGCTGCATACAACTTCTTTCCCTTCTCTAGAAACTTTTCCACTAAAGATCTAAGAATGAATATCTGATCTACACAACCTCTTCCCTTCCTAAAGCCTCCCTGTTCTTCTCCAACTAATTTCTCTGTTCTTTCTCTAACTCTGTCTATAAGTATCCTACCAAACACTTTTCCTATTATACTAAGAAGACAAATGCCCCTATGATTACCACACACTTCTTTTTCCCCTTTTCCTTTGTACAAGGGAATAATTATACCTGACTTCCAATCCTCCGGGACTCTACCTTCCTCCCAGGCCAATCTGCACATCTTCCACATCCATTCCACTACTATCTCTCCCCCATGCTTCAGCATTTCACCACACACTCCATCAATTCCTGGGGCTTTCCCTGATTTAACTTTCTTCATTGCTTCCACAACTTCTATCCTACTGATTTCTTCCTGTCTTCTCATCTCCCTCCTTCTCCCAGCCATTCCCCAGCCACTTATACTCGCATTACTTCCATCCTCTACGTTCAACAATTCCTTAAAGTGTTCTCTCCATCTGCTCACTTTTTATCCCTTCTCCACTAGTAATCTACCATTTTTATCTTTCACTCTCCTGCTAACTTCACTTCCACCCTGTCTTACTCTTTTCACTTCTCTCCAGAACATTTTCTTACAGTCCCTCCACTTTACACTCAAATTCCTTCCAAATTCCTCATCCACTCTCTTCTTACTCTCTCTTACTAATCTTTTCACCTCTCTCTTTCTTTCCATATATAACTCTCTCTTCTGCCTCTCAACTTCTTCCATGCCCCTATTTCTCATCCATTCATTGTATGCTTTCTTCTTTTGTGCCACAGCCTGTTTCACCTCTTCAGTCCACCACGCTGTTCCTTGCACCCCCCTCCGTCTTCTCTTCCTTCCACACACCACATCACATGCAGCACATATTTCTTCTGTAAATATCTTACACACACCTTCCACGTCTCCCATCTGCTCCAATTCATATTTGCCCAATCGTTCCTCCACTTCTCTCTTATACTCTGCCCCTTTCTCATCCTCTTGTAACCTCTCCACTCTCCTTGCAACTACTCCTTCCTCTCGTCTTATCCTTCTTCTATTCCTCCATCTTACTTGCATCCTAATTCTGGCCACCACCAAGTAGTGGTCAGAAAGTCCACTCCCCCAACCTCTATACACTCTTGCATCCTTTACACATCTTCGAATCCTTTCATCCACACACACATAATCAGTCATTGCCTTCCTTTCATTCAGTTCACCACCCACCCTTCTCATCACTCGCCATGTATACCTGTGGATCATTTTATGCCTGAAGAGGGTATTGGCTATCACCAACCCCCTTCCAGCACAAATGTCCACTAACGCACTCCCATTCTCATCTATCTCAGCAGGCACACCCCACTCACCAACTATTCCATCCACCTTCACATTACCAACTTTACCATTCATATCACCAATCAAAAACACTCTCTCATTCCTTCCAAACTTTTCCATGCACACTTCCACATTTGTCCAGAACTCTTCTCTCACTCTTCTAGCACGATCTTGCGTTGGCGCATACACACACACAATCGCCCACATTTGTATTCCAACTTTCAACTTTACCCACACAATCCTTGACCCAACTGATCCATACTGTCTTATGCTCTTCTTCCATCTTTTACTCACAACTATACATACTCCTTCCTTTGCCCTCTCATTCTCATCTACTCCTGCATATATACCCCATCCATACTCCCATACTCTCACACTTTCTCCTTTCCATTTTGTTTCAGTTATTCCACATACATCCACTTTCGCACCCTCAAGCACCTGGACAATCTCTCTCTCTCTTTCACCTCATCATTCGCTTCTCTTACATTCCATGTACTCATTACCAAGTCCTTTGTCCGGTCCTGGGTCGTCATCGTTTGGTCAGTCCTTGTCCGAGGCTTCTTGTTTGTTTTTTTAGTTAGTTGTTTTGCTGGGAGGGGCACTATATATATATATATATATATATATATATATATATATATATATATATATATATATATATATATATAGTAGATGACAATATCAAGTAACGCGACAAACTGACCAGAGAAGCTTCGTTGAAATCTGTTTGCTCACTTTCCCCTTATTTCCTATAATTTTCAATTGGAAGGGGAGCTGACCCCTCAAAAATCACTGGTGAAGTCACACTCTTCAAATATCGCACTATGGATGAGAGTCCATTGTACACCTTGCGCTAAGATATCAAAGCCTGATCTGCCCTCCTTTAACAAGATCAGATTTTTTATTTCGGGAGGGAGGGGGGGATAGCTGGGGAGGCTAATATCCCCAAAAAGCATGGTTGCATTATTGTATAAATTCGAAAACCTTCCCAGGAATCCGACGAACTCACCGGGAAAGTTTCATTCACATATCTACAAAATAACCTAGAAAGATTCAGTACACACACACACACACACACACACACACACACACACACACACACACACACAGACTGAATATCGCGCAACGGTACAGGGTGCGTTGCCGAAAATCAGTTCATCCTGGTTCGCAGCATTGATAAATATATAAAACGTTCATGCAGAATCACAGCTTTGAAGACAGTTCATTCTTCTTTTATTTCTCTTTCAGCAAATGCAATTCCTTTCGACATTGGTTTATTCGTGTATTTATAAGTGAGAATGTTTCTTTTTCTGTCTGTCTGTCATCTATGCAAATTGAAAGAGATGTATATAGAACTATAGACCTCTCTAAACAGCTCTAACAGGCGTAAATTTTTGCGACCAGTTTACATGTACACATTACAGCTGCCAAAGTTTCTCGAAATGTTATTAAACATGGAAAAAAAAACTGGGTTTTCTTAGTGTTCATGTCTTGGTCCTAATTGGAACTGCACGTTTCTAAGGTGCGTTTAAAAACGATTTAAGGAGCATTCGAACAAAGCATGCTGTGTGAGTAGTGCAGGCAGGGTGAACAGAAACTCATGTGTTAATTTGAGGGTTGGGCTCTGAGAAAATAATTCAGATTAATTGATGGATCATATACTTGGAACCAATGAAGGATACTCAGACTGGCTGATGATCCATACAACAAAACTGGAGCTAAATTTAATGGTAGGCTTACATATTACATTTTCCTATTATTTTGCATAACGTTTCTGAAATTGCATCACGATGCATTTTCTCATTGTCCCTCTTTCGGTTTACATTGGAACTACAAATTTTTTGGTGCGTCAACCGAGTTCTTTTTGGAATGTCGGAGCAAAGCAGACCGGACGAGCGGCACAGGCAGGACAGGCAGAAACTCTTGTGTAAATTCGAAGGTTTAATTCAGAGAACATTATTCAGATTAACCATAATACTGGAAATAATGAAGGTTCTAAGAAATGATACATATGACAAAAGTTGAACTAACTGGAACTTTTTATCTCTTAACCCTGGCAATAATATAATAATATAATATAATCATATCTCTTTAAGTGTCCAGAACTTTAATTTTGAGATATGAGCACTTGTCTGTAGAAACAAAAATTTTTGTACAACCGTAGACATAAAGTAATCCTTCCTTAGTGGCAACTTGTTTTACAATCACAAACTCATACAGATTGGCCTCTGGGTCTTTCCGTAAATAGTATACTCACTGAGAAGTGTAACATACCAGAGACACGTGTTGTTTCTCCAACCCTCACTACTTCACTCTGTTTTCCAGTTGTTCCTTGTTTTTCATATGTTTTGCTGATTATCCCTGAACGAACAGCTTCCATGAGGGTAGACTTGTGTTATGCCCAGAGAGGATCTGCGAGTGAGAGGATATGACTAAGTGACAGAAATGCATGTCCATTACTGTGGTATTCTTGATCATGTGTAGCTACCCGCTCTGTTCCGTGCCGTGAAGTTATTTGTGCGAACTTTCACAGAGACACCAAAAATAAAGGATTATGCAAGAATATGCCGAGTAAATCACATTCTCACTGAAAATGCAAATCTTTGAAGGAATGCACAAAGCTGATTTCAAAGCTGAAGGATGAAAATATATTGTATATTCACTAAAGATTCTCAGATTGTTCTTGTAAATTAAAAGGCATGGAAAAATTATTACGAAAAATTAGGTGAGTTGACCCAAATTGTGATATTTCTAGAGTTTTATCGACCTAAGAGAATATCAAATAGAGAAAATTTATGGTGAACCCAATGCCTCCAGTTACAAATCTCTATTCAGCTGAACATAATCACTTAGCGACAACATGCAGGAAAAATCTTATAATCTACTGCACTGAATGGTGCTAATCCTTGGAACAGGGGCTTATTCTACTAGGTATAAAAAGGCTGAATTAAATCACAGGGCGTATGATAAAAGCAGTTACAACTTTCCCAGTCAAAATAAGGTTTAACACATTTCTGGCCGGCACCGATTTCATTACATTAGTACCAGTGGTTACCGCTTCTTTCCACTTTCAGCCACCTTTAAACGGAAAAGGACGAACCTTAAAATCTTTGCAATCAGCTGGAAGTGGGTCATAAGTCATTTAAATCTTCCCCATTTCCTGGGCGGTGCAAATTGCTCTGCCAGTAGTTGCTGCCATGGAAAACTTTGGTTTATTCTCTTATATTCATTTGTGCTTATGCCTTCCTTTCTTTATTTTCCTGTCGACTTCACAGTTTTCCTTTGGAATCATGACACGTAAAATGTGATTATTCGTTAAAAAAACGAAAGAACACTTTAAAAGAAAAAAAAAAAGTATGTCCTGCAGCGATAACAGTACTCTCCCACATAATCATATGACATAACTACATAGTCTGCCATACTCCACCAGTTGTATATATATATATATATATATATATATATATATATATATATATATATATATACTTGTTTCTACCGTCATCACCGATAATAGAGAGAGAGAGAGAGAGAGAGAGATAGAGAGAGAGAGACTGCAATTAGAGTGTGGTTTGAAAAATGAATAAAACATCAAGAAATTTAATTACGTAGTAGGCATGAAATAGGAGGGAGGAGGGTATAGAAATAAAAGGGAGGGAGAGATTCAATGAAGATAGAGTAAGAAAAGGATAGAGGGAGAGACTCTGGTAGAAATGTGCAGTTTTTTTATTAAGATAAGGAAGGTAGGAAAGACAGGGAAGAAGTAGGAAGGACGGAGCTCAAGGAACATGGGTACAAGTTAAGTGATCCTGAATAAGATCATCAAATGTTACAAGAAGAATGCTCCAACACGTTTTTCGTTTATGTAACGCTGGACATACAGGGGAGGAAGTATCCTACTGAGGAAAAGAAAGCGACCAAATTGAGTTGCGTGACGGTTGCTATTATACAAAGGAGAGAGTGAGAGAAGCAAAAGTAAAATAAATGAAAAACCTATTATGAGAAAGGATTAGATAAAAAATGAATATGAGAGACGTGTTAGAGAATGAGGAACTAAGGAAGTGTTTGAATTTCAAATACAGGATATACATGAAAACGATAGATGTGCAGTATCTTCCTGTGCAATCAGAGAAAACATGGAAAATGCTTACCGAATCCTGCTATACGTATGCTAATTTCGTTGAAATACACGTGCCCATTTACCCCTGTTCAAACGATATTATTTTGGGGAGGTAGGCTGAGCCCCAGGAAATACTAGGAGAGCCACGCTGTCCGAATATCTCACTACAGATGATATTTCCTTGTACAACATATATTAAGATATCAAAGCCATATCTGCAATCCTTTCACAAATTCTTAGAATTTTTAATTTTCTGATCAGGGCTGACCCCCTTACAAATCATGGCGGAAACTGTATATAGTGCAAGACCTTCCCAGGAACAAACGAAGTCATTTGAAAAATGTCATTCAAAATTTTCCTTTATTTCCGTGCATTTATATTTTAAGCACATTACAAATGAGGGTCCATTGCACAACATGTACTAAGATAACAAAGCCACATCAGCACTCCTTTCACAAATTCTGAGAATGTTTTATTTGGTGAGTGGACTGGCCCCCTCGAAATAACGGTTAAAAAATTGTACAGTATATCATGGATGGCATTTTGACTAACCAGACGAACTCACCTGTTAAGATATATTCAAATATTTTTCTTAATTTTAATCTTTGTTTTTTGGTATGGGACTGATCCCCCACGAAATATTTCTCCCAATTGTGATCTATTTTCTACAGGGGGCTGACACCCTCAAAGAATCATGAGAGAGGAGTCACCTTAACCAAATATGGACGTGCAGTTTCTTCTTGTACACTCAGAGAAATCATGAAAACTGCATACCATATCCTGCGATATGTATGCTGACTTCGTTGAAATCTTTGTGTTTATTCTGTTCTCTTTCTGATAGCTTTTATTTTTGGAAGAGGGCTGACTCCTTCAGGAATCATGGGGGCTTGACGTTCTCCAATACTGCATTATGGATGAGAGGCCATTGTATAACATATATCAAGATATCAAAGCCATATCTGCCTTCCTTTCACAGTTTCTGATATTGTTTTTATTAGATAAGGAAAGGTGGACCATCATAATTCAGGGTTGAAAAATTGTATATACAGGATATCCTTCCATGTAAGCAAATGAACTCATTTGAGAAGTTTCATTCAGATATTTCCTCCATTTCTGATTATTTTGATTTTGGGGAGGGGGATGAGCCCCAAGAATCAATGGGAGGGGGAGTTGCACTTTCTAAATATCACATTACAGATCCATTGTACAACATTTACTAAGGTATCAATGTCAATTTTACCCTCCTCCCCCTAATTTGTGTCCTTTATAGGCTTTAGAGGGGGTAGTCCCCCTAAAATACCGGTGATGAATTTTATGATATGGAGACATTTAAAAGCAACCAGCCTTACCGACCTGAGAAGTTTTGTTGAAATCCGTCTGCTCATAATCCCCTCTTTCTGGTTGTTTTAATTTTTGAGAGGGGACTGACCTCCCTATGAATCCATCGGGGAATCATGCTCTCCAAATATCGCATTACGGATAAGAGTCCAGTGTTTTGGTTTTCAGTTTTTTTTTTTTTCATTATTTATAATAATTATTGTTTGGCTAGGAGAGCTGACCCCCATTAAAAATCATGGTTGGAAAACTGTATATAGTGAATGACCTTTCCAAGAACCTGAAGGACTCACTTTTGAAGTTTCATGAAAAACCACCAAATAGCATAGGAGATATTAAACACACACACACACACACACACACACACACACACACACACACACACACACACACACACACACACACACAAAGACACACACACACACACACACACACACACACACACACACACACACACACACACACACGCACGCAGCCTGGGTATAGTGCTAGAGGAAAGGGCTCATTCCGAAAGTAATACTATCTTGCTTTGTAGAACTGATTTTGAAAAACAATAAATTAATTAAAATACAGTAAACTCCCAAATTTTCCATTGTGATTCAGCCAAGCCTTACGCCGAATAAGGTGAAACACTGGTTATTGTATTGTAACCCCCTTTGACTCAACCTTCGGCATCGAGCCGGCTATTGTGTTACTATCCATCTCGACCCTCTATCCTAAAACTTTGCCATGAATAAAAGATGAAAACTATTCATAAAATACAATACAACACTGATACAGTATAGTAATATTTTTCAGTCCAATCTCAATTAACCGGGAAGTTTGTGGCATTTACCTTCCCAGTTACTTATTTTTGACGGACATCTGATATATGCTCTTATACATAGACTATATCATTGCAGTATATACAATACCACTCACATCCAAGGCTACACAAGCTATTCCATTTGAAACATTACCTCTCAAATACACCCCACAAACATAACACATGATTGCAGGGCCTGGCAGTTTTGAAAAAAAAAAAAAAAGTAAGTTAATTTTTTTTTTATTATTTTGTTCTTTTATTCATAAAACATTGAAAAATTAACAAAAGAAATAAATCTTCAGCATTAAGTGGTGAACTGCTGTTTTGGAAAGAAGTATTGTACTGTACAGTAGAATTATCATGACTCCCCAGCTTACAGATGTGTATACGGATGTATACACATCTATAGATCATTTTGTTTTTGTTTTTTTCATGTAAGCAAGAACGAACCAAAGACCAGGACCCCACAAACCGTTCCTTCCAAGAAAAAAAAACAAAAACAATACAAAAGAAAGTCAAATTCAAGATCCGTTCATTTCGAGATGCCTGGACACACTGAGTTTGAAAGACTGGATATCATAAGAGGTAGGAAATACAGACAGAGGGAGACAGTTCCAGAGTTGACCTGTTGCATAAATGATGGACTGGAAGTAATGGTTAACTCTTGCATTAGAGAGTTGGACAGAAAAAGGATGAG
This sequence comes from Coenobita brevimanus, assembly GCF_032717465.1. Lineage (NCBI taxonomy): Eukaryota > Metazoa > Arthropoda > Malacostraca > Decapoda > Coenobitidae > Coenobita > Coenobita brevimanus. The sequence goes on along the minus strand of NC_137020.1, from coordinate 14,368,193 downwards.
AGTTTGTTGCTACACAGGTGCTATATGCCAGTAGTAGAGGTGGAGGGATGCAAGCAGACAGTTCAGACAAGCAGTGACCATTTAAGTAGCGATAGAAAAGAGATAAAGATGCAACAATGCGGCGAGAAAAGAGGTTGAAGGGAGCCAGTAAGAGGAGGAGAGTTAGCCCTGCATAGGCATTGGTCTTTCTTAGTAACACCACATGTATACCTGGGTATTATTCACCTAGCCCTCTTTTATCAGAAAACCACAAGTGAAAAATAATACTCACACAATAAATATAGCCGGGTAAGAATTACCCGACCACTGTAAACAATTTATGAAGAACGAGGTGTAGAGCATCACCCACGCACCTAATACCGAGTCTTAACACACAATGCAGCTACTGTGACACAGAACGTTCTGGAGATAAAGGAATCATGTGTATAATACAGTGTTGCAATATCGCCGGGTGAATTTTACCCAGGTATGCCTATCCAGGGTTAATGAGACGGAAAACCTTTGACTCCACCCTATTGAGAAGAGCTGTATGTTGAGAACCTCCCTACACATGAAAGCTGTACTCTACACATGGGCAAATAAAACATGTGTATAAAGTCGACAAATGTGCAGGGTTAAAGAAGGTATGGAGCTGGCTTAACAAACATAACCTCTTGGTGTAATACTCAGAATTTTAGATGAAACTGCTAATAGAAGCAGTGTAATGATGGGAATTTTGTGACAGGTGAAGTTCTGAAACAATTTTAATTACCAATGCCACAATCAGAATTTATTAAAAGTTATGGGGAATGGGGAGAGCGTGATCTTCTTTATGGACACCAGCGTAATGACCTTGAGATACCCTTTTTAAATTACCAACATGACAGCCATTCGGATACCGAGCTTATTTTTGAGTGTGAAATCCAAGACTAATTGGAGTGATTTAATTCCCTACTCTGTGATAGGTCCAAACTAGTTAGTCGAAACGTGGCCAACCAGTTAGGCTCGAATTCCACTTAAGAGGGTAGCGTGAGTTTAGATTGGCTCGAATCTACGAGTCCATTTACTCCCTAGTACACCCACTTCATGCTTATTACAGAAGGTAGTTGGAAAACCAGAGATAAGATGTTGCATTCCCTTTAATTATACCCCAAATATTCAAATTCAATTTTCTCAGTTCTCTGATTACTGATTCCTCTCACAATGACTTACTTTGAATGATCTGTTTGGTTATATCAGGCGTCGTCCTCCTTGGTCACTGGTGGACTCGGGGAGGGTCGATACTTAACAATGTGAAACTCCACTATCTTACTAATAATGAGACATATTTATAATCACACAGTTCAGTTAACACGAAGACTCAAAAGTTACAACCGGTTTAATGCTTACAACATCCTGTAACCTAAGGAGTAAGTTTATAACAGTTAAATCCACTCTGTTTACATTATTCCACCCTTGACTTATAATGAAGAAATTTCTCAGCCTATGTTAATGAACAACTACACTCCGATACCTCAATGAAATAGAGAAAGCAATTCGATCATTTGTCCAAATACATCCCAAATTAATCTAGATTTGGCCTAAAGCAAAGAAAAGGGGGGGGGGGGAATGCAAGACATGTAAGCGTGATGACGTGGCTGCCAGACTATGACTTGGTCGGTGCTGAGGTCTGTGATCGAGATGTGAGATGGTTGCAGAATCACAATCAAGAATTTTGCTCTTGAGTACAACTGTTAATCATTCTATTCTCCACAACTCACGGCCTGAAGAGAATGGTCATTGTATGTAACAGAATTAATGTGGAAGTAAATGAGGGGGGGGGAATATATAAGGATTTTTAGCACTGACCTGTGAACGAGACGTGAGATGGTTGCCTATCGACCATTGGGGCCAAAGCCCATGGTCATTAAAGCAAATATATGTATGTATATACATAGGCACATATATACATATATAAACAAACATATATGTACATACATACAACACACACATCCATGCATATATCTCTCATACACACATACACACGTACATATATATAATAATTTTGTATTGTATTTTTTGTATTTTATTTTTATTTTCATTTTTTTTTTATTTTTTTTTTTAAACCTTCCATAATGTAATGGAAAAAAAAATGCCTGATTAACCTAAAGTCCCTACAACTAATAACCTGACAGACAAGTCGCTAACCTATACTAAATCCTAAAAAGACATATAGCTGAACGTAATGATAAAAATATGAATACCTCGACCAAGAGAACACCATCGACTGCAGATATGTAATGCCTTTCTACTTTACATACCTGCACACATCAACTGCTGCCTGTCAGTCGAGGCACAGCCTAATATAGGGGACATCGGTAAATGAAAGGGAACCAGACGAGTCAGGAACATTTCCATATACATCAGCTGTCGGCCCTATTTAAAATAACTTAAGCAAGATGGTATAATGTATTTACATAGCATGTACAAAAACTGAAGGACTTCTCCCAACAGACCACCATCGACTGCAAGTGCCCAATACCTTTCTATATTGCACACTTGCAGTCATTAGCTGGTGACTGTCAGTCGAGGAACGGGGTTTAATGTAGGGAACATCAATATTAGAAATCGATCAGTGGGAGGAGGAACTATTTCAAATGTGTCAACTGTCAACCCTAATTAATGGTACAGTATATACATATTACAACTGATAAAAACCAGTACCATACAGTAAAAAAGTCACATCACTCTGATCAATCTGGTCTCTCTCAAAAAAGCCATCAATTTATCAGTCATAACAATATCCCCATCACCCAGGATGGTGGAAAGGGTGAAGGGGACGTCTGCTGCGCCGCAGTAATTTATAAGTGAAGCGCATTCACGAATAAATCGCCAACAGCGCAGGATGATATGACTGATAGATAACACCGCATCGCAGATGTCACACTGCGGTGGGAAGCTTCTTTCCATACATGGTTTCATATGGGTTAATGTAGTGGCATTAAGCTGCAAACGCGCCAGCACTTTTTCTTCCAGGCGACTGGTCACCCAGGTATGGCTTACATGTTGGAATGTCTAGTCTGGTCCACTGACCTTGCCACAGAAGATATATTGATTTCTTTCCGAGAGAGAGACTCGACCGTAGATCACGAGGAACGTCCCAAGTCACCTCGAGCTCTACAGCCGACTTTGCAAGTAAGTCAGCCTGCTCACTGCCGTTGATACAACAATGACCAGGCACCCAGATCAGCGTGAATGACTTGTTGCATGATTATAGGTTATGAACAATGCGGCCCTAGATCTCCCGTGAGATCGTTGTGCAAGATGCAATTGACTGAAGGGCTGATATCGAATCTGAAATTGTGACAAGTGAGTCATGCCTAGAATTTAAAGCATAGTCTATGGCTTTGTCAATAGCAAAAAAGTTCAGAGGTAAACACAGATGTATGAATCGGCAGCCGATACCTGAGGGCACATTCAGTCGACCATACACTTGCACCCACACATTCACTCGACTTGGAGCCGTCGGTGTACAATTGATGGGACCCCAAGTGATGAACGATGATGTTACGAAACAAGTGGTGGACCTCCGCCTCCGGCGCCTTCGCCTTCGATGCTGGGAGCCAGGAAACATCAACCGTAAAGCCAGGTGGCTCCCAAGGCTCTATATTTTTAATCACCAACTTGTCGCAGTCACTGAGGTCCACACCAAGCTCCTGAGTCAGTAACTGGAGGCGAACGGCAAGTGGCCGATGCACCCCCCGCAGAAGGTGGTGGTATTGACACAGTATGCATGCTCTGGTTTATATAGGCTAGGGGGACTAGTCTGATTACATCTGAGGGTGTCAACTCCCCGGTTGCTGTTATTCCTTAGCAACCATGTCACAAGTCATTTCCTTTGTAATTGACCTTTTTAGAGTTTACAGTATTTCACAAAGATTGTACGATGATGGTTAAAATTTTAGCACTATTGATAATAATCTCATCACTTAATACTAAGTTTTCTTTATGGGATTCGGACGTTCCTTTGTTGGTTAAACTTGGCTTGGGTCTGTACACAACGGTCAGATTTTCAAAGTTAACACCTCATAGGATATTGTGAACTGCTTCTCCCTTTCTCATCCTTGTCAATTAATGTTCTATCATTGAGATGGGTTAGGACTGAAGGATATTCCCTAGATTTACTCCATCGGAAAGCTATGAAGTCTCGGCTAACTTAAATGTTCGCTAAATCTTTGTTACAAGCGTGTTTCATGGAGGGGGAGGAGGGGGAGTGTGATCGGCTGATGCAATACTTAATGTGAATTACATAATACATAGATGTTTACCTCCTACCTTAACTCCACAATACAAAAATCACACTTCCACTATACTTATATTATACTTATACTAAATTACAATTATTGACACTTATACCAAATTGCTCTTATTTAGCAAATTACACTTATATTATATTTATATTTCTCTTATATTATATCGTAACCTAACCTGCTGGCACTACATTGGATGCAGATTTTAAAAGAGATGTAATATGATCTTTCTAAGATAAGTCCTGAAAGAATGAATCCCCAAGTATGTTTAAGGATGATGCAGGATTGAGCTGGGTATTTTAACCATTAGTGTGTAATCCTGCGAAAGATTCTGCCGGGTTGATAGGTGTAAGAACTGAGTCTTTGATGCATGAAAAACAACAGGATTATTTTTATCCTAGTCAGATATACGAGCCAAGTCAGATGTTAGGTGTGCCATAGCTTCACCCTTTTTCTGTTGAAGTAACTGTTGAGATGGACATTGCAGGAACTGAATGGAAAGGTGAAAGGTGGAATCATCAGAGCATGATTGGATAAGGTTAGGTGTACAGCTTAGGTAATTGATGAATAAAAGGAAGAGTTGGTGATAGGACAGAGCCCTCAGGAACACTACTGTTGATAGATCTAGGAAAAGAACAGTGACCGTCTACAACAGCAGCTACAAACGAGCAGAAAGAAAGCTATAGAGGAAGGCACAGAAGAAGGATAGAAACCGTAAGAGAGAAGTTTGGAAAATAAAGATTTGTGCCAGACTCGATCGAAAGCCTTTGAAATGTCATGTGCAATGGCAAAGATTTTGCCAAAGTCCAGAAAGGAGGATGACCAGGAGTCTGAAATATAGGTGAGAAGACCGCCAGTGGAGCGTCCCTGATGGAACCCATACTGATGATCAGAGAGAAGGCTGTGATAGGAAAGATGCTTTAAAATTTTTCTATTAAGAATAGACTTGAAAACTTTTGAGAAAAAAGGATGTTAAAGCAATTGGACGATAGTTAGAGGGTCGGGAATGGTCACCCTTCTTTGGGACTGATTGAATTAAAGCAAACTTCCAGCAAGAAGGACAGGTACAAGTTGACAGACAAAGGCGAAAGAGTTTACCTAGAGAGGGTCTAAGCAGAGAAGCACAGTTCTTGAGGACAACAGGAGGGACTCCATCAGGCCCATATGCCTTGTTAGTAATGAGGCCAGTGATGGAAGAAAATATATCAGTTGAAGAAATTTTAATGTCAGCCATGAGGAAGGCGGGGACGGGGAAGTGATGGAGGAACAGCATCGGAATCATCTAAGGTGGAATTGGAGGAGAATGTCTGACCAAAGATATCTGCTTTTTTCAGTTGAATAGGTACAGAGCCATTAGAGTAGAAAAGAGGAGGGAAATATGATGAGATAAAGTTGCTAGAAAAGTATTGGCAAGGTGCCAGAAGGAGCGGGAAGAGTTTGAGTTGGAGATCAGAGAACATTTAGTATGGATTAAATTATTTTTAGCAGAGCGAAGAACAGACTTAGCACAATTCCGGGCATAAGCATAAAGATGTGATTCAGGGGAGGATTGGCTTTGGTACCTTTTATAGGCCTTCTTGTTGTGGACAGCATTAGAACAAGCATGATGAAACCAAGGTTATTTGCATTAGTCATAGGATATGAGAAAGGAATGTTTGCTTCCATGCTCGAGAGGATTTTTTTTTCAACGCACAGAAGGAACCAAAGGCCATGAGCCCGCAATCATTATTCCTTCCAAGAGAATAACAAAATAAAAGAGAGAGCCAAATCCAAGATCTGATCATTTTGAGATACCTGGACACACTGCGTTTGAAAGACTGGAGATCATAGGTAGTAGGAAATACAGACAGAGGGAGACAGTTCCAGAGTTGACCTTTTGCATAAATGAAAGACTGGGAGTAACGGTTAACTCTTGCATTAGAGAGTTGGACAGAAAAGGAATGAGAGTTTGCTGCCAGACGGGTGCTATGCGCCCATTGTAGAGGTGGAGGAATGCATGCAGACAGTTCAGAGGAGCAGTGACCATTAAAGTAGCGATAGAAAAGAGATAAAGGTGCAACAGTGCAATGAAGAGACAGAGGTTGAAGGGAGCCAGTAAGAGAAGGAGAGTTAGTGAGATGAAAAGCCTTTGACTCCACCCTATTGAGAAGAGCTGTATGTGGGGAGCCTCTCCACACATGAGAGTTGTACTCCACACAGGGGCGAATAAAATCCCTGTATAGAGTCAACAATTATGCAGGGGTAAAGAAGAAACGGAGTCAGCTTAGCACACCTAATCTCTTGGAAGCAGATTTTACAAGAGATGTAATATGATCTTTCCAAGACAAGTCCCGAATAAATGAAACCCCAAGCACGTTCAAGGATGATGCAGGATTAAGCTGGTTATTATTAAACATTAGTGGGTATACCTCTGGAAGGTTTTGTCGGGTTGATAGGTGACATGTAGAGGTGTGCGGTATGTAGGAGGACTACTGGGCCTTGAAAGCAGGCTGTGAAGCCTATGCCCAGAGTCGGTCACATAAAAAAAAAAAAAAAAAAAAAAAAAAAAACTGAGTCTTTGATGCATTAAAAACAACGAGATTATTTTTACCCCAGTCAGAGATACGAGCCAAGTCAGACATTGGGTGTGCCATAGCCTCATCCCTTGTTTGTTGAAGTAAATGCTGAGATGGAAGTTGCAGGAACGGAATTGATAGGTGAAGGGTGGAGTCATCAGCGTATGAGTGGATAGGGTTAGATGTACAGCTTAGAAGGTCATTGATGAATAAAAGGAAGAGAGTTGGTGATAGGACAGAGCCCTGAGGAACACCACAGTTGATAGATCTACGAAAAGAACGATGGCCGTCTACAACAGGGGCTATAGAACGACCAGAACGGAAGCTAGAGATGAAGCCACAGATAGAAGGATAGAAATCGTAAGAGTGCAGTTTGGAAATTAAAGATTTATGCCAGACTCGATCGAATGCCTTTGAGATGTCAAGTGCAATGGCAAAGCTTTCGCCAAAGTCCCGAAAGGAGGATGACCAGGAGTTGAAAGGTAGGTGAGGAGGTCGCCAGTGGAGCATCCCTGACGGAACCCATACTGATGATCAGAAAGAAAGTTGTGATAGGAAAGATGCTTTAAATTTTTTCTATTAAGAATTGACTCGAAAACTTTGAGATACAGGATGTTAAAGCAATTGGACGATAGTTAGAGGGTTGGCAATGGTCACCCTTCTTTGGGACTGGCTGAATGAGAGCAAACTTCTAGCAAGAAGGAAAGGTACAAGTTGAAAAACAAAGGTGAAAGAGTTTACCTAGGCTGGGTGTAAACACAGAAGCACAGTTCTTGAGAACAACAGGATGGACTCCATCAGGCCCATATGCCTTATTAGTATTGAGGCCTGTGATGGCAGAAAATACATCAGCTGAAGAAATTTTAATGTCAGCCATGAGGAAGTCAGAGGGGGGTAGTGATGGAGGAACAGTACCGGAATCGTCTAAGGTGGAACTGGAGGAGAAAGTCTGAGCAAAGAGATCTGCTTTATCAGTAGAAGAATTAGCTACAGAGCCATCAGAGTAGGAAAGAGGAGGGTAGGATGATGAGGTAAAGTTGTTAGAAAGGTTTTTGGCAAGGTGCAAGGAGCGGGAAAAATTCGAGCTGGAGAGTTGAGTGCATTTAGTGCGGATGAAATTATTTTTAGCAGAGCGAAGAACAGACTTAGCACGATTCTGGGCAGAAACGTATAAAAGATGTGATTCAGGGGTGGGTTGGCTCCTGTACCTTTTATAGAACCTCTTCTTGTTGCGGACAGCATTAGAACAAGCGTGATTAAACCAAGGCTTTCTTGTATTAGTCAGAGGATATGAGAAAGGAATGTATGCTTCCACGCCCGAGAGAATAACCTCCGTAATGCGCAAAGCACACTCAGATGGCTCCTGGCCATGGAAGCAATAATCATTCCAGGGAAAATTAAAAAAGTATTACCTGAGGACCTCCCATTCCGCAACTCCAAAGTGCCACAGACGACGTTTCTTTGGAGGGTCCACAGGCCGTACCGGAGCGATAGGACAGGTTAAGGCGATAAGGTTGTGCTCGGAGGAGCCCAGTGGAGAGAAAAGATTAACAATGTAAGCAGAAGGATTAGTAATAAGGAAGAGGTCAAGTGTGTTGGAGCTCTCTCCAAGGCGGTCAGGGTTACGGGTAGGTTGCTGTACAATCTGCTCTAGGTCATTAAGGATAGAAAAGGTGTAAGCTTGTTCACCAGGTGGATCAGTGAAAGGAGAGGGGAGCCAAAGGTGGTGGTGAACATTGAAATCTCCTAGAATGGAGATTTCTGAGGAGAAATGGATAGAATGTGTTCCATCGTAGAAGTAAGATGGTCAAAGAATTTTTGACAGTCAGTAGAATTAGGAGATAAGTAAACAGCACAGATATATTTTGTCAGAGAATGGCAGGAAAGCCGAAGCCAGAGTGTAAAGAATTCAAAAGATTCGAGTTCAGGAACATTAGAGCAAGATAAGTTGTTGTGTATATATACACAATAGCCACCTTTGGCTTTGAAATGAGTATAGAGAAAGTAAGAGGATACAGAAAAGGGTTTGCTATCAGTTGCCTCAGACAGTTGAGTCTCAGTTAGAAAAAGAAGGTGGGGTTTAGAGGAGGAGAGGTGGTGCTCAACAGAGCGAAAGTTAGAGGAAAAGCCGCGAATGTTGCACAAATGAAGAAGAAGAGAGTCAGACAGTGGTTCCAGGCAGCTCGAGTCGTCACCTGGAGAGGGGAGGAAGGTGGGGCCATTGATGGCCTTCCCCCCTGGGGACTCCGAGGCCACGTGTGACGCTGCCATGATTTTATTATTTTTTTTTTTTTGGAAAAGGAAGTGGAGTGTGTACTGTGCATGTAGTTTGGTGTTGATAGTTAGAGAAACTTGTATTGGAGAGCATGCTGGCCTCCTGTCTGTGATACTGAGACACTGAAAAAGTTCAGCAAGGGGGGATGGTTGGGATCTACTCCCGAGGGCTGATGAAATCTCCTTAATGTGCATGGCACACTCAGATGGCTCCCGGCCATGGAGGCAATAATCATTCCAGGAAAAATAAAAGAAGTACTGCCTGAGGGCCTCCCAATCAGCAGTTCCAAAGTGCCACAACTGACGTTTATTTGGAGGATCCACAGTCCATACTGGAGCAATAGGACAGGTTAAGGAAATAAGGTTGTGGTCAAAGAAGCCCAATGGAGAAGAAAGAGTAACAGTATCAGCAGAAGGATTAGTTGTAAGGAAGAGGTCAAGTATGTTGGAACTCTCTCCAAGGTGGTCAGGGATACAGGTAGGGTGCTGTACAAGCTGTACTAGGTCATTAAGGATAGAAAAGATGTAGGCTTGTTCACCAGTTGAATCAGCGAAGGGAGAGGAGAGCGAAAGTGGTGTTGAACACTGAAATCTCCTAGAAACGAGAATTCGGAGAAAGAAGAAACAGATATGATGTGTTCCATCGTAGAAGTAAGATAGTCGAAGAATTTTTCATAGTAGAATTAAGGGATTAAGTAAACTGCACAGATATATTTAGTTAGGGAATGACTGGAAAGCCGAAGCTAGAGAATAGAGAATTCAGAGGAGTCAAGTTCAGGAACACGAGAGCACGATAAGTCGTTGCTTACATATATACAACAGCCACCATTGGCTTTGAAATGAGTATAGAGAAAGTAGGAGGATACAGTAAAGGGTTTGTTCTCAGTTGCCTCAGACAGCTGAGTCTCAGTTATGAAGAGAAAGTGAGGTTTAGAGGTGAAGAGGTGGTGTCAACAGAGGGAAAGTTAGAAGAAACCTCGTTAATGTTGCAGAACTGAAGAAGTGAGTCAGACAGTGGTTCCACACAGTCCGTTGAGTCGTCACCGGGAGAGGGGCGGATGCTGGATGCATTTATGGTCCCCCCCCCCCGTACCCTTGGGGACTCAGAGGTATGGTTATTAGACGCCATTAAAAAATATATATATATTGAAAGGAAGTGTAGTGTGTAATGTGCATGCAGTTTGGTGTTGACAGAGGAACTTGTATTGGAGAACATGCTGACCTACTCTCTGTGTTACTGAAACACTGAAAAAGTTCAGCAAAGGGGGTGGTCAGGAACTAATCCCGAGGGCTGATGAAACGGGAGGTCCAGCTCTCCCGGTCATCAGCTTTCCATCCATCTTGGAAGTACTGCTCTGCTCGACTGGTGCTACAGTCTACTCCACCAATAAAGTTTCTTTGTCCTTGTTTATATAAGTAAAACTTAAAATTATCAAGACTCCTTTGTTCACAGTTACTGTATATATTCGGCAGCAGCCAACCAATTTTTTTCTCACCTGACGCGTCAGTTCACCCCACTTGCCACTCAGCTGTTTTGCACATAATACAGCAATAAGTACGAATTTCAAGCACAGTAATTTAGTTTAACAAACATTTTTTTTTTTTTTTTTTTAATGCGAGGAAGAAGGAACCAAAGACCATGAGCCCGCAGTAACAGTTCCCTCCAAGAGAAAAACAAAACACAACAGAGAGCCAAATTCAAGATCCGATCATTTGGAGATGCCTGGACACACTGCGCTTGAAAGACTGGAGATCATAGGCAGCAGGAAATACAGATAGAGGGAGACAGTTCCAGAGCTGACCTGTTGCATAAATGAAAGACTGGGACTAACGGTTAACTCTTGCATTAGAGAGTTGGACAGAAAAGGGATGAGAGTTTGCTGCCAGACGGGTGCTACGCGCCCGTCGTAGAGGTGGAGGAAAGCAAGCAGACAGTTCAGAGGAGCAATGACCATTAAAGTAGCGATAGAAGAGAGATAAAGATGCAACAGTGCGGCGAAGAGACAGAGGTTGAAGGGAGTCAGTAAGACGAGGAGAGTTAATGAGACGAAAAGCCTTTGACTCCACCCTATTGAGAAGAGCTGTATGTGGGGAGCCTCCCCACACATGAGAGTTGTACTCCACACAGGGGCGGATAAAACCCCTGTATAGAGTCAACAATTGTGCAGGGGTAAAGAAAGAGAGGAGACGGCTTAGCACACCCAATCTCTTGGAAGCAGATTTTACAAGAGATGTAATATGATCTTTCCAAGATAAGTCCCGAGTAAATGAAACCCCAAGCATGTTCAAGGATGATGCAGGATTAAGCTGAATATTATTAAACATTAATGGGTATACCTGTGGAAGATTATGTCGGGTTGATAGGTGTAAGAACTGAGTCTTAGATGCATTAAAGACAACCATATTATTTTTACCCCAGTCAGAGATACGAGCCAAGTCAGACTTTAGGTGTGCCATAGCCTCATCCCTTGTTTCTTGAAGTAACTGTTGAGATGGGCGTTGCGGGAACCGAATGGAAAGGTGAAGGGTGGAGTCATCAGCGTATGAGTGGATAGGGTTAGATGTACAGCTTAGAAGATCATTGATGAATAAAAGGAAGAGAGTTGGTGATAGGACAGAGCCCTGAGGAACACCACTGTTGATAGATCTAGGAGAAGAACGGTGGCCGTCTACAACAGCGGCTATAGAACGACCAGAAAGGAAGCTAGCGATGAAGGCACAGATAGAAGGATAGAAACCGTAGGAGGGCAGTTTGGAAATTAAAGATTTATGCCAGACTCGATCGAAAGCCTTTGAGATGTCAAGTGCAATGGCAAAGCTTTCGCCAAAGTTCCGAAAGGAGGATGACCAGGAGTCTGAAAGGTAGGTGAGAAGATCGCCAGTGGAGCGTCCCTGACGGAACCCATACTGACGATCGGAAAGAAGGTTGTGATAGGAAAGATGCCTTAAAATTTTTCTATTAAGAATTGACTCGAAAACTTTTGAAATACAGGACGTTAAAGCAATTGGACGATAGTTGGAGGGTTGGGAGTGGTCACCCTTCTTTGGGACTGGCTGAATGAGAACAAACTTCCAGCAAGAAGGAAAGGTAGAAGTTGACAGACAAAGGCGAAAGAGTTTGCCTAGGCAGGGTGTAAGCACAGAAGCACAGTTCTTGAGAACAACAGGAGGGACCCCATCAGGCCCATATGCCTTGTTAGTACTGAGGCCAGAGATGGCAGAAAATACATCAACTGAAGAAATTTTAATGTCAGCCATGAGGAAGTCAGAGGGGGGAAGTGATGGAGGAACAACACCGGAATCGTCTAAGGTGGAATTGGAGGAGAAAGTCTGTGCGAAGAGATCTGCTTTATCAGTAGAAGAAATAGCTACAGAACCATCAGAGTAGAAAAGAGGAGGGAAGGATGATGAGGTAAAGTTGTTAGAAAGATTTTTGGCAAGGTGCCAGAAGGAGCGGGAAGAATTCGAGTTGGAGAGTTGAGAGCATTTAGTATGGATGAAATTATTTTTAGTAGAGCGAAGAACAGACTTAGCACGATTCCGGGCAGAAACGTAAAGATGATGTGATTCAGGGGTGGGTTGGCTCCGGTACCTTTTGTAGGCTTTCTCCTTGTTGCGGACAGCATTAGAACAAGCGTGATTAAACCAAGGCTTTCTTGCATTAGTCAAAGGATATGAGAAAGGAATGTATGCTTCCATGCCCGAGAGAATAACCTCCGTAATGCGCAAGGCACACTCAGATGGCTCACGGCCATGGAAGCAATAATCATTCCAGGGAAAATCAAAGAAGTACTGCCTGAGGGCCTCCCAGTCTGCGGCTCCAAAATGCCACAGACGACGTTTCCCTGGAGGGTCCACAGGCCGTACCGGAGTGATAGGACAGGTTAAGGTAATAAGGTTATGATCGGAGGAGCCCAACGGAGAGAAAAGATTAACAGGGTAAGCAGAAGGATTAGTTGTGAGGAAGAGGTCAAGTATGTTGGAGCTCTCTCCAAGGCGGTCAGGGATACGGGTAGGGTGCTGTACAAGCTGCTCTAGGTCATTAAGGATAGAAAAGATGTAGGCTTGTTCACCAGGTGGATCCGTGAAAGGAGAGGAGAGCCAAAGGTGGTGGTGAACATTGAAATCTCCAAGAATGGAGATTTCAGAGAAAGGAGAAATGGACAGAATGTGTTCCATCGTAGAAGTAAGATAGTCGAAGAATTTTTGATAGCAGAATTAGGGGATAAGTAAACAGCACAGATATATTTAGTCAGAGAATGACAGGAAAGCCGAAGCCAGAGTGTGGAGAATACAGAAGAGTCAAGTTCAGGAACACGAGAGCAAGATAGGTCGTTGCGTATATATACACAACAGCCACCTTTGGCTTTGAAATGAGTATAGAGAAAGTAGGAGGATACAGAAAAGGGTTTGCTGTCGGTTGCCTCAGACAGCTGAGTCTCCATTAGAAAAAGAAGGTGAGGTTTAGAGGAGGAGAGGTGGTGTTCGACAGAGCGAAAGTTAGATGAAAGGCCGCTAATGTTACAGAAATGAAGAAGAAGAGAGTCAGACAGTGGTCCCAGGCACCTCGAGTCGTCACCGGGAGAGGGGCAGATGGCGGGGGCATTTATGGTCCCCCCCCCCTGGGGACTCCGAGGCTTGATTAATCGACGCCATTTTGGTAATTTTGAATAGGAAGTGTAGTGTGTACTGTGCATGTAGTTTGGTGAAGATAGTTAGAGAAATTTGTACTGGAGAGCATGCTGGCCTACTCTCTGTGTAACTGAGACACTGAAAAAGTTCAGCAAAGGGGGATGGTCAGGAACTAGTCCTGAGGGCTGATGAAACGGGAGCTCCAGCACTCCCTGTTATCAGCTTTCCATCCACCTCGGGAGTACTGCCCTGCTCGACTGGTGCTACAGTCTACTCCTTCTGTCATCTCGATTTTATCTTCTCTGTCAGTGCAAATGTGTTCCAGTATGTATTTATACATCTTAGAATGCATTGGTAGAGAAGATATTGCAGTATTCATAAATATGAGCAAGGTAGTCGTGATAATTCTAATGTACAACACTATTTTCCAAATCATTAGTTCACCAATAAAGGCTCAAGATTATTTCGTTTAGTTAATTTTCCTTGTTTATATGAGTAAAACTTAACAAAATGGACTTGTCAAGATACTGTAAGGGTAAGATATTGCAAGCTCGTTGGTAGTTAGAGTCGGTTCGTTAGGTAGAAAACCGCACGTGTACCACACATTTTCTGCTGATGAAAAGCTTGCCTCTTATTTATTTATTTATTTATTTATTTTCAGTGGAATTATTCGTCTTGCTTTTCTCGACCCTCTATCCTAAAAACTTTCTCATGAGTAAAAGATGAAAATTTAAAATACAATACAGTACTGGTACAGAACAATGTACTATGTACTCACCTAGTGTTGGCATTAATGGAGGGTGGAGTTGTACACTGTGCAGTACAGTACAGTGCACCTAAGCCCGTGTCGTCTAGTGGCATTAATTATCTGTACAGTAATTTCAGAATCACAATAGAGCACTAGGAAACAAAGCACACGGAGGCCACAAGCTTTGCAACATTAACAAGCGAGCCATGGGAAGCCAGAGATTACAGTATATCTTAGCACTAGGGTTTTGCCACCACATGTTCACAAGGGCAGAAAGCATAGATACATCTTCACTGAATGAGATCCATGAGAGAATGAGAGAATGACAGTAGGCTCGGCATGCTGGGCGGGCCGCTCTCGCAACGAATTCTGATTGGCTGACACATTGCATTCTCAATGGCTGCCGTGTTGCGGGGTTTTCCTGGGAGCCAGATGGCTACCGCGTATGAGCCGATTGATACCTCTCGCCTCCGGATTTTGCATAGAACCACCGGTTACTTCCCGTTACAGCACCGGATGTTGCATACTTTTGCTGGATGTTGCTTTAATAGAGCCAGGCTAACAGTGCAGGATGTTGTGTTGGGCTGGATTTTGTGACGACGGATAACTAAGTGTTTAATAATAATAATAATAATGATAATAATATTTTTTTTTTTTCGTTGCCAGACGCCATGTATCCCAACCGGGGTGGCCAAGGGCTTAGAGTTAATTGTTTTACAGGGAGGGGCACTAATCCTCCACCAGCCCCACCTGATTATTATTATTATTATTGAAGTAATACTAAAAACGATAACAATATTAATACTAATAATAATCGTAATAGTAGTAGCAGAAGTCGTAGTAGTAGTAGTAGTAATAATAATAATAATAATAATAATAATAATAAATAATGATGGAGGATGGTCTTTTCTTTCTCAGAAACACCATTTCATCAAAAGACCTCATTCCAGTCGTGCCCTACACTCCTAGTAATTATTTATATGTTTAGCACTCATTTTTAATTAACACGATATGGGCAGGTAGCATGAGAACAATAGCAGTTGGAAATATGGAGACAAGTTCGGGGAGAATCTGTAACATTAAAGTTAGGACAATGTGAAATTGTGTATCCTTTTCTGCCCCAATTCCTTCCTGGACTACAAGGAAAACTTTTCCACACACTGAGGGTCCAAAACAGAGATACGTTTTCCACTTTACTATTACTAACTTCGTACATGCATTACTTTAGCAACACCAATTGAAACAAGTCACTCAGTACATGGAAATTTAACTCATTTACATGTAACTCATACCATCCATCAATCAACTGATCTACATGGAAAAACTCATGCAGTAGCGCTTGATATTTCTAAAGCTTTCGACAGAGTATGGCACCGTTCCCTGCTGTCCAATCTCCCTTGCTATGGACTAACGTCTTTTGTTCCTTTGATTTCTTCATATCTTAGTGACAGGAAAATAAGAGTAAAAGTAGATGATGTATATTCCAATTTCCACTCAATTAACGCCGGCGTGCCACAGGGGTCAGTTCTGTCGCCAACCCTATTCCTGGTTCATATTAATTATCTCTTCTCTGTCACCGACAATCCCATCCACTCATACGCAGATGACTGAACACAACATAGTTCATTCACACTCAGACATCCATTTACAAAGTCTAATATCCTTACCTCTCAACTCACTACAGCCATCTCCATAAATCAAGACCTATGTACGATCAGTGAATGGGGACAAAACAACCTTGTCTCTTTTAATGCTAGTATAACTTAATATATACAATTTACTAATAGACATATATTGCCAGATTCGTACATTACCTCCAGTACTACTAATATTCACATCTCCAAAAGTATTGAAATTCTTGGCATCTCACTTAACAATGCCCTCAGCTGGACCTCTCATGTTAGATCACTTGCTAAAACTGCCTCAAAGAAACTTGAATTATTGTACTGAGTCCGTAACTTCTTCGCTGATGAGCAGTTAGCTATAATTTATAAGAGTCATGTCCGCTCTCAGTTTGAATGTTGCTCACCCTTGTGGAATGGATGTGGAGAGGTTGCATTAAAATAACTACTGTAGACAAAATTCAGAACAAAGTTGTTAGAATTATTAACAACCATGCCATTACAAATAAACTACCTCCTCTGCAAGTATGAAGGAATGTTGCCTCCCTTGCATTATTTTACAGATATTTTTTTGGCAAATGCTCAGACGAAGTTGCGTCCATGGTGCCACCTCTCCATGCCTTCCCTCGTGCTACACGGGCATCTGGTAGCGCTCATGACTGGAATGTCACTCAGCCATATTGCAGAACTTCTGCCTATCAGAATTCTTTCATTCCCCGAAGTGCATCTCTCTGGAACTGCCTTCCCCAGAGTTGTTTCCCTCCAAATTTCAACCCACAGCTGTTCAAGTCTGTTACAGATATTTTATGAACAGAGGACACCAGTAATCTGGTGTATGGATTATTTTTTTTAATCATTTGTTTTTCCTTCCTCCTTTCTGTTATTAAAAAAAAAATACAAACAAGCCAAATGTAATGTAATGATTCACTTTTGAGTATTGTATATTTACTTGAATTCTTATTTACTCCAAGGATATCCACTATAATTACCCCACGATGTGGAGCTAGCATTAATTTTTGCTAAATATCGAGTAGAAATTAACTGGCCTATTTTATATAACACTTAGGGCATTTGAAAATCTCTTGCCTTGTACTTCAGTCTTCCCTAATTCTCACTAGCTTCTATCCATAAATTTTCTGCAGTCCATGGTCGTGTGACTGTCTGCTTTATTCAGCAGAGAGAGTGTCCCTGAGACACTCCCCAAGTCTGTCCCATCTGCCAGCCACCTAAAACTGTTCTCTCTCTCTGTTAACCCTTACGACTCCTGGCGTTTCTTGCCCCTTACTCAAACTGTCCTGCTCCGTACTTGAATCACTTATACTAAAATTAATGATGCTTTTAGGGGTACTTTTCTCTTGATCTCTTACTAAAACTAATTATGCTTTTAGGGGTACTTTTCTCTTGATCTCTCATTAAAACTAATTATGCTTTTAGAGGTTCCTTTCGCATGACCTCTTCCAAAAACTGATGATTCATTTAAGCAGTACGCCCTCTCATAACCCCAGTTTTTTCACTCAGCACCCCAGAAAGAATCCTTGGTACTCCACAAGAGTCAGGCTAACTTTAATAGGCCTACAGAACCTTCGCATATTTTACTGCCCTATTATCATTCATTATTTCCTCCTCTTTTGTGACTTCTCTTGTCTCCCACCACCTCTAAGTCTTCTCTGTGGCTTCTCATGCTTCCCGTGATTTTGTTCTAATCTCCTCATGATGCCTACTTCTAACAGATTTACAGGCCACTCTCAGCAATTTGTGACACTCTTTGTGTAGGCTTTTCCTTTTCTCCATTTTCCTTTCTTTCTCCACTTCCTTCTTCTCCTTCGCTGTCTTTGCTGGTTCCTTTGTCGAGATTAATTCGTATTATAGGTAGGCTCAGAGGTCGAGGAGAAGAACGTCTCATTTGTCTACCCGTTTTTTTAAGTTATCCCACATGTGTCCCTTCAGCATGGTCGGGATCAATAACATTATCCAGTGTTTGGCTGTCCCGACATTCCTCCACTCGCATTCTCACCCACGTCCTCAAGGTGCAGCAGAGTAGTCA
This sequence comes from Coenobita brevimanus, assembly GCF_032717465.1. Classification (NCBI taxonomy): domain Eukaryota; kingdom Metazoa; phylum Arthropoda; class Malacostraca; order Decapoda; family Coenobitidae; genus Coenobita; species Coenobita brevimanus. Next base: position 14,350,050 of record NC_137020.1, on the reverse strand, counting down.
TGGGCCCCATGGACTGGACCCAGTGGTGGTGAGAATGTAGACTGGTCCACCTTGGATTGTGAATGCTCAAATGGTGGTGATGGGCGACAACAGCAATGTCTGTATAAGCAACACATGTAACTTAAGCAGGAAGGAACGACGGCGCATAATAACACCTGAAAGATCATACACATAAACTCTCAGAGGGACTGGCTGGGATTATTGATGAGGGGGCTCCAGGTGGTAGAGTTTGGATTGAAAATGTAGTAATTAATCTAAGTAAAATGGCGGAAATGATTCACTCTGGGGGAAAATCTTAGGGAGTGACTGTAATGCATCCAACTCAGCACAGGAGAGTGACACATTAACATTCAAAGTAAGAGGGTGCAGAGACAGTTTGGTGTCCATGGTGACGGTGACATAAGCTGGAAGTGTGAGTGACTTAGACCATTACAACCGTCACCCAGGACCACATGACTTATGCACTGAACAATCTGAATTGTCTTAGCAATATCATTGACAACACAATTAAGAGTAAATTACATAGATTTATTTGTAAAGAAACACCACTGATTATTATCGCTAACAAAAACAGGGGGTAAAACTTTTTATAATTCTTTCTTTACAAAGCTGAGATGTAATGTCCTGTTTGAAAAATGCAGCTCTCCTACAGGTGCTTGTGCTTGATCTCAGTGCAGGAGCTTGCTGCTTGCAGACAGGTAATTTTTGGTGAGTATGAGTGTGAGTGATATCATCCGAGAACATATGATGTAAATTATTTTCACATAACACAATACATTTGTCAGGCGGGACTGTCTGTACAATGACACATGTCGCAGGGGTTCCATAAGGCAATGAAGTGATTTGGATGACACAGAAGTATCTGACGTGTCACCCTGAGCCGGAAATAACAAGTAGAAGCACCCTGAGGAGGGGGTCTTGAGAAATATTACTCTCATGAGTTAATGATACAAGGCAAGACATTCAGGACTGGTAGGAAAAAAAGTTCTGGTCTTGTCAATGAGACATTATTTAAAATTTCTGGCAATAATGTATCTGGCAAAATATCTACACCCAGGCAAGCCTGCACCATACTCTGAAGACCTAACTTAATCTCCATATGATAGGCAATAATATCCGACGAAGCTAGCTGAAGGTTAAGAAAAGCTTCACAGATACGAGCTTTGCCTTCCAACTGCAAGGTTCTGATAGGGAAATTCCGAATTATTACAAGCGAAATATTAGCTGCCATCTGCATTTGTTAAGTATAGCTTGCATATGAGACATTTTGCTAATGGTATTTATCATTTGGGAGTCAACATTAAATACTTGACACTTTTTTTTTTTTTTAGACAGCCCTTAAATCTGGCCCAGTCTGCCATGGATTTTGTCTATCTGGTTCTAAGGTGCAGAAACAAATAAAGTATTAGCAATATCACCAATAAAATCAGTCGCATCTCCGGGTCTACGAGCGGCCAGTGGTTCAGCTGACTACAAATACTTACCAGAATTTTTAAAATCCTCAAATCTATTATCACACTCATGTTAGAATGAAGCTAAGGTTTCCTTTAGTGATGATACAAGGAAAGACGAATTGTCCATGTGATCTATATTCCATCTAATAGAATCAACAAGATCGTGTGCATTAAAAAGGGGTTTCTACAGCTCATCTTATATTAAACATAACAAGGACCACATAATGATTTCTTGTCGTGATAAGTTTGGAGACTGGAGAATAGATGAGGCTTGTTGGAACTGGTTGCTCAATATGTGGGTCAATGAGTCCTGTGTTTTCTGACACTACGACTGCAAACAGCAAAGTCTGATACAAAATAAAATCTCCATTCCTTGCTAGTACTGGGTTTAGCTTTCCTATCAGTGTGCTCTAACAGTCTGTCCATATATAGAGGTAAGTTTTCTACTGCCGCATGTAATCTCAACATACCTGGTAACTGGGATTGCCTCCTCAAGGTCATTAGCAGAGGACAAACGACTAGGTGTCATCAGGCTTCCTCAACCTGGGACTGCCCAACTCAGTTCACCTTACTCTCGCTGTTGTTTCCACCCTGCTGATTGAGATTTTTGTTTTTAATAACAGAACAAAGGAAGGAAAACAAATGAATAAAACAATAACATACACCAGATTACTGGCGTCCTCCATTCATAAATAATCTGTAGCAGTTGGACTCGAACAGCTGTAGGTTGAAGTTTGTGGGGAAACAACTCCGGGGAAGTGTGTTCCAGAGAGATGCATTTCGGGGAAGAAAAGAATTCATATAGGAAGAATATCTGCAATATGGCTGTGAGACATCCAAGTCATAAGCGCTACCGGATGCCCGTGTAGCACGAGGAAAGGCATGGAGAGATGGCACAATAAGCAAAACTTCGTCTGAGAATTTACCATAAAAGTATCTGTAAAATAATGCAAGGGAGGCAACATTCCATCTTACCTGTAGGGGAGGTAGATTATTTGTGATAGCCGGGTTATTAATAATTCCAACAGCTTTCTTCTCAGTTTTATCTAGTTGTTTTAGTGCGGCCTCTTCACATCCATTCCTCAAGGATGAGCAGTATTCTAGCTGAGAGCGCACATGACTTATAAATTATAGCTAACTGATCGTCAGTGAAGAAGTTACGGACTCTGTACAATATTCCAAGTTTCTTTGAGGCGGCTTTAGCAAGTGATCTAACATGAGAGGTCCAGCTGAGGGCATTGTTAAGTGAAACACCAAGAATTTCAATACTTTTGGAGATGGGAATCCAAGTTTCTTTTACGGGGTTTTAGCAAGTGATCTGACATGAGAGGTCCAGCTGAGGGCATTGTTAAGTGAAACATCATGAATTTCAACACTGGGAATATTAATAGCATTGAAGGTAATAATCAAATCTGGCAATATCTGTCTATTAGTAAATTGGATATATCTGGTTTTGCTAGCATTAAATAAGACAAGGTTATTTTGTCTATTCAGTGATCTTAGATAAGTCTTGATTTATGGAGGCGGCTACACTGAGTTGAGAGATATTAACATTTTTGAATGGGTGTTTGGTTATGAATGAACTGTGAAGTGCTGAGTCTTCTGCATATGAATGGATGGGATTGTGGGTGACAGATAAGAGCTCATTATACCAACTAGGAATAGGGTTGGCGCCAAAACTGATCTTTGTGGCACGCCGGCATTAATTGTGTGGAAATTGGAATATACATCATCAGCTTTTAATTTTGTTTTTCTGTCGCTGATATATGAGGAAAGCAGAGGACCAAACACATTAGTCCAATTGAGGGAGTTTGGAAAACAGGGAATGGTGCCACATCTTTTGAAATATCAAGGGCTACTACATGTCTTTCTCCATGCTGGTCAATTGATTGATGGATGGTATGAGGCAGGAGATTGAGTATATCAATGGTGGTTCTTTCGTGGTGAAAACGATATTGGTTGTCACTATTTAAGCTTTTGGATTCAAGGTGTATAACTATGTGCTTATTAATTTCAGTTTCAAATACTTTACCGAGAGAAGACGTGATAGTTGTTGGTCTGTTATCAGAAGGGTCAGAGGAACTTCCTTTCTTTGGAAATGGGTGGATAGTGGATTCTTTCCATGAATTAGGGAATGAAGAAGTATGTACTGTATGTATAGTCTGAATAATTTGGCAAGAGCATATGCAAGTTCTGGGGAGCACATTTCAAAATAATTGGAGGAATTCTGTCTGGGCCTGGAGCTTTGTTGGCTGGTAAATTGTCTAGGATGGATTTAACGTATCTAGTCTGTGTTTTAAGTGGAACAATTCTGGGACAGTCAAGTTCTAGTACAGGGACTTTCTGGCTGACATCCTTTAAGGTAGAATTTCAGGCAAATATATTGGCAAAGTGATTCGATTTACCTCGCAGGTCATTTGTCAGGTTGCTGTCCGAAGATTTTAGTGGGGTAAGGGATGATGACTTGTTAAAGTTATTATTGAAAGAATTGAGAGTTGCCCAGAATATTCTATTGTCATTTAGACTGTTAAGTACTGTTGATACTTGGTTTTATAGAAAGTTTAATATAGCGAGATTTATTACTGTTTTTACATTGTTTCTTGCAATTTTAAACCGACAGAGTGATTCAGCTGTTTTTTTAAGTGAGAGTTATATGCTAATGACTTTTGGGCCAATGCTCTGGCACTATTGCTATCAAACCATTTTGGAGAGTTTGATCTTTTTGTGAACTGTTGACTTGGTATGAATAAATCTGTACCAGCTTGTATTGTCATTAATGTGAGACCGAGTAGAATTGATATCACTAGAGAAGAAAGACGACCATGGAATGCCAGCAAGATAATTTCTAGATCCATCCCAGTTTGCCCCATCAAAGTGCTATCGGGTCACCCTGACAGGTTCAGAACGGGGAGGTTTGGGGGAACTGACTAATGAGGCTTTGATGAAAATGTGGTCGGAGGATCCAAATAGTGACAGCACTTCTATCCAGTGTTGATCTGGATTATTTGTTAGAGATAGATCTAAGAGATAGGCGTTGTGATCAGGATTATCTGGTTTTGTGGTTGGTTGCTTTACCAACTGCATGAGATTAAACGATTCTGCAAACAGCTCACACTCTAGACCAATATCGTTAGTCCTGGCAGAGTGCAATAACCATTCAACGTTATGTACGTTAAAATCGCCCAAAATGGTAATTTCGGTGCTAAGGGTAAGGTTAAGGTTACTCAACTGTGTGGATATGGAGATTTGAATCAAATACATTGGGTTCTGAAGATGCACTGGGAGAGCAATAGACTACACAGATATATTTGGTAATATTTAGATAATTTAGTTTATACACTGAGTAGTCAAAATTAGATGAAGTGAAGTTTAAAACAGTGTCAACTGCAAACTCAGATTTGATATGAAAAGTGCCACCCATGTTACGAAGTTTTTAAGAATATGGTAACCAGGAAAACAAAATGGGGATATTTTGGTAGAGAGAGAGATTTAGGGTTCTGTGAGGAACCGGGCTAAAGGGGATAAGGAATGTTGGGAAAAAATGAACTACATTCAAATTGGTATTCAGACCATGGATACTGGTGAAGAATAAGGCCACACCTGCACTTCTCCGCTGACCACCATGAACGGAATTGGCGACAACTGCTGCTGGCACAGTCGTTTGTTAGCAACGGGGAGGACTCTACGTCAGCAGCCCTACCCTGTCGTTGTTGGTATCTGAGGTACCACCCCGTTTGCTGATATTAATGCAGCGGCCATTGATAATAGGGAATGATAAAATAGGTGTGATATGTACATGTAGTGTAGTGTAGACAGTTGAATACACAGGTACTAAAAGAGTATGCTGGTCTACTCTCTGTGTAAATGAAAGCCCTGAAAATGTTCAGCAGAGGGAGATGGTCAGGATCAGGTCCTGAGGGCTGGTGAAACAGGAGCTCCAGCTCCCCTTGTCACCAGCTTGCTATCTACCTCGGGAGTACCGCACTGTTCGACTGGTGCTACCGTTTACTCCCTACTGATACTTCAGTACCACCTTCATTTACCATGTCATGTGTTTGTTGTGTACCTTGCAACTCCTGTATATATATATATATATATATATATATATATATATATATATGTTTGTGGTAGGTGGGGGCACTTACCATCCACTCACTCAATGTAGTGCTGCTCTTGAGGCTGCCTTTTCCTCTCTGTTTTCCTTCTTTCCTTCCTTCCTCTAATGTTCTTCTTGCCTTCTTTTCTCTTCTTTTTTCCTTCTTTTTTTCCTCTTCATCTTTCCTTTCTTCTTTCCTCTTCCTCTTCCTTATATATATATATATATATATATATATATATATATATATATATATATATATATATATATATATATATATATATATATGTGTGTGTGTGTGTGTGTGTGTGTGTGTGTGTGTGTATGTGTGTGTGTGTGTGTGTGTGTGTGTGTGTGTGTGTGTGTGTGTGTGTGTGTGTGTGTGTGTGTGTGTGTGTGTGTGAACCAATAATCACATGTTGGGAAATGTTTATAGCCTATGAGAGTTAGTGTGTGTGCATTATGTATGTCGGGTATATGTAAATCAATGTGAAAATGTAAGTCAGTTATTGCTGATTAAATATGTGAAAGCTGCTGTGAATGTAGTCCCCTTTACAGCCCCTGGTCTATGCACTTAAGTCTGCGTCACCTGTAATCACCACCCACGGATTTCCTTATTAACACCATCGAAGCCACGCATAGGATGGAAACAGGGGACAAGGATAGATGATGGATGAAGCTGAGAGAGGGATGCTTAACTAGGTAAATTTGCAGGTAAGAAGAATTGTTATGGGAATAAGCGTGTGACTGGTAAACCAGAGACGACATGGAGCAATTTGTGAAGTACATTTACACTGAGTGTAAAGGATGTAGATGAAGAAATTACATGGAGAAACAAAGCAAAACAAAAACTTACCCTCCCCCTCCCCAAAAGGCGTCTCGTCACCAAGCCTAGAAGTCCCGGGGAGGGGGGGGGGCATCAACACCCCCACCATTCGCCCCTCTCCCATGACGACAAAGGAAGATACCTGGAACCACTGTTTGACTCACTTCTTCATTTCTGCAACATTCGCGGCCTTTCCTCTTTCTGTCTTTGAACACCACCTCTCCTCCTCTAAACCTCACCTTCTCTTCCTCAATGAGACATAACTGTCTGAGAAGATTGATAGCAAACCCTTCTCTGTATCCTTCTACTTTCTTTATACTCATTTCAAAGTCAAAGGTGGCTGTTTTGTTTATGTACGCAACAACATATCTTCCTCTCGTGTTCCTAAAACTGAATTTTTGGAATTATCTATTCCCTGGCTTCGATTTTCCTGTCATTCTCTAACTAAATCTGTGATGTTTACTTATCTCCTATTTCTATTGACTATGAAGAATTCTTCGATTATCATACTTCTGAAATGGAACACGTTCTATCAGTTTCTCCTTTCTGTTAAATATCTATTTTAAGAGATCTCAATGTTCACCACCACCTTCGACTCTTCTCTCCATTCATTGATCCACCTGGTGAACAAGCCTACATATTTTCTATCCTAAATTACCTAGAGCAGCTAGAACAGCACACTACAAGTATCGCTGACCACCTGAAGAGAGTTCCAGAATATATGACCTCTTCCTTACATCTAATCCTTCTACATACGCTGATAATCTTTCCTCTCCGTTGGGCTCCTCCGATCACAACCTTATCAACTTAACCTGTCCTATTGCTGGAGTAAGGCCTGTGGACCCTTCCAAGAAATGGCGGCTGTGGCACTTTGGAGCTGCTGATTGGGAGGCTCTCAGACAGTAATTCTTTGATATTTCGTGGATTGATTATTGCTTCCATGGCCGAAAACCATCTGATTGTGCCTTGTGGATTACGGAGGATATTCTCTTGGGCATGGAAGCAAAATTTCCTTTCTCATATCCTACGACTAATGGAAAAAAAAAAAAAAAAAAAAAACGGTTTAATCACGTTTTCTTCTAATGCTGTCCAAAACAAGGAGAAGAACTACAAAAGGTATTGCAGCCAACCCACCTTTGAATCTCATCTATTTTTTGTTTTTGCTCAGAATCGTGCTAAGTTTCTGCAAAAAAATAATTTCATTCGTACAAAATCCTCTGAAATCTCCGACTCAAATTCTGCCTGCTCCTTCTGGCACTTTGTCAAAAACCTTTCTAACACTCATCATCCTTCCTTCCCTCCTCTTTTCCACTCTGATGGCCCTGTAGCTATTCTTTCAATTGACAAAGTAAAACTCTTCGCTCAGACTTCTCCTTCAATTCCACCTTAGACGACTCCAGTCCTATTCCTCCATCACTTCCCCCGGGCCCCCCCGACTTCCTCGTGGCTGACACTAAAGTTTCTTCAATTCATGTATTTTCTGCCATCACCGGCCTCGGTGCTAACAAGTCATATGGACATGATGTGGTCCCTCCTGTTGTCATCAAGAACTGTGCTTCTGTGTTTATACCCTGCTTAGATAAACTCTTTTGTCTTGGCCTATCAAGTTGTACCTTTCCTTTTTGCTAGAGGTTTGTTCTCATCCAGCCTGTCTAAAAGACGGGTGACCATTCCCTTCCTTCTTACTGTCGCCCAGTTGCTTTCATATATTCTGTTTCAAAAGTTCTCGAGTCTGTTCTTAACAAAAAAATGTAAAGCATCTTCGCTATTACAACCTTCTTTCTGATCGACAATATGGGTTACGCCAGGGACGCTCCACTGGCGATCTTCTCAACTACCCTTCAAACTCCTGGTCATCCTCCTTTCCGAACTTTGGCGAAAGCTTTGCCATTGCACCTGACATCTCAAAGATTTTCAAACTGCCCTTTTACGGTTTCTATCCTTCTATCTGTGTCTTCAACTCCAGCTTCCTTTCTGGTAGTTGTCCAGTATAGTTGCTGTTCTCGACGGCCACCATTCTTGTCCTAGAGCTATCAATAGTGGTGTTCCTCAGGGCTCTGTCCTATCACCAACTCTCTTCCTTCTATTTATCAATAACATTCTAATCATTACATCTAACCCTATCCACTCTTATGCTGATGACCCCACCCTTCACCTTTCCATTCGCCTCCTGCATCGTCCATTTCAGCAGTTATTTTAACAAACAAGGGATGAGGCTGTGGCACACTTAATGTCTGACTTGGCTCATGTCTCTGATTGGGGTAAAAGTAATCTCGTTTTTAATGCACCAAACACTCAGTTCTTACATCAACCAACCCGATAAAATCTTCCGTACTAGCATCCTCTATATCTTAACAATCTCTAATTCAGTCATGTATCATATCTAAACATACATGGAGATTTTCACGGGAGGTATCTTGGAAAGATCATATTACCTTGCTTGTACAATCTGCTTCCATGGGATTAGGTATGCTATGCCGACCCCGTGCCTTCTTTTCCCTTGCACAGTTGTAGACTTTATACACGGGTTTTATTCGCCCCTTTGTAGAGTGCAACTCTCACGTGTGGGAGGCTCCAAACATACAATTCTTCTCAAGAAGATGGAGTTAAAGGCTTTTCGTCGCATTAACTCTCCTCTTCTTACTGGGTCCCTTCAACCTCTGTCTCTTATCCGCACTATTGTATCTTTATCTCTTTTCTTCTGCTACTTCAATGGCCACTGCTCCTTTGATTTGTCTGGCTGCATCCCTCCACTACTATGGCGGATGCGTAACACCGCCTAACAACAAACCTTCGTCCTTTTTCTGCCCAACTCTCTAATGCAAGAGTTAAACATTGCTCCCTATTCTTCACGTATGCAACAGATCAACTCTAAAACTTTCTCCCTCTGTCATTACTTCCTAATGTCTATGATCTCCAGTCTTTCAAACGCAGTGTGTCCAGGCATCTCGAAAAGAGCGGGTCTTGAATTTGGTTCCACGTTATCATGTTTTTGTTTTTTTCTTGGAGGGAACAATTTGCATTCTGCTAGCCTTTAGTTCCTTCTTCAATACATTAAAAAAAAAAAAAGACTCAGGTAGGAGTGAGAAGACGGTTGTGGTATGTGGAAGTGATAGGAATAAATGGGAATTAGGGATTTACATAACGTGGTTAGGCAAGTTTGTTGCGAGGAGGATATTTCCCTAGGAAAAAGAGGGGGCATGTAAGTAGTATTTTAAATAAGCAGATTTCGAGGTACGTAGGTATCGCAGATAAATATTGTAGAGTCTGGTTAAAACGAATGAAATGTGTGAAAAAGAGTGAGAGCTCGAAGGGGGGAGGGTAAGGAAACTACGTGGTTTTTATTGGAGTGACCTAGGTAAGCAGATCGAGTAGGTAACTGGCAGACCTATTAAGGGCATTAACGTGTACAGTATGATAGATGCCCTCTAGCGAAGACATATCGACTAACAGTGGCAGGAATAAAACAAAGGCAACAGCATCCTAATAAAATGGATTAATGGAGATCTTCCAATTCCCTGACTACAAGAGTTATTCCCAAAGCTAAGTGAAATGATCTGGAGGAATCCTGATCAAAAAAGAAAGACTGTAGCTTCATGAAGGGGTTAATATGATGGTATGTGAAGGACTGACTGGATTAGGTACGAAGTTAGACAGCTAGGAAGTTACTGAATATCAAGAGGAAAGGAATGAGGAAGGGATGATTAAATTGTCAGGTGGGAAATTGAGTGATGGATGAAGGATGGTAGGTAGAATAGGTAGGTATGCAGACTTGGGGGTATTTGTATTATCGTACATTAAGATTACTGATTACTCTGAGAGAGAGAGAGAGAGAGAGAGAGAGAGAGAGAGAGAGAGAGAAATCACTTGCTTACACATGCAAGTGTTAGGAGACGAATAACGGACTGCAGCAGTCGGTGATAGGTATTAGGTACGTTGGAAGAAGGTATCTAACCACGTGTAAAGAAGCAAACATACTATTTTATTATATCTAGTCGAAAATTCGGAGCATATTAGTATTGTGATACCAACTCTAACTTAAGGAAGCTAAGCTTGGACCTTGTTTCAAGGACACTAGCCAAAATAGGTTATTTGAAAGGAGCATGTGGAGCTACTAGGAGAGACAGACTGACAAATGAGGAAGTGAAGGAGCGTTGTGGTTTGGATGTGGATGTGATAGAAAGCGTCAGGAGAAATACACTGAGGTGGTTTGGCTATATGGAGAGAATGGAAAGCAGAGACTAACGAGGAGAGTTTATGCGAGTGATGTGAACGGGGGTGAGGGAGGGGACGGCCGAGGATGAGATGGAGGGATGGAGTGAGGAGGTATATGAAAGAAGGGTCTGTAAGCTGGGGGGAGGGCAGTGGAATGGCAGGGAACAAGGCCACATGGAGGTGACTTGTTTGTGACCACCCTTCACTGGATTAAGAAGTCTGGCAATGCAATGGATAGATAGATAGACAATCTTCAGGAAGACTGAAGCATTTCGTTAATAGTGCATTAGTCATTAGCCATATTTTACTTTGTGACACAAATGATCGCAGCTGCCTGCTTCCAGAGCTTCACTTACCTACTGTACTGCTATTACTCACAGGCCAGACACAAAGACCAGGAAACAATCCAGGACAGGCAGGTCATTACCTACAAACACAGCCACTTCCGTAACTAATTAACTAAAAGGGGACGGAGTATGTCTTGTTATACTCTGTAGCTCTTGTGGCAATATAGTAAGTGACTGGGTTTAAAGTTGAATGTCCTCAAGGCACCGCATCACATCCTACCGTATGGGTACCTGTATTTTCTTTCTAATTCCTGCCGCCACTAGATATTTTCATTCATTAGAAAGATAATGTTTCGAAATGAATTGGTAATAGTTCTTTATTTTTTTCCCCTTTTGCTTACGACAGACAGGTTTTTTTAGTTGTGAAAAGATTCCCCCTTGTTGGGAATAGAAGTAGCGAGAAATATCACTTCTTTATGTTTGAGAAACATGCCAAGTAATGACAGGTAATGGATAGGGTACCTGACAAGAATGTGGTATAGGTGAGTAATTTACTGATGTACCAGAAGACCCCAGATAATACCAAGACACTAGTCCTGCACGAGATAGACCTAGCATGTATTCATTATGGACGATGCGTGTTAGTACCGTAGTAGTGACATGTGGAGGGGTATGGTATGTAGGAGGACAACTGGGCCTTGGGAACGGGCTGTGAAGCCTCTGCCCAGACTCGGACACATTAAAAAAAAAAAAAACTCATTGATAAATGAGTACTAGAAGTAAAGTAGGATTTATATATATTAAGATCAGTGATGAATGTATGAGAAGTAATAAAAGAAACAGAGATACATAATGATTATCATGTGGTTTGAAATAACGTTTCCACTGAAGAATTGAAATGGGCAGCAGGGCCGGTACTGAGGTGGATAGGCAAGTAGAAAGGCAGATAAAAAGGGTCATAATAATAACGTTACTATGTAGTCGCCAAGGAAAAGAACGAAGAAGAACGACAAAGAGGAAAGGCGAGAGGTGAGTGAGGCGAGAAATAAGGAGAGAAACGAGGAAAGAGAGAGGTTGGGAGTGCAGGAAGAAAGGTTGGAGAAGAGTGAAAGGAGCAGGATGTAGAGAAAGAATGAGAGGCAGAAGGAGGGTGGGACCGAGTGAGGAAGGAAAGTAGGGAGGGGTTGGAAGAAATGGGATAAAATGTGGTGGGAAAGAAGGAGAGAAGGACAGGAAAGAGAGAGAGGAAAAGAAAGACGTGTGGTCAGAGTGACAGAGAGGGAAGAAAGAAGTCATAGAGGGTGGAAGAGTAGAAGGAAACTTAGGAAGGAGGGCTGACATGAGTTAGTCTACAAACATAAACATCAGGTATGTTTTACCTCCCTCATTTTCTCTGCTGGTGTCTGCTTCCTTTCCTCTGTCTTCCACTCCCACCTTTGCCTTCCATCCATCTTTCTGTCTTTCCATCCCCTTATCTCTCATTCCCTCTTTGCCACCTTTTCTCCCTCCTTCTCTATTTCCATACTTCTCACGTTCCCTCCTTTGTTTCTCTCTTCTGTCCCTATTTCCTCTGGCTATTTCTCTGCTTCCGTCCTTCTCGCCATCCATTAACTTTCCTATGCTTACTTTCCTCTACTAGTTTTTCTCCGTCTCACCCTCCCTCACTTTTCATTCCTTCTCACTTCCTCTCCCTTTTTCCTTTCATCCATTCGCTTTTCTCTCCTTCCTCTCTTTCCAACTACTTTCCCTCTCACTCTGTCATTGCCGTGTTTTCACTTTCCCTCCCTCTTCTTCTCCTTCCCCTGTCTATGCTTTCCTGTTCTCTCCTTCCCTTCTTATCTACCCTCCCATTGCATTCTATTTCCTGTCGTCTGTATAGTACCCCCTTGAGCCGCCCCCTATATTTTCTCTTCCTTTGCTTTCCTCCATCCTGCGCTCCTTCTTTCCTGTTAAATTTCTTTCCATCACATTTCCTTCCTTTTATTTTCATCATTCTCTCCCTTCAACTAAAACTTTTTCTTCCACTCTTCATTATTTTTTTGTGTTCTTTCCTTTCCTCTGTCTCTTTTCTCTTCGTCTAGTACACTTTCAAGAAGTCAGTCAAACAAACATACAATGAGAAGACAGTAAAATTAATGAGATGGTAAGTGAACCTGTAAAGTATTAACGTAATGTTGCGATGAAAAAGAGTGACGAAAGAGTATGGAAGGAGTTTGAGATTGATGGAGTGTAATAATGAAACAGGAAGGAAAGTAACGGGGAGTGATGAAGGGATAAAAGTGAGAGGGGACAGGCAAGGAGACAGAGAGAGGGAATAAAATGGTGCGAGAAGGACGCAGGGAGAATAAGAGGATATGAGAGGAAAGGAGGGATTGGTCGGATATGTGAGAAAGAATAAGAAGGAAACTGGCAGATATTGGCTGGATTAAAGGGGAGAAAGAATATATTAGTATGTAAGGAAGGAAAAGCGAGCTTAGGGGTAATCAGTTAATGTAGTGATGCTGGCGATGTAAAAAGTAAATTCGACATTCAATTAGGAAAAGAAAAAGAAAAGGGACAGTTAAGAAAAGCGGAAAAATCATGGTGTGAGGTGAGAGAGGGACGAAAGCAGAGAACGCGATATAAGCTACATGAAACAAGACAAACAGGGAGCAGAAAAATTGGAAATAAACTTAGTAATACAACCGAACGAGAAAGAAAGAAACTAAATGAAAGGAGCGGGACTATGGAAAATAAATGAGTTACTAACTACTGTATATAGTGGAAGAGAGTGACTGAGGATGAGACTGGTGACAAGTTACCTGAGAAGAACTGAAGTAAAAAAATAATAATATATATTAATGAAAGTTATGTTTATAAGTTAAAACGGAAGGAATAACGAAGAAACACGGGAAAAAAAGAAGGAAAGAGCATTAGCGGAATGCAAAGGAAATTAAAAATTCTCTCTCTCTCTCTCTCTATCTCTCTCTCCTTTTCATCCTTCTCCATCCTCCCTCCCTCCCAGTAATACAGATGCTCGGACGCCAAGTTTCTACATGTCAAATGTCAGTACTTGAGAACTCTATCAGTACTAACTAGAGGCCCCCCCTCCCCCAAGGGGAGAATCACACCAGCCGCAAGCCGATACATATTTAGAGCGGCTAGGAATATGACCTTAACCTTGACCTACTTTCATCAATTTCAAACTCATAGGAGATTTTCATCCCGACTACACACCTTCTTATATTTTGTGATGATATCTTGAGCGGTTGCGAAGTTATCTTGGTAACAGACACACAGACATTGACCTACTGTCATCAGTATCGAACTCGTAGGAGATTTTCTTCCCTACTACGCACCTGTAAAAGTTTGTGATGATATCTTGAGCGGTTGCAAAGTTCAGATAGACAAACTGAAAACAATGCACGTGGGAGATTTTCATCCCCACTACACACTTATAAATATTTTTTATGATAAATTGAGCTATTGCGAAGTTATCGTGCTAGCGCACACACACACACACACACACACACACACACACACACACACACACACACACACAAACTGAAAACAATACCAGCTTCTCCATTGCGGCTGGTAAAATTGCAATGATAGTAATAATAATATAATGATGATGGTGATAACAGTAGTAATATATCCTGGATCAGTATATTCAGGTGTTGTTGCTTTTTCGCGGTCGTCATAGCAACGAGCGAATAATGATGTGTTTTTGCTGGGGTCGAGTCTCTTGACGCTGGGTTGATGGAAGTAAGGAAAGAAGGAGAGGAAGAGATTTATTTACAATTTCTTAATATAAATAAGCATAAGGACATCACTAGAGAAGGAAAAGTAACATCCAGCACCAGTGAAGACAGGTTGCTTTATTGAACGTTAACTGTACAGTACACCAGAAGACATTGCTCTCTCTCTCTCTTTCTCTCTCTCTCTCTCTCTGGTTTTGCTCTTCGTCCCTCATCATCCTCCCTCCCTCTCTCCCACTAACACAGCTGTTTGTATTTAAAGATTTTTACAACTCAAGTGTTAGTATTTGAGAACTCTGCCAGTACTACAGAAATGAGAGAGAGAGAGAGAGAGAGAGAGAGAGAGAGAGAGAGGTGGCAGATAATGTGTTTTTCTGGAACCTAATGACTTCTCACTGGGGAAAGGGAGGTAGGAAGGAAGGAGAGAAGAGATTTATTTAGAAATACGTAAAAAAATGAAGAGATAAGATTTAATGCGCGCGCGCGTGCGTGCGTACGTGCGTGTGTGTTTTCTTGCCTAATTGATCTTACCTAATTGTATCATTACATGAATGAGTCAAGCTCGTACTGTCCCGCGTCTTAAACCATATTTATCGTACATATCCTTAATTTTGTGAATTGTTTTGGCACACACTATTTCATCTATTTCATTCGGTAGTGCATTCCACTGATCAATTGCTCAATTTGGGAAACTGAATTTCCTTACGTCTTTATCACCTCTCTTCTTATGCAGTTTTTTGCAGTGTCCTCTTGCTGATGCTTCCCCATAGGTTAAGTAGTCATTTATGTTTATTTTCTCCTTCCCTGATATGCATTTATATAGCATAATCATGTCACCTCTTTTCCTTCTCTCCTGTAGTGTTGATAGATTCAGTTTATTTAGTCTTTCTTCATAGCTTAGATCCCTTAAGCTTGGTATCCATCTTGTAGCGGCCTTTTGAACTTTTTCAATCTTGTGTATGTTTTCTGAGATGAGGACTCCAGACTACTGATGCACACTCCAGGGTTGGTCTGATGAATGATGTTATTATCTTTCATGCATGTCTTCATTTATGTATGTGAATGCTATTCTCATATTTGCAAGCAGTGTATAAATGTTCCGTACCTTCTCACTGATGTTGTCAGCGGGAGATAGTCTGTTATTGATAATCACACCTAGGTGTGTGTGTGTGTGTGTGTGTGTGTGTGTGTGTGTGTGTGTGTGTGTGTGTGTGATGAAGTAACTGAGCGCTAGGGAATGGGAAGAACCACACAAGCAAAAACATACAGGCAGTTTTAACAAAGTTTTCACGCTGTCACACTACATACCACCTCTGGAGTCACTTTCACAGGACACATTACAGTACCACACACTGCCACATTACACATTCCTACAAGTCACACTCCTACACCACACACTGTCTCAACTACCATTGCTACATGACATACTCGTACTGCTGCCCCACATACCACTATATCAGACACTGCAAAACTACCTTGTGTCAGACTAATACTATTCAGATTATTATTTAGCAAAGGGCGCAAGCCACCTCTCCCTCTCTCTTTCTTTCTCTCATTAATAAGAGATAGGATACTTAAATTCTTAGAATTCCAGTAACGTAATTGGTAACCACCAGCACTGTCCTTTGTCTCCTCGATTATGCCTCACATAACTGTCTTTTATGATAGGATTCGTTACATATAATAACAATACCAGGTCCCTAAATATAATCTTTTGAGATATCCAGAAAGCCTTGGACAAAGCATCACATAATACATTAAAGTGAAAAGAAAACACTAGGAATCTACCTTGTTAAGTTGCAGAAACAGTGCGTCGCAATTAAAGGACTTTAGTCAGACTGAGCTCATGAGACTGGTGGTGCTCTTCGGGGATTCGTGTTTGGACCAGTACTTTCCAAAGGGATATTACTGACATCGATGCTGGGGTTAAACGACTTTTCTAAGTTCGGGGATGATACAAAAATCGACAATGCGTGTTAACTGTAGAGGACAGAATTATCCTTCAAAATGGCCTTAACAAAACTGCAGAATGGACAGAAAATAATAAGTACCCTTCAATATACGTGGATAAATGGTACTGCAATATGATTCAATAAACGAAAAGTATGACTGCGAGGTGCAAGGCCCAGTAATTAGCAAATTCTCACAAATTAAGGATTTAGAAATATTATTATTATATGATATCAAGTATTCCAGTCCCTGTATCTTTACTGCAGATAAAGTCAGCAAGGCCAGAGGTTTCACCAAAAGGCATTTTACTTTTTAATACACGAATACTGTGCTCCCTCTAATGTTTATATACTGTAAATGGATAGTTAGGCTACAATAAGAGTTTGGAGCTCAATTTTATACATCAAAATTATCTGGACAAAAATATCGAGAAACTCGATGTTGTGCAGCCGTGGGCTTCCAAGTCATTTTCATCCCTGAGGAAGAAGTCAGATCTCAATAAACTTAAATTCAAGAAACCGAATTTATTCTATTACAAAACGCAGAGTCAGGGGACAACTAGTTAAATGTTTAGAGTACTGAAAAGTTTTAGTAATATCGAATCAAACAATCTGTTTAAAGTTAAGACCGAGTGCAAAACTCGAGGAAATGGCATGAAGCTGCAATCAGGAAGGTTAATGTTGATACAGCCAAAAACTTTTTTACTGTCTCCATTGTAAATGATTGACACAAATTCCCTAGGAATGTGGTCGAAACTACTACCATAATTATGTTTATGAGTAAAAATAAGAATAGTAAAAGTGCATGCCGCAAATTAATATTATAATTATTATGTGACTGGATGTTTTACATTTTCATTATATTTTGTCTTTTGCCATTCCTATGAAGTTTCCTTCAGGGTTTTAAAACCTACATTGTGGCACTTCTCACTTTTTGCCTGTACGACAAAAGCAAGAGAGTCTGGACAGTGGGGGAGAGAGCCGTGTACAATGCTGTCATCGCTAAGTACTTTATCGTTTTTCAGGCAGAAGCGCCTCGTACGGGCGGCCTCTGTACGGTCTGTATCAAAAGATCTGTCGCCTTTCTTGTTTCTCTCTCCACAGAGTTTGTAAAACAGTTTGGTGAATCCGTAACAACTGGCAGTGATGTCTTTATTTAGCCACAGACCAGTGTCATCACTGTCGTTCACTGAGGATTCACCACTGTGGTATTCAGAATCCATGGACAGAGGAGCAGGAAAGGCGACAGAACTTGATACCGACTGAACCTATATAAAACTCTCTTTCCTTCTCTCTCTCTCTCTCTCTCTCTCTCTCTCTCTCTCTCTCTCTCGTTATTCTTCATGATGAGAAACAAAAATTCCAATTATTCCGAGTGACCCGTAAGTAGCGCTTCAGTAGAAAGTCTCCTTGGTACTTATGAACAGCGGGAATGGCTCAGAATTCTGATATGTAATAGGATGTGCAGTGGAAATAAAAAATGAATAACTAAGTGTCACGAATTCGCGACATCGTATTATGGGAGTGTACGAACGTTATGTAAAACCCCATAGAACTTCGCGCAGTTCAGTAAATAGTCTCTAATTCGCACTCCGATTGTGACGAATTTTTCGAAATATTTGTCATAGTTTCACGAGTGACTGTCCTTATGTCCGGACATAAGTGTATCACTGAGAGAAGTCAGTATGTACATACCGTTTGCTCCTCCCCGTAACCTCCGAGAGTGAAGCGCTGCCCTTTTTTCTCACTGGCGAGTCTGCAGCTGTGAGAAACAGATGAGTTAGTGCCTGGCAGCCACGAGAAATGGATGCATTCGATAGAGCAGTGCAATTAGCAGTGGTCACCGAAGGCTGCTCCTGTTGTCTTAGAGGCTAGACTACCCAGTCTTCTTGCAGTTCTGTGACTGCTTATCTCTCCACCAAGTTGGAGATTGGGAGGCCTGAGAGACGGACTTTGAGAGCAGTGGGAAGAGCAGTGAGTAGTGGATCACCTAGCCTCTTTGCAGTTTTGACTCCAAATCTCTCCATTTACAAGTATTTTCTTTCTGTTTTCTTAAATTAAGGATGTTAAGTAGTTTGATTTTATGAGTGACTTTACTTGCTTTAACATTGTTTGTAGCCTAGGCATTCAGTTTGTTGTACTTAATAAATCCACAGCTTTTCTTTTGAGCTCGATTGAATGTAAAATCATGTTCTCTTTTCCATATTTTTTTTTACTTAATTTTCTTTGCTCCAGGGTAAATTTTTAAATGTCAAGGGGCAAGGTTAATCCTTTCACTTCGAGGCCAAGAGTACGTATTAATTCAGTATCCGCGAGTGATTATTTCTCACTGTGTACTGTAGAAAAAAGTTTATAAATTTTTCGCTTTCAGAGAATCAGCAACGTAAGTCACAGTAGAGTTAATACAAGACTTTAATCTCCCAAGTCTGTTTAAGACTTCCTTTTTGACAGGTGGCGACTTCCCTTCCCCCCTTGACACTGACTCAAGTCAGACATTGCTAACGCTGACCAAGCCTTCCCAACGACGCATTAAAAAACTCAGCGGACTGAAGAGCTGCATTAAATATAAGGCACCATAAATCTCTCTCTCTCTCTCTCTTTCTCTCTCTAATATTATTGTCATCATCATCATCATCATCATCAGTCATTGTAAGTCCACTACTGAAAAAGGTCTACCCCACTCTTCTTCACGAATTCCTTGACTGAGCCAAACTCTGCCACGTTTTACCCCCGAACTTCTCCAGCTCAACTCTCCACCTCCTGTCTGGTCATTTTCTACTTTGTTTACAGTCTCATGGAATCCAATCAGCCAGCCTCTTGCACCATCAGTTATCCTTTATTCTTGCTACATGACCTGCCCACCTCCAATTCTGTTCTTTTATAACTTCTATAATGTCTTTGACTTTAGTCTGCTGTCTCACTCAAGTAAATGTTTTTCATGTTTCTTAATCCCTAGGCACCGCTTGACGTGTTATGCTGTCACGATTTGGGCACGGAGCAACGTCGGTTGACTTGTGTAGCCGCAACGTCTTCCTGCCAGCCTTTGAACCCTCGACCATTTTCTATGACAACCATAGGGTAGGTAGGTACCCAAGGTACCCGACTGACGCACGGCTCGGTCTGTACACAGCACTGCTAGAGTATAGAGTGATGTCTTCCTCATCCTCCTCATCCGATTCCGCTTCCCCATTTGCGGGCCAATTGCATCATCGACACCACGAAAGTTCTACTTTTGAGAACGAATTAGTTGATTTTCAATAGATTTTTTCAGTTTCCAGGTCTCACAACCGTACATCATAGCTGGAGATTATACATTCGTTGTATAATTTTTGTATCATACATACTGGCAACTACTCTTCATGATGTCTCTATGTATTCTGAAAACTTTCCAACCAATTGTGATGCATCTTATTTCGCTCTCATGGTCTTTTGATAGTTTTAGTATTTGTCCCGAGGGCTTACACTCTTAAACTTCTTCAAGAATTGCTTTGCTTTTTCTGATGACGCTTTTATCTGTATTGAGATTAAAACATCACTTATTTTTAAGCCGGTTCATCTTTAGACCTGTTTTAAGACATTCCCTATTTACGTCATTAAACAATTCTCGCAATGTCTCTGCCGTTTCTGAGATTAGGACAGTGTCATCTACAAATCTTAAATGTTTTGGGTTTTCTTCATCTGTGTTCACCCCTTAATTTTCCCAGTCTTGCATTATGGAAACGCTTTCCAGGCATGCCGTAAATAATTTTGGTGAAATTGTATCTCCCTGACTCACGCCCTTTGCAGTCATATTTTTTTCTATTCTATCTGTAATTTAATTGTAGTCGTTATCCCTTTATATGATTATGTTTTCGAGCAGTTTTATAAAGTTGTCATATACTCCTTGTTCCCGCAATGAATTCATATTTGCTGTGTGCTGCACTGAAGCAAAAACCTTTCTTAAGCACAGTTGTTATTTGTATTCTGTAGTTTTCTTATTTAGCTGATTCCTTGTGTGTAGATGATCAGAAGTCGCATACCCGCTTCGGAATCCTGCATTCCCGTGAGGTTGGTTTTCTTCTGAATTTGTTGTTATTCTGCTCATAAGGATAATAGTGAAGTTTGTAAATAACTAATAAGAAGCAAATGGGTCGATATTTACTAAGATACGTTGCCTTGCCTTTTGAGTATATATATATATATATATATATATATATATATATATATATAAATGAAGGAGGCGAAGTTAAGAAGTGAAGAACAACATTCTGATGGCCAGATAGTTGAAGTACTTAGAGCAAAGTACTGGAGTATACATTTTGAAGTAAAAAGACTCGTTAGACGTAATAAGAGGAGGCTATATGATGAACAGGCAACAAAGACAGAAATTCAATTAAGTAACAATGACAGTCAGAGCACAAGAGCAGCGTATCAGGCCATAAAGGAGTTAACTGGGACTGAAAAGAGAAGGAAGGAAATACCTGTACGAGATAGAAATGGTAATTTGATGACTAAAGATTTGGATATAAAAGGAAGGTGGAAAAAGCATTTTGAATCTGTTCTAAATAAACCAATCCCAGCTGAAAAGGACACTTTGTCAGCCGAGAGAGATTTGCAGATAGAAACAGCGGATATAACCTTGGAAAAGGTAGCAAAATCTATAAAGGAGTTAAAGAATTTTAAGGCCCCAAGAGAAGATGGAATATTTCCTGAAATGCTTAAGGTGGAAAATAATGAGTTCATGAATGCGCTTTTGAAACTTTTTAATGTGGCTTGGGATAATGGTGGAGTTCCAGAATAGTGGAAAAATGGAGTGATTATAAAAATACAAAAAAAGGGAGATTTAAGTGTGTGTGTGGCAATTGGAGGGGGATAACTTTGACACCTGTAGTTGCAAAAGTCTTTTCCAAAATCTTGTTGAACAGAATACAGCCAGTAATTGATAATATTTTAAGAGGAGAACAAGCGGGTTTTAGAAAGGGTCGAGGTTGTAATGATCATATTTTTATTGTAAGGCATCTAATGCAACAAGCTAATGAGATGAAAATGCCACTTAGTATGTGTTTTGTGGATTTTGAAAAGGCGTTTGATAGTGTTTCACTTGGAGCTATGTTGGAAACTACGAGATTCTGTGGTATGCCAGAAAAGTTTGTAAATATTATTAGAAGCCTGCATGAAGGTGAATTTTGTAAGATAATGGTGGGTAGTTCTTTGAGTGCTCCATTTGAGGTTAGGTCAGGAGTGATTCAAGGAGTTCTTTCGCCTTTCCTGTTTGTTTTGGTTATGGATTATGTTATGAGAAAGGTTGTAAGGAGAACAGGTGCAGGAATTAACTAGAAAGAAAATAAGAGGCTGATGGATTTGAACTATACTGATGATATTGTACAGATTTGTGGAAGAATCTACGATATCCAGAGGGTGCTTGATTGGTGGAGCAAGGAGAAAAAGTTGGATTGGTAATAAATTGTGGAAAGACTGAAATTATTAATATGAAAGTGGAGAACCAAATCGATTGTGTAATTGATAATAATGGAGTGAAGAATGTAGTAAACTTTAAATATCTGGGAACGATTGTATCATCTAATGGATCATTAAACAATGAAATTGAGGAGAGGATAAGACAGGCTTGGCGAGCTGTTGGAATGTTGAAATCTGTTTGGAATAATAATATGCTTTCGGTACATACCAAAGTGAAAATTTACAAGTCCATGGTTAAACCAATTTTAATTTATGGGCGTGAGTCATGGTACAGTACAATTGCAACAGATCAGAAAGTATTAGGATTTGAGAACAAAATACTGAGAAGGATTCTTGGGGTAAAGTGGCAAGACAGAGTTACAAAAGAAAGAGTAGGGGATATTACGAGAGTGGAACCAGTTAATGAATATGTGAGACTGTCTCGCTGGAAGTGGCTGGGTCACATATACAGAAAAGAAGGCAGTTTAATGCAGGATGTGCCAGAGAGGACTACTAGAGGAAGAAGAGGTAGAGGTAGGCCGAGGGAAACCTGGTTGAGGACAATGAAAAGAGAAGAAGTAGAGGATTGTTGGTGGGTCCTGAAGGAGATGGCAAGAGACAAATATTGGTGGAGAGAGTTCATCGAGGCCCTATGCATCCCGTGGGGTGCCACAGGAAATGAATGAATGATTGATTGATTGATTATATCTATCTATCTATATACCTAGGCTGCTTCCCCCAAGGAAAGGGAGGTAGCCGAGACAGGACGACACACTCCCCATTGATTGATTATACTCTGAGTAAATGAGTGGGTGAACCTGTTTTGTACTTATACTCCAGCATCCGACAGTAAATCTGCTACTATTCCATCTTCTCTTGGGCCTTTCCTCCTTTCGTACTTTTAAGAGAAATCCTTACGTCGCCTGCTGTTCCCTCTGGTATTTCACCCGTGTTAACTGAAAAGTTAACTCTCTCTCTCTCTCTCTCTCTCTCTCTCTCTCTCTCTCTATCTATCTATCTATCTATATGTATATATATATATATATATATGTATATATATATATATATATATATATATATGATATGTGGAGGTGTCCATTATTCACTTGCTCAGGTTAGTGCTCCACCCCCCCTCTCTCTCTCTCTCTCTCTCTCTCTCTCTCTCTGAGTGACAAGCCAATGGATTCCTGTGTCACAGGGAACGATTCACTATGCTGAGTTGTAACCATTCAATCAGATGAAGTCTGGTGGTTTAGTGGGTTACTATGCTACAGTCGAATGGGGCCTGTGAGGGATCCATCTGAGGAATGGTTGGGTTTTTTTCTCATGCAATGCAAATCAGGGACCAGTGAGGCTGATCACCATTGTCTTAAATACTGGGACTCAGCAGTCTTGCCCCTGGCTCTTACACTCCTGTCCATATGGGGCATAATGGGGTTGGATGATGATAGTGAAATGTGTAAAAAATTTTGTATAATAATGGTCATATTACGATGATCTAAAGTAATGTTCAGTTGAGGATATTAGGAAGCCTGGTTGCACTTACTATGAGGGATCCAGTGACGTAACATACAGAAGGCATGGGAGCTAGCACACGAAAACACTTGGGAAGCCAAGCCTTATGCACACAGAATAAAGGACCATCACTATTAAGTGCACAGCTTCACACAGAGCCTCGACAGTTTTCATAGTGGTCGTGAAGTCGGTTGCAGAAATACTGGTTTTGTTCATTTTTCTCTGTTTTTTTCTCTCTTCGTCAGTCATAACTCCAAAACTGAACATCACACACGAGCTTTTTGCGATTCAAAGTGAATCATAACAAAAAGGGATATTTCCTACATATTTGAAGCAATACTTGAACTACAGTAAGTGAGTCACAGCTTAAAAACATTCTTTAGAACTTGGACGTCTTCTCATCTATGTAAAACTACAGAGATTCATGTTAGCCCCTTGCCATGTAAGGTCCATGACGATAATGTAGGTCCATTGTGGTACATGGGTCACTGGTGCAAAGCAATGATTTGGGTAATATAGGTCCATGGGGAAAATAGATTCCTTGAAGATAACAGATTCAAGGGTGAAAATTTGTCAAGGCAGGAATAAAACCCTTGGGTGAAAACAGGTTCATTAGGGTCAGCACCTACTGTAGGGTGTGCAACCGGTGACTAGTTTGTGTATCAGCAGTATGTTACTACTATTATAATTATTTTGTATGTATAGCAAATGTTGCACATAATTATGTAGACATGGCTGTATATACAAGTACGTAGAATATATGCAGCATATTGTGTGCATATCCTTGCTTCCATAAAAAGATCATGAATTACAAAGACAAATGTATATAAAATGATTGTTAGGATGCAGGGATTAAAATCGTGCACTAACATGAAATGTAAAACGCACACAAACAAGGAACCTTTGGAACTGGAAGGTTCATTGGTCTATATCCATTATTTCCAGAGCTGGGCACCTCCGCAATCACTTCTGCAATCCACAATTTCCGCAATAGCGGACCGCATGATTTCAGTTGCGGAAATGTGATTGCGGCAAACTCGTCCGAAATTTGTGGTATTGCGTTGAGGAAGTACTTCCGCAATCACAATCCTGCCCACAACCTCCCACGAGGTGGTTGGTGTCGGTTAGTACAGACTACAGCATGCCTCATGAATTTCAAGCTTGAACAGGATTCCTGGCCAGCAGCAGCGGCGGGCGAGGCGTCCCTGCGTCAGTTAGCAGTAGGGATGCTGCTGCGTCAGTTAGCAGCAGGGATGGGCAATACCGTGAGAAATTATTTGATACGATACGATACGATATACTATAAACCAGCATGGCAATAAATTTTGTGACACACATTGCTAATCATGCACAATTTGACAAATGACGATCTCAAGGGCTAATGTTATGGTGATAACTGAAAATACTTTATTTTTATGGTCTTACTGAGTTATTATCTTCAAGAGTAAGCACATATCTACGAATTATCTATTTAAGTTCTACGGACTGCATTCTGCTGCTGGTCAGATTGATTTTCCCGAGCGGCATAAAGGCTTTCTTTTCCTTGTAATATCATTTTTGTAATAAATGATATGATTATATTATTATAATATTAGTATTGTGAGGGACTGTTCTCCCAGGGGTCGGACGTCATGAAGGCCAAAAGGGCAAGTCTGACCTCAGAGAGGTTCCAGCAATTGGTGTTCATGAAAGGGAAAATGGACCAGCTCAAGATGGAGTTGTTCTCAGTCTCGGAGGACTCAGACTGACTGTGATGTGTGGGTGTGAAGAAGTTTCAAGCGTCACAAGTGTGAACTTCTGAACTTGAACTTCTGAGTCAGTGAAGACTCTGAGAAGCGGTCCGAGAGAAGTTATGAATGGAGTCACTAATGAGTAGTGAGGGTCACGGTGACTGTCACTGTGGGAAATTTGTCATAAATAGATTATAAAAATAATTCACTACATTACTAATCGATTTAACTCCTGTTTGTGCATTTTGTATTGAAAATTGTGAAACTGGATTGCGGCTGCGGGGCTAAGGTAGCGGAACTGCACATTATAAGTTTACTGCGGAATTGCAGTAGCGGAAGATAAGGGTCAGACGTTGCGGAAATGCGATTGCGGAGTTGAATTTTCGATTGCAGCGCCCAGCTCTGATTATTTAACTGCACATTGCACTCACAAAACGACTATATCTGGTGGAATGTAATAATGGGTACAGAACTCTTAGTCTCTTTCCATTCCTAATGCTTCTTTGTTTTTGTACTTTTGCAGCTCTCTTTTTTTTTCTGCATTTACCTCATTCCAGCATCTTAACAGTCATTTGAGAATATTTATTTATTTCTAGTACTTTAATATGAATATCTAAAATTACATTTTACCATTTTCTTTAAGGCAGTGTTGGGTTAGGTTACAGTGATTCAAAATCGTTTATTTCATTTCGTAACATTTACTATTACTACTCCTTCTTGGCTGGTTCAGTGATAATCAGGTTAGTTTAGATGTGTTTAGATACACTTAGGTTAGGTTACACTCTTTTAGCAAGGACAGTTAGGTTACAGGCCATTCTCACTTGACTCAGTATTATGATTTCATCAATGTAGCGCCTTTCCACGTGTATACCGCTGTTAAAGATTGCATACAGTAATTTGTGGATAAATAAATAAATAAATAAATAAATACATAAAGAGCTGGAAAGGGCTAGGTGTCAGCTTGTCTTTCGATATTTCTAAACTCCAGGGGTTTGTCAAGAAAAGCTCTTAAACCTTTGCATCGCAGGAGGCTGTGATGCCTAAATTCTTTAACAGGGGCTGACTTTACTCTGACAGTTAATGAAATTAATGGAGGAAAAGTTGGGGAATGAGGTTAGAAAGGAAAAGGGAGAAAAAGAAAGAATGTTTAAAGTCCGACAGAGAGACGAGAGGAGAAATCAGGAAAGGGGACTCGGATGGAAGAGCCGAGGAATAAAAGGAAGAAGGAAAAGTCAAGGAAAAGAAGACGAAGGCAAAGATATGTGGTTTGACTGAAGGAGAAAATGTTATTTATGTGGAAGAAGAAAATGATAGTTTGAAGAATGAGCGACAGGGGAACGAGTGAGAGAGAAAACGTGGGTAAGCAGAATACGAAATGTAAGGCGGGGGGAGGGGGAAGTGTGGGTAAGACAAACTAAGAATGAAAGGCGAGGGTTGGATAAAGAAATTATGAATATGAGGAAGGAAAAAAGGAATTATAATGAGAAGGAAGTACTGAAACTGCAGACAGAGAATGGAAGATGAAAAGGGAACATGAAGATTTAGGAGACAGAGAGAAATAAGTAATGTAGATGAGAGGTAGACGGATGGAGATGAACAAAAGTGTGAAATAAAAGGGGAAAGCAGAAGAACGAAGGAGGGGCATAAATTTTTCAAACGGGCACAGCACGAAGTGCAGTACGCAAGCCCACTTCTGGGCGGAACATTTTATCCTGTGACCTCGGCTTTTGACCGATTGCTTGCAAAATCAAGTTAATTAATCCGTTCATAACCCTCTACAGTTCCTCACGTTTGGTCCAGATGAGATCAGAACTAAGCAGAACCTGCTCTAAGACCTTGATATATCACCATTCTCCGTGACTTTGATGAGATCAGAACTAAGCAGAACCTGCTCTAAGACCTTGATATATCACCATTCTCCGTGAGTTTCATCAGCGGCTGATTGTTGTCGAAATCGAATCCCTGTGTCCTTTTCTTCCCTTGCAGTTTTCCAGAAAGTTTAGACTTAAGCAGATGAAAACTGTTTAATTTGACCTTGTTCAATGCCCTAACCTTTGACTCTATATTCGGTAAAAAAAAAGAAAGAAAAAAAAAAAAAAGCTTCTCTCATGGGTGATCCCCAGTGACTCCACAGATTTTACTTCAAGGCATTATTATTATTATTATTATTATTATTATTATTATTATTATTATGATTGCCATTTAGAATCAAGGGTTGAAGTTTGACCTTGATCTTTGACCTTGACATTTGACTGACTGTTCTTAAAATCAAATGCCATCGTTCTTGCTTTTCCCAGAATTCCTCCTCCGATTATTTATCAAAATGAATATCAACTATGTAAGTTGGCCTTTCTAAATCAAATTTCGGCATTGCCCTGTTACCTTGACATTTGATCTATTGCCCTATAAATGTCAACCTCGTGTTTGCCTCTCTATCCTCCACGAAGGTAGGTTAAAATCAAATCAAATTTATTTATGACTTTTTGTTCACACACACACACACACACACACACACACACACACACACACAATTGGACAGACACATACACACACACTGAGCAAAACATAATACACGAGCGTGGATGTAAATTAAGAAAATGGTAGAAAAAATGAGTACATGGAAGGAGTCAACAATACTGGAGAGAAAATCAAACTATGAAATCTAAATAATACAGTCACGTTGTGTGTGTGTGTGTGTGTGTGTGTGTGTGTGTGTGTGTGTGTGTGTGTGTGTGTGTGTGTGTGTGTGTGTGTGTGTGTGTGTGTGTTTGTGTGTGTGTGTTCGTTTGCTTCACGAGAACGGTACTAGGTATCCATCTATTTCATTTTGCACTAGGACGGGGTATGTCCAGGGAGTGTCAGAAAAAAAAAAAAATGGCAAACGCTCGCGACGCGACAGCGCAAATTGTCAGAAACAGTAACACGCAAACGTTTGTTAATTTCTTTCACGATAACGGTAATAGATACTGACCTAATTCTTTTTGCATTAGGGTGGGATAGGCCTAAGTCCAAGAAGTGTCAGTAATACATAAAAAAAAATCGGTGTTCGTGGGCAACAACACGGAACGAAATTTTTGAAAACTGCAACAGGCTATATTATGAAAAAAAAAAAAAAAAATCGACTTTCTGATTATATCTGGTCATTGTGGGCTCAACATCGGTTTCGAAACAAAGATATTGGCATTTGCAAATACTCTGTGATGGAAAGGCTATTTGTTGATCCCACAAACTTTTGCGGGCAAGCACTAGTGAATTATAACGGAGATGAAGGCATGAAATAAGCGGGGAGAAAGAATGGAAGGAAAGGTTGAAGTAGGGGTACAGTGAACTGTAAAGAGAAAACATTTTAGGCAGAGAAGGGAGAGAGTGAATGACAGAGACCGAAATAGATGAGAGAAATATTCGATATGAGAGAGAGAGAGAGAGAGAGAGAGAGAGAGAGAGAGAGAGAGAGAGAGAGAGAGAGAGAAGGTCGATCAGATTATGAGTGAAAATGAAGTCAACTTTATCAGCAAACTTGTTCATTTTCCTTAGGCCACATTTAAGACAGCTTACTTTATCCAGCTTCCAAATACCTCCATTATGTATAGAGGATACTGTTAAAGTATCTACACTTCTGGCAGGGATTCAGAACTATGTTTGTCGCTGCAAAAAACAGTGATCGACAGTTCTGAAACCTCATAGGAGATCTCATGGGCCTAGTTGTCAGCTTTCGTCTCTATCGCAACTTTGATCGAAAATAAGTTTTGACTATTGTAACTCTCTTGATCCCCCCCCCCCCGTTGCTACCGGTAAAAGCATGGCTATGCATCACATTAAAAATGTAGTTAAGATTGTGTCGGGTATTATAAATGGGCGTTGGATATAAAATATTCTTAAAAAGGGAAACCATACAGAATATCTGTATAAACTGAGCAGCAGGTTATGTTTCTGTACAGTTGTTCGAAAATCTCTGAGCTAATGTGTGACTGTCCCGCAAGGCGATGAAGTGCGTGGCTTTGTTCTTGCTTCATCAGATGACTGTAATCAGCCAAGAAGAAACCCGTCGTAGTGAAGTAGTCAATAGGCATTGCAGTGTAAGTAAACATAAAAATAAGTTTATTCAGCCAGTACTAGTAATATACCACGGCATTACTGCAAGCCAATGCGCTTCCTCTTTTTTTTTTTCTGTTCTTTCATGTTGGCTATTTTATTTTACTTTATTTTCTGGTGTATCCATAATTCTATTAACTGATACATTTCTTGGTGCCTGGAGGTTAGACGCATCAATGACTCTGAAAGTGCAAGAGGCGGATGGAAATTTATATTTCATGGTCATTTTATATTTATGTTCCGGTTTGAAACTACCTGGCCTCTGCCTCTAGGTACTGAAGTGACTAAAGTGGGACTGACCCTTGATTTTTTCATTTTCTTTTGCCTACTTTGTTACGTGATTATCAGCATATTTTACATATCACTCCAACCATAATCAACAGTCACCTGCTTTCTTGTATATGCATGGTCGGTCATATTTTTTTTTCTTCGTTTTTTGGTTATAACAGTTAGGGCTACTTCATTAATAGTATCAAAAGTCCACAAAAATGAAAAACACAACCATATATATATATATATATATATATATATATATATATATATATATATATGGGTTGTGTTTCTTAATACCAAAATATGAAGTCGATTCATCAAACTGCGGTACAGAACTTGGTATTTCAGTTACAGATATCAACAGATATAGTCGAAAATTACCTGCTAAATGAATAGTCAGTTTAATTAAGCAACAATTCAGGTTAAGAAAGAAAAAATATTGTTAACCTACATACTAGATTGCTTTCTTAAAGGTGAATATTGTAATAAGGTGGCGGGAGGAATAGAAAAAAAAACATTGGCGGAATTAACTGGTGTTATATCAAGCCCCTTCACAACGAGATATCTCTCCAAAACTGCATAGCATTAAAGTACTGAAATGAAATCATTTTAAAAAATTTCATTTAAAAAGCAACTTAAAACACGGCCAATGTCCAGTAACTTATCCTGTGTTCACGCTCATTTGGCTCCACAAAGAAATAAAAGGGAGTACACAGTAACACCAGCCAGACAGCGCGGTACTCCCAAGGTGGATGGAAAGCTGATGATAAGGAAAGTTGGAGCTTCAGTTTCGTCAGCTCTCGGTACTATCTGCTGACCTTCCCTCTTTGCTGAACTTTACCAGTGTTTCAGTAATACAGAGAGTAGGCCACCATGCCCTCCAATACAAGTTCCTCTATATGTCAAAACCAAACTACATGCACATTACACACTACACTTCTTATTCAAAATTTAAACAAAAATGGTATCATTACAACAAACCTTGGAGTCCCCGGGGGTAGGGAGACCATCAAAGCCCCCACCACCCGTCCCGCTCCCGGTGACAACCAAGTGTTATACCTGGAACCACTGTCTGACTCACTTCTTCAATTCTGCAACATTCGCGGTCTTTCCTCTAACTTTCTTTCTGTGAAGCACCACCTCTCTTCCTCCAAACCTCACCTTCTCTTCCTCACTGACACCCAAGTGTCAGAGGTGACTGATAGCAAATCTTTTTCTGTATCCTTCTACTTTCTCTATACTCATTTCAAACCCAAAGGTGACTGTTGTGTATATGTAGGCAATGATATATCTTGATCTCGTGTTCCTGAACCTGAATATTACTGAATTCTCTACCATCTGGCTTCAGCTATCCTGTCATTCTCTGACTTAATATATATGTTCTGTTTATTTATCCACTAATTCTACTGACTATGAAAAATTCTTCGACTATCTTACTTCTAAGATGGAACATATCCTAGCAATCTCTCCTTTCTCTGAAAGTCCCATTATAGGAGATTTCAATGTTCACCATTACCTTTGGCTCTACCCTCCTTTCACTGATCCATCTGGTGAACAAGCCTACAATTTTTCTAGCCTTAATGACCTAGAGGAGCCTGTACAGCACCCTACCTGTATCCCTAACCTCCTTGGAGAAAGTTCCAACATACTTGACCACTTCCTTGCAACTCATCCTTCTGCTTATGCTGATAATCTTCCCTTTCCATTGGGCTCTTCCGATCAATCACAACTTTATCACCTTAACCTGTCCTATTGCTTGAGTAAGGCCTCTGGACCCTCCCAAGGTGCGTCATTGTGGCACTCGGGAGCTGTTGATTGGGAGGCCCTCAGGCATTACTTATTTGATTTTCCCTGGAATGATTACTGCTTTTATGACCGAGAGTCTTATGTGTGTGCCTTGCACATTATGGAGGTTATTCTCTCTGGAATGGAAGCATACATTCCTTTCTCATATTCTTTGTCTAATGCAAAAAATAAAAGCTTGGTTTAATCCATGTTTGTTCTAATGCTGTCTACAACAAGAAGGCCTACAAAAGGTACTGGAGCCAACCCTCCCTTGAATCTCATCTCTTTTATGTTTCTGCCTAGATTCATGCTAAGTCTGTCCTTTGCTGTGCTAAAAATATTTTCATTTGTACTAAATGATCAGAACTTTCCAACTCGAATTCTTCCTGTTCTATCTGGCCCCCTGCCAAAAAGCTTTCTAACAACTTTACTTCATCATCCTCCCCTCCTCTTTTCCACTTTGATGGATCTGAAGCTATTCTACCGATAAAGCAGAACACTTCACAAGACTTTCTCCTCCAGTTCCACCTTTGATGATTCTGGTGCTGTTCCACCATCACTTTCCCCTCTGTCTTCCTCATGGCTGACATTATAATTTCTAAATTGGAATATGGACTTGATGGGGTCCCTCCTTTTGTCCATAAGAACTGTGCTTCTGTGCTTAACCCATGCCTAGGTAAACTCTTTCATCTTTGTCAACTTGTATCTTCCTTTCTTGCTGGAAGTTTGCTCTCATTCAGCCTATCCCAAAGAAGGGTGACCATTCCCAGTCATCGAAATATCGCCCAATTGCTTTAACTTCCTGTATTTCAAAAGTTTTTGAGTCTGCTCTTAACAAAAAATATTTAAAGCACCTTTCCTACCACAACTTTCTTTTCGATCTTCAGTATGGGTTCTGCCAGGGACACTCCACAGGCGACCTTCTTACCTACCTTTCAGACTCCTGGTCATCCTCCTTATCGGACTTTGGCAAAAGCTTTGCCATTGCATTTGAATCTCAAAGGCTTTCGATCATCTCTGGCATAAATCTTTACTTTCCTTACTGTCTTCTTATGGTATCTTCTCTTCTATCTGTGCCTTTATCTCTAGCTTCCTTATTGATCACTCTATAGCCGCTGGTATAGATGGCCAATGTTCTTCTCCCAGAGCTGTCATCAGTGGTGTACCTCAGGGCTCTGTCTCAGCTATCTTCCTTTCTTTCACCAGTAACCTTCTAGGCTGTACAGCTAACCCTATCCACTCATATGCTGATGACTCCACCTTCACCTTTCCACTCGCTTCTCTCTGCATCCATCTCGGAAGTTACTTTAGCAAACAAGGGATGAGGCTCCGACACACCTAATGTCTGACTTGGCTCATGTATCTGATTTGGATAAAAGTAATCTTGTTTTTAGTGCATCATAAACTCAGTTTTTACATCTTTTTGCAGGAGTAACCTCTAATTTTTAACATTATCCAACTCAGTCGTGCATGATCCTTAAACATACTTGGGGTTTCATTTTCGCCAGACTTATCTTGGAAAAATCATATTACATCTCTTGTAAAACATGCTTCCAAGAGATTGAACGTGCTAAGCCGTCTGCGTGCCTTCTTTACCCCTGCACAGTTGTTTAATTAT
This sequence comes from Coenobita brevimanus, assembly GCF_032717465.1. Lineage (NCBI taxonomy): Eukaryota > Metazoa > Arthropoda > Malacostraca > Decapoda > Coenobitidae > Coenobita > Coenobita brevimanus. The sequence goes on along the minus strand of NC_137020.1, from coordinate 14,317,034 downwards.
ATGCACGGGTTTTATTTCCCATGTGTAGAGTACAACTCTCACATGTGGCGAGGTTCCCCTCAAGCAGTTCCTCTAACAAGGTGGAGTCAAAGGCTTTCGTCTTATCAACCCCTTCACGCACGTATAAGTTTATAAGTTTTCAGGGGTACGACATGCGGGCTTTTCTCCCCTCCCCCCCCGGCTGCCACGAGCTCCAAAAATGTGTATTCTCGGCTTATTTTCACCACCCAAACATCTTTATTTTGCCACAAAACCCATATATTCCTATTCGTAGATCTTTGATCTACACGATAGGCAAAATTAGGACCCTCGAAATAAACATTCGGGATCATAGATTTCACTTCCCAACATCATAAGTCGAATATTTATTAATCAATCTCTCCATGTTATACATCAATCGAAAGAGAACTTTATTAGCTTTCGAATGGGTCAGGTCCCAGTTTGATATGAGGTATGGTCTTCGAGTAATAAGCAAAAAAGTAGAACCCATTTTTGACAGACAACAACTTTTTTATTCGGGTAGCCTTTGCGAAGAACTTTTCTCTGTACCATTATGTTTTTATTTCATCATCCTATGCACAATTTCATTCCCTTTCATCTCAGTAAAGATCGGTGATCCTAGGCCTCATAGTTTTCGAGAAAAATGCAAAAAACTATGGTGTATTTTCCTGCACGCTGACCCGCCATCAGTCGTGCTCATATGTTATTTTCCTGTAGCTTGCTAACACTTTTATGTTTGCTAGCTACGCTTTCTTTGGTTTTATATCAACAACTATTTATGTAATTACTTCTGTTTTGTTTTTAGTCCTCTCAGAAACCACACATGAACACTAAACCTGTTGCTAGCAACTGAAACTAAAGCTGTAATTATTTCCCTGTCATTTGTGTTGAGGTAAATTACAATATATATGTTTATGTAAATATACTGACATAAATAGAGGTAAATAGATAAATCAAAAAAGAATATCACATACTTCTCCAGTGGCGATGATCTTCCTGCAGGACCAGATCGATTGGGAAGTGAGGAGTTTTGTACTGTGTCAGTGTGTGTGTGTGTGTGTGTGTGTGTGCGCGTGTGTGCTCCACTAATGAAGGTATCGCTCGGTATGGTACCGGTTGAAACAATCACCCATGCAAAGTGGCACATCACATAAAGGACACATGTTCCTTGTGTCCTTCCTCACCCCCAACTTGAAGCACAAGGTACACCTGAGCCTCTTCTTGTCGGAGATCCTCGCCCAGTGGTGGCCCAGAGTGTGATCCAACCTCACGTCGCTGTCAATCACCCGGCGAAGCTTCCTCGGATACCCTCATGTTCTGTGGTCCTGTCCTGCTTGCTGGGTGCCAGGTGTTGCTGGTCCTGGCCGCCGGGTAGGTAGGTCTGGGGTGTGGTGGAGTGTGTGTCCAGACGCAGGCCAGTCCTCTTCGTGGAAGATTGTAGATGATCTGCTCCACAAATTCAAGGAGAGTTACTTGCACGCATCTGTACTTCTTATACAAGGCAAATGCGTTGAACAGTGCCATTTGGACGAAGTAGAATGTGATCTTCTTCATCCACTTGACAGTTCGGCGTTGGATGGGGTAGTACTGGACCATCTGATTGAAATGATCCACCCCACCCATGTGCCTGCTGTACTCCTCCACAATGATGGGCTTGTGAACGATCTTCATGTAGGTAGTCTGCCCGTCATTACCCCGCACCTTTCCTTGAACCCTCTTCAGAATGGTGTCTGCAGTGTGGAAGGTAGACACCATGTTCACAATGCACTTGTCCCTCCACAGCAGGACTAGCACATTGTCCTTGTGCCTGTACGCCATGCCCCCCTTGGGCAGGCTCTTAGCCCTGGTGATGGCCTGCAGCTGGCGTGGCCCTCCTCTAGACAGCCATAGGGTCTCATATACATGAAATCCTGCATTGAAGAGTCATTCGTACTGGGCACAGAATTGTAATATTTGTCCATGAACAACTTATAGCCCTGGGCCTTCAACAGTTCCACGAAGCCCAACACAGTGTTCTGGAGGGTACGCTGCACCCCCGTGTAGACCTCGAGATTCCAGATGTAGCCCGAGGACGACTCAGCCAGCATGTATATCTTGATGGCATACTTGGTAGGCTTCTGGGGGTTGTACACGTGGAAGGACAGCCGGCCCTTCCACCCCAGAGAGCCCTCATCCAGGCTGAGCTGCTCCTCAGGTAGGTATGCTGAATGGAACCGCTGAAGTAGGTACTCCATGACCGTGCGAACGCAGATGAGCCGATCTTGGCTGTCCCGGGGAATGACAAGCGAGTTGAAGGTGTGGAAGTGCTTCAGGATGGCAGTGAAGCACCTTCCACTCATCGCCCATCGGACCCTATGGTAGTCGTGCAGCTCGGAGCTCTGCCATTAGTGTCTGATGGTCGGCATGTGCACGACCCCCTATGAAAAGGTATAACCCCAGGAACTTGGCCATCTCCTCTTCATTGCAGGAGAACCAGGCATCCAGCTGAGTCCCCAGGAATATGGCATACTGGTTGGTTTCCACGGTGAGGTATGACAACAACTCCCGTGTGAAAAAGAGCTGGAAGAACTGCAGGGGAGTTGTTGGAATATCCATCTGGATCCCTGGGGAGCCAGTGAACGGCTCGTGTGATTCAGTGTGAACGGGCCACTGCTCCACCCAGGATCTTCTTCAGCAGTGGTGGCGGCGGTGGCAGCGGGTCAGCCTGTCGACACCCTTCGGCCTGCTCTCCGACCCCTTGGATGTCCCCTGTGTCCAGGTAGCAGACCACAGTGCCCTCATCTGGGAAGGAGCGCCTCGGACGAGGACGAGGACGAGACAGAGGGCTCTGGGAACACCAGTCTCCTCGGCCTGGCCAGCGAGGATGTCATCGTAGCATCCTGCATGGCAGAAGCGGGTGGAGGGGCCATCACAATGAACGATGGCCCGACTTCTGGTGACACTGGCTCGCCAAGGGGAGCAGAGGGGCCTAGAGATTGGAAGCCGACGAAGAGAGCGGTGGGACCGTCAGTCCGGCAGGTCCTACAGGTGGGGAGGGTTCTTCAGTGAAGCCGGCCAATGATGGTGGTGTGGTCTCCCGTGATGGAAGCCAGAAGGGCAGCTCCACTTGCTGACCGGATGGTGGCAGCTCAACCTCTTCCACCCCAGAACGGTCGCTCTTAGTGTCGTTCTCCAACTGTACCTCATTGAGGATCTGATGCCACTCGTGTGGTGCCAACCCGCATTTCATCTTTGCAAGACTGCTGTCGTTGCAAGCCAACTGGAGAATAAATTGCCGTCTGAGTGATTGTGGACCCTGTGGCAGTCCAATGCTGTGGTAGGAGTGTGACCTGAAATAAAGGAGTCAAGATATTTTATTCAAAGCCAGCCAAGAACTTGGCTCAACATTGGCAAAACGCAAGGGTTCATGATATACGTGTATGTCCTTGAAAAAACATCGTCTCCTACACCTTACTTAGCACACAGGTAGAGGCCAGTAGCACGTGGTTACCTCTTTCATTTTCTTTGCACATTACACATAACCAAATCTATAATTTTTATGAGAGACACAGTACATTTCACCAGTAACATGTAAAAGGACGTGTTCCATAGGCCGTTACCTGTGCACTAAGGTGTAGCAGACGGTGTTTCCCTTACGAGAATACACTGCAGTAGGTCAGTCTTTCACTGTCTCTACATATAAAACATAACCCAATCTATCACTTTGTATGAATCAAAATATTTTATTCACAGCCAGCCAAGAACTTGGCTCAACACTGGCACAATGCAAGGTTTCATGATATACGTATATGTCCTTGAAAAACATTGTCTCCTACACCTGACAGTGCACAGGTAGGGGCCACTAGCATGTGGTTACCTCTTTCATTTTCTTTGCACATTACACATAATCAAATCTATCATTTTTATGAGATACACAGTACATTTCACCAGTAACACGTAAATGGACGTGTTCCATAGGCCGTTACCTGTGCACTAAGGTGTAGCAGACAGTGTTTCCCTCACGAGAACACGCTGCAGTAGGGCAGTTTTTCACTGTCTTTTCACATAAAACATAGCCAAATATATCAACACATGGGATACACAGAATATTTCACACACACACACAAAAAAAATGTAAATGCACGTGTTCCTAACCTCCCGTTGAATTTCGCTACCTTTGTGCTAGCTCAGGTGTATGACACACTCTTCATTACGAGCACATGGGTCATTTTTTCACTGTCTTTTCACATAAAACATAGCCAAATGTATCAAATACATGGGATACACATTATATTTCACCAAAAAAAAAAAAAAAAAAAAAAAAAAAAGGAAATGCACATGTTCTTAATCTCGTGTTGCATTTTGCTACCTTTGTGCTAGCTCAGGTGTTTGACACACCCGCTTCATTACGAGCATGTGGGTCATTTTTTCACTGTCTTTTCACATAAAACATAGCCAAATATATCAATACATGGGATACACAGTATATTTCACAAAAAATTTAAATGCACGTGTTCCTAACCTCGTGTTGCATTTCGCTACCTTTGTTCTAGCTCAGGTGTACGACACACACTCTTCATTACGAGCACGTGGGTCATTTTTTCACTGTCTTTTCACATAAATTATAGCCAATTATATCAATACATGGGATACACAGTATATTTCACACACAAAAAAAAATGTAAAGACACGTGTTCATAACCTCGCGTTGCATTTCGCTACCTTTGTGCTAGTTCAGGTGTACGATACACACTTCATTACGAGAATGTGGCTCAGCCTTTCACATTATTTCCACATAATACGTAGTCTGATCTATCAATATATGAGATACACAGTATATTTCACCAGTAAAATGTAAATGCACATCCTATGTAGGTCAATCATGTGGCCCATACCTGGCCGGTAAGTTGTAGTAGACGAAGAATTGTAGAGGAGCACGTGATTCACTTTCACTTTCTTTTCACATAAACAAATAACATATCACTGTATGAGATACATATATTACACCAATTACAATTACGTATCCCGCGTTGCATTTTTTTACCTTTGTGTTAGTTCAGGTGTATGACAAACACTCTTCATTACGAGCACGTGGCTCAGTCTTTCACGTTATTTCCACATAATACATAGCCTAATCTATCAATATATGAGATAAACAGTATATTTCACCAATAAAATGTATATGGACGTCCTATATAGGTCAATTACGTGGCCAATACCTGGGCGGTAAGGTGGTCCAGATGATGATTTCCAGAGGAGCATGTGGTTTACTTTCACTTTCTTTTCACATTTTTACCGTCTTTCACATAAAACAAAACAAATCTATCAATATATGAGATAAACACTATATTACACACAACAAGTACAAGTTCGTGGCCCTTACCTGTCCGCTAAGGTGTAGCAGATGATGCTTCCCTTACCTGAAGACACTGCAGTGTTTACGATTTTATTTCACAATACAAATCCATCATTTTATGAGACATACAGTATATTTCATCACAACAGTACCTGAACATGCTCTGTATGTCACATCTGCGATACTTTTTTTTTTTTTTTTTTTTATGCGAGGAAAAAGGAACCAAAGGCCATGAGCCCGCAGTAACAGTTCCCTCCAAGAGAAAAACAAAATACAATAGAGAGCCAAATTCAAGATCCGATCATTTTGAGATGCCTGGACACACTGCGTTTGAAAGACTGGAGATCATAGGCAGCAGGAAATACAGACAGAGGGAGACAGTTCCAGAGCTGACCTATTGCATAAATGAAAGACTGGGAGTAACGGTTAACTCTTGCATTAGAGAGTTGGACAGAAAAGGGATGAGAGTTTGCTGCCAGACGGGTGCTACGCGCCCGTCGTAGAGGTGGAGGAATGCAAGCAGACAGTTCAGAGGAGCAGTGACCATTAAAGTAGCGATAGAAAAGAGATAAAGATGCAACAGTGCGGCGAAGAGACAGAGGTTGAAGGGAGTCAGTAAGAGGAGGAGAGTTAATGAGACGAAAAGCCTTTGACTCCACTCTATTGAGAAGAGCTGTATGTGGGGAGCCTCCCCACACATGAGAGTTGTACTCCACACAGGGGCGGATAAAACCCCTGTATAGAGTCAACAATTGTGCAGGGGTAAAGAAAGAGCGGAGTCGGCTTAGCACACCCAGTCTCTTGGAAGCAGATTTTACAAGAGATGTAATATGATCTTTCCAAGATAAGTCCCGAGTAAATGAAACCCCAAGCATGTTCAAGGATGATGCAGGATTAAGCTGAATATTATTAAACCCTGTGGCGGGGGGACACAACCTGGCCGCACTATGGGGTGGTACTACTACTCTGTGGCCAGGTTGTGTTAGGAAGAATACTGCCACCGTATTCCCTGCGTGTCGTAAAAGGCAACTAAAAGGGGCGGGGTGAGGGGACTAGGGACCCCCTCCTCTGTTTTTTAGTTCCTAAAAAGAGACAGGCCAGAGAAAGGGATGGGGGATGGAGTTATCCCCGTACCCTGAAGATTGGGTCTATGAATGTGCGTGGATGTAGTACGATTGAGGCTAAAAGGGAGGAGATTGGGAAAATGTTTGTGAGAAGAAAGTTGGATGTGTTAGCTTTGAGTGAAACGAAGATGAAAGGGAAGGGGGAATCTATGTTTGGAAGTGTGAATGGAAGATTGTCAGGTGTTGATAGAGGAAGGGCAAGAGAAGGTGTGGCCTTGTTAGTGAGTCCGGAAGTACAGCAATGTGTGATTGAATGGAAGGAGGTGTCATCGAGACTGATGTGGGTGAAAGCGAAATTTGAACGTGAGTTGTGGGTGTTTGTGAGTGCATATGGGCCTGGTAGTGAAAGGGATGAACAAGAGAGGGAGTCTTTCTGGAATGATGTTGATTAGTGTCTGCAGAGTTTTGGAGCGAATGTGAATGTGGTAATGATGGGAGATCTGAATGCTAGAGTGGGAAATGTAGCAGTTGAAGGCGTAGTTGGTATGCATGGTGTGCCTGGAAGAAATGAAAATGGGGAACGAATGATAGCGATGTGTGTTGAGCGAGAGATGGTGATTGGGAATACGCTGTTTGGGAAGAAAGATATTTATAAGTATACATGGGTGAGACAGGAGGATGGAAGGGTTGTTGATAGAGCTTTGATGGACTATGTGGTTGTGTCTAGGAATGTAATAGGAAGATTGTTGGATGTGAGAGTTCTGAGAGGGGAGGGTGGAGGTATGTCTGACCACTACCTGGTGGAGGGAAAGTTAAGAGTAGGTAAGAGATGGGTGAGAGCTAGGAGGGTTAGGTGTGGCAGGGAGGTTTTGAAAGTGAGTGGGTTGGATAAAAGAGAGATAAAGATAGAGTATCAGGAGAAATTGAAAGATGAGTGGAAAGCAGTGAAAGATCGGGAAAATGGCAGCATGGAGGAGGAATGGCAGTTGTTTAAGAGTGCTGTGGTGGGGCATGCAGAAGAGGTGTGTGGTGTGAGACGTGTGGGTGGTGGTGTAAGAAAAGGAAGTGAATGGTGGTGCGAGGAAGTAAGTATGGCTGTGGCCGAGAAGAGACGTGCATATGAAGTGTGGCTGCAGAGGAAGGATGAGATGTCATATGAAAGGTATAAGGAAAAGAGGAATAGAGTGAGAAGGGCTGTGCGTGATGCTAAAGTGGCAGCAGATGAGAGGTGGGGTAGGCAGCTGACAGAGAATTTTCAACAGAATAAGAAAATGTTTTGGAAGGAGGTGAAAAGGGTGCGAAAGGGAAAGTCTGGGAAGGAAGAACGAGTAAAAGCAGAGGATGGAAGGATGTTAATTGAGATGGATGCAGTAAAGAAGAGATGGGCAGAGTATTTTGAAAGATTGTTAAATGTAGAGGAGGAAAGGGTGGCTGAGATTGTGGCGGATGGAAGGGTGCAAGGAATAAATGTGTTGGGAGAGTTGAATGATTCTTTGATCACGAAGGAGGAAGTGGAGAAGGCAGTAAAGGAGATGAAAACAGGGGAAGCTGCAGGTATGGATGGGTGTGCTGTGGAATGCCTGAAGGGTGGTGGAGTGACTATTGTTGACTGGTTAGTAAGATTGTTGAATGTGTGCTTTGAGAAAGGTATGGTGCCAATTGACTGGGCAAGTGCTTGTGTGGTCCCGTTGTATAAATGCAAGGGTGATAAGTATGAATGTACTAGCTTTAGGGGTATAAGTCTGTTGAGTGTTGTAGGTAAGGTGTATGGTAGAGTGTTAAATATGAGAGTTAGAGGGGGTACAGAGGGAGTGATTAGCGATGAGCAGTGTGGCTTCAGGAGAGGGAAGGGATGCGTTGATCAGGTGTTTGCTGTGGGACAAGTGTGTGAAAAGTATTTAGCGAAAGGCAAGGATGTGTCTTGGGCATTTATGGATTTAGAGAAAGCGTATGATAGAATTGATAGGGAGGCTTTGTGGACTGTTTTAAGATTGTATGGACTTGATGGTAGGTTACTAAAAGGGGTGAAAAGTTTTTATGTAAATAGTAGAGCATGTGTAAGAGTGGGAAATGCTGTGAGTGATTGGTTTCCCGTGAGAGTGGGGCTGCGACAGGGATGTGTGATGTTGCCTTGGTTGTTTAATATTTACATGGATGGTGTTGTAAGGGAGGTGAATGCAAGAGTTTTAGGTGGTCTGAGTCTGGTAAATGTTGATGGTGGAGATTGGAATCTGAAGCAGCTGCTGTTTGCAGATGATACTGCACTGGTGACTGATTCAGAGGAGAGATTGAGACAGTTGGTAAGGGAGTTTGGAAGGGTGTGTGAAAGGAGGAATTTGAAAGTAAATGAGAATAAGAGTAATGTGATGAAGTGTACGAGGTTGATAGATGGTAGGGGGATGAATATAGTTTTGAATGGTGAGTTGCTTGAGGAGGTAGATTGTTTTAAATATCTAGGGTCACACGTTGCTGTGGTTGGAAGAATAGATGCAGAAGTGAAGTTTAGAATAAATGAAGTAGGAAAGGTGCTGGGAGGAATGAAAAAAGTGTTTATATAAATGTCATTCGCTTAGAATGGATGTAAAGAGAAGGCTGTATGAGGGTGTTGTGGTACCGACTGCATTATATGGGGCTGAAACATGGAATATGGGTGTAGCAGAGAGGAAAAGTTTGAATGTAATGGAGATGAGGGTGTCCAAGGAGTATGTGTGGAGTGACGCATATGGATCGGGTGCGAAATGATGAAGTGCGAGGGAGAACTGGAGTTGTTCGGGAGATGGTTGGTAGAGTTGAGCAGAGGGTGTTGCGATGGTTTGGGCATATGGAGAGAATGGATAATGAGCGATTGGTGAAAAAGATAACTAGATCTGATGTGAGAGGTTTAAGGCTGAGAGGAAGACCACGAATAGGATGGATGGACAGTGTGAAGAGAGCGCTGGATGCGAGAGGGATGTCTGTTGAGCAAGGAAGAGTGGCTGTGGGTGACAGAAATAAATGGAGAGAAATTGTGAATAAATAAGTGATGACGCAGCCCTGAGGGGATATTCTCCCGCATTTGGTCTGATCAGCTAGTCAGGTCAGGTGCGGGTAAGGGGATGGGTCTGTTATGACGTGGCAGGGGTAAACCAGTTCTGCTGTCGGGCCCTGCTGCGGATGTCACTGATTGCATTGCGCAGTTGACCCTTGTGCGGTGTGGTGCGGTGAGGATTTGTCCGTTCTCCCCTTTGGGGCTAAGATGTGAATGAATGTGTTTGAATGGATGAGTAAATGGAGAGTGTGTCGTCCTGTTTCGGCTACCTCCCTTTCCTTGGGGGAAGCAGCCTAGGTATATAGATAGATAGATTATTAAACATTAGTGGGTATACCTGTGGAAGATTCTGTCGGGTTGATAGGTGGAAGAACTGAGTCTTAGATGCATTAAAACACAACCATATTATTTTTACCCCAGTCAGAGATACGAGCCAAGTCAGACATTAGGTGTGCCATAGCCTCATCCCTTGTTTGATGAAGTAACTGTTGAGATGGGCGTTGTGGGAACCGAATGGAAAGGTGAAGGGTGGAGTCATCAGCGTATGAGTGGATAGGGTTAGATGTACAGCTTAGAAGATCATTGATGAATAAAAGGAAGAGAGTCGGTGATAGGACAGAGCCCTGAGGAACATCACTGTTGATAGATCTAGGAGAAGAACGATGGCCGTCTACAACAGCGGCTATAGAACGACCAGAAAGGAAGCTAGTGATGAAGGCACAGATAGAAGGATAGAAACCGTAGGAGGGCAGTTTGGTAATTAAAGATTTATGCCAGACTCGATCGAAAGCCTTTGAGATGTCAAGTGCAATGGCAAAGCTTTCGCCAAAGTCCCGAAAGGAGGATGACCAGGAGTCTGAAAGGTAGGTGAGAAGATCACCAGTGGAGCGTCCCTGATGGAACCCGTACTGATGATCGGAAAGAAGGTTGTGATAGGAAAGATGCCTTAAAATTTTTCTATTGAGAATTGACTCGAAAACTTTTGAAATACAGGACGTTAAAGCAATTGGACGATAGTTGCAGGGTTGGGAGTGGTCACCCTTGTTTGGGACTGGCTGAATGAGAGCAAACTTCCAGCAAGAAGGAAAGGTACAAGTTGACAGACAAAGGCAAAAGAATTTGCCTAGGCAGGGTGTAAGCACAGAAGCACAGTTCTTGAGAACAACAGGAGGGACCCCATCAGGCCCATATGCCTTGTTAGTACTGAGGCCAGTGATGGCAGAAAATACATCAACTGAAGAAATTTTAATGTCAGCCATAAGGAAGTCAGAGGGGGGAAGAGATGGAGGAACAGCACCGGAATCGTCTAAGATGGAATAGGAGGAGAAAGTCTGTGCGAAGAGATCTGATTTATCAGTAGAAGAAATAGCTACAGAACCATCAGAGTAGAAAAGAGGAGGGAAGGATGATGAGGTAAAGTTGTTAGAAAGATTTTTGGCAAGGTGCCAGAAGGAGCGGGAAGAATTCGAGTTGGAGAGTTGCGAGCATTTAGTATGGATGAAATTATTTTTAGTAGAGCGAAGAACAGACTTAGCACGATTCCGGGCAGAAACGTAAAGATGATGTGATTCAGGGGTGGGTTGGCTCCGGTACCTTTTGTAGGCCCTCTCCTTGTTGTGGACAGCATTGGAACAAGCGTGATTAAACCAAGGCTTTCTTGCATTAGTCAAAGGATATGAGAAAGGAATGTATGCTTCCATGCCTGAGAGAATAACCTCCGTAATGCGCAAGGCACACTCAGATGGCTCCCAGCCATGGAAGCAACAATCATTCCAGGGAAAAACAAAGAAGTACTGCCTGAGGGCCTCTCAGTCCGCGGCTCCAAAATGCCACAGACGACGTTTCCCTGGAGGGTCCACAGGCCGTACCGGAGTGATAGGACAGGTTAAGGTAATAAGGTTGTGATCAGAGGAGTCCAACAGAGAGAAAAGATTAACAGAGTAAGCAGAAGGATTAGTTGTGAGGAAGAGGTCAAGTATGTTGGAGCTCTCTCCAAGGCGGTCAGGGATACGGGTAGGGTGCTGTACAAGCTGGTCTAGGTCATTAAGGATAGAAAAGATGTAGGCTTGTTCACCAGGTGGATCTATGAAAGGAGAAGAAAGCCAAAGGTGGTGGTGAACATTGAAATCTCCTAGAATGGAGATTTCAGAGAAAGGAGAAATGGATAGAATGTGTTCCATTGTAGAAGTAAGATAGTTGAAGAATTTTTGACAGTCAGTAGAATTAGGGGATAAGTAAACATCACAGACATATTTAGTCAGAGAATGACAGGAAACCGAAGCCAGAGTGTAGAGAATTCAGAAGAATCGAGTTCAGGAACACGAGAGCAAGATAAGTCGTTGCGTATATATACACAACAGCCACCTTTGGCTTTGAAATGAGTATAGAGAAAGTAGGAGGATACAGAAAAGGGTTTGCTGTCAGTTGCCTCAGACAGCTGAGTCTCCGTTAGAAAAAGAAGGTGAGGTTTAGAGGAGGAGAGGTAGTGCTCAACAGAGCGAAAGCTAGAGAAAAGGCCGCGAATGTTGTAGAAATGAAGAAGAAGAGAGTCAGACAGTGGTTCCAGGCACCTCGAGTCGTCACCGGTAGAGGGGCGGATGTTGGGGGCATTTATGGTCCCCCCCCCCCCGGGGACTCCGAGGCTTGGTGAAGAGACGCCTAAGGTATCGCACACGATATTTTCCAACAGGCATGTGGTGTAGTGTTTATGTTCATCCACACAAGCATATGATAAACATATCAATAACATTCATGCTTTATTTCACACAGAAAGCATATGAAATAAATATAACAATATGATAAAATCAAATATCCCTATAAACCTCCTCTGTTTTATCCCCTTCTGACAATGGCATGCCGTGGCTGTAAGGCATACGTGACTCCTGCCCTAGCCAATATTTCATCACGTACACTCGTTGCACTATACTCCTATCTATTGCACAATAACACTATCCACCATGTATCAGCATAAAACAAGGACTTCATCAACATCTTGCCAAATATTCCGTTCAAGACAACGCTGTGTCTTCAGACAGTTTCCCGCTTCCCTCTGCTAAACGTTTCACCATGTCCTTCCTCACTAGCTATTGCGCACTATATTCACTTGATTCACTGTCACTATTATTCAATGGTTGAATACTCACTTTGGGTGCAGGGTAGAGGGAGTGTAGTTGCTGGGACATGCTGAAAAACAGGATAGGACTAGCACAATCTTCGTTGGTCCAACGGCTGATAACGGCCAGGAATGATTCACAAAACCTAATTCTCTATTGAAAACACCAAATCTAATCATAATAGTGCCCAAGATGTAAACACAAGCATTATTGGTATAGTTGAATATGATGCGCGTCCCGGGATGGGGTAGAGTACAGTGTAAATGCCCAGCTGTGCACTACCTTCTCCCTCGACAGCTGATGCGGAACTAATCAACCTTCCTGTGCTGCCACGCGTCTCGGACCCTAAGGTTGCCAAGTCATTACTTTTGACAAGAGGCGCGGGAACTATGATGCTGCCAAAAATGACACCGATCGGCCAAAAACTTTTTCTCTGACGAAGGTTTTTATGCTTTTATGATGACAAATGTGTCATTAAGTTTAGTCGCAGACACGCCCAAATGATGACAAATGTATCACCTTGGGCAGAGGGGTTAACTCTCCTCTCACTGGCTCCCTTCAACCTCGGTCTCTTCACCTCATGTTGCCTCCTCATCCCTTCTCTATTGTTGTTCAATGGTCATTGCATTCCTCCACCACTACCTGGGCGCATAACACCCGTCCAGCAACAAACTCTCATCCTTTTTCTGTTCAACTCTCTAATGCAAGAGTTAACCGTTATCCTCAGTCCTTCATATATGCAACAGATAAACTCTGGAACTGTCTTCCTCTAATTGTATTTCCTATTGCCTATGATTTCCAGTTTTTCAAACATAGGTCGTCCAGGCATCTCGAAATGAAATGAACGAATCTTGAATTTCTCTCTCTGTTTTCTTTTTTTTTTTTTTCCTTGTAGTGAACAAGTTTGCGAGCTCCTGGCCTTTGGTTCCTTCACTCTTGCATTAAAAAAAAAAAAAAAAGTAAACTGTATTGACTCTACACCTGGTTGGAGGTGCTTTGTGCTGTACATGATTATTATTTTTCCACAGACTGTATTTCATCATATAACAACACTGGCCTTTCCTGTACTCCCACCTCGTGACCGTCCCGCCTCTCCCTCATGCCCCTTTAATGTGTTTAAGGTTGTCCTCCCGACAACCCCAGCCCCTTTTATCTCTCTCCATCCCCACTGCCACCAGATTCTGCGTGTTGTTTATTTGTGTCTGTGAATCCATGAGTACAACTATTTGACCCGGGAATTTAAGTATCTGATAAAATCAAGGGCAGTAATATCGTCTCTGTGCATCCCACCTACCTTTCCAGCCGTCCATATATTCAACCCCAATCCTTCACCCCAGTTTGTTTATTTGTGTCTGTGTATCCATGAGTACAACTATTTGACCTGGGAATTTAAGTATCTGATAAAATCATGGTCATTATTATCGTCTGTATGCATCCACATACCTTTCCACCTGTCCATATATCCAACCCCATCCCTTCACCCCAACGTGCCTGTATCAAACACTTTCCGCACTTTATTCTCTCTCTCTCTCTCTCTCTCTCTCTCTCTCTCTCTCTCTCTCTCTCTCTCTCTCTCTCTCTCTCTTCATGGTGTATAAGGCTGTGATATCGGTGTACAGTCAAGGTCTATAATAACATTAGTCATCTGGGAAATCGTAGACAAAGCTCCAGAAACTCTTGACTGTTATTGCTTTGCTTGGTAAGATCTCAGGTGGTTTAACACTGCTTCTGAGAGTGTGAAGAAGTAATTGGCCTGTACAACGTGTGTGTGTGTGTGTGTGTGTGTGTGTGTGTGTGTGTGTGTGTGTGTGTGTGTGTAAAGACAGACCAACCAAAAGATAAATATTTACAAAACTTGACCACCGAGAGAGAGAGAGAGAGAGAGAGGTAAATACTCATAACGTGCATATTTTCTGTTGGCGACTGCACACCGCGCCTTTAAGTTACAGAAGGGTGAAATATAAGCTCATTAGGCAGGGATGGTTGCTGATTTAGAGATCATTGGTGATATAAATGGCGTGACAATAACAGTAACTGTCACATGCCTTATATTTAACAGCCGACACCAAAAGTTCCCTTCTTCCTGCCCCCCATCGTTGCCAACACATCTTTTCTTCTTTATTTTAAGTATCAAAACACCTTCTTTTAGCTTAGCTTGTTTTATAGGATACATTAAAACCACTGTAATTTGAGTAAAACAGTCCGATGGTAAGAAGAGTGAAACATAATAATACTTCATCATACTGATTGTGTTAATGGGGAATACATCGAACCTCTGCACTACGAGGAGTCTGTCCCAGGCTGAAAACAATCGTCTGAAATTATCAAGAACAGAAGCAAAGAAAACGTCTCTCTGTTGACAGGTTAATGAATACGGCCTCTACTCCTGCACTAGGAGACCCTTTCCTAACCTGAACAAAATCCTCTGGGGGTAGCTAGAATACAATAAACTAGAACACCTCGTGCTGAAGTGTTCATTACTTATCATTGGCAACGAGCACTATCGATCCGTCAGGGGGTTCCACACGGTCAGTGATGCTGGTGCCAAAATCTGTGGTGCAGTCATGGTTAGTAATCAACTTACATGGAACGGTTTACAAAGAAACCATGTGATGTCAGGCCTAAACTATGATATTAACTACTCGTAAAGCAGCTAGGATTATTTATGGTATCACACACACACACACACACACACACACACACACACACACACACACACACACACACACACACAACTCTCACTATACTTTCCTGTCAGCATAGTTCGTTACGCAGGGGAAAACTAAGGACAATATAAAATAGTTTCTCCTCCTCGCTGAAAATGTTAACCATTTAGGCCATTTACTCTTCTCCCAACAGAACTGTAATATATCAATAATCATAGTCCGGGACACATTACCTTTATGTCCACCTCTCTTTCTACACTGTATCCTACTCCCTATCCCAACATCCTAGAATGTACGGGTCGGGTGGTGGAGGGGAGGGAGGGGCGCTGCGTTGAAAGGGTAGATGACGTAGAATTCTAGTACCTATCCTTTGAAACCTCAGGTAAATAAAGATGACTGTTGACAGTCAGACCGTGGACAACTGTGACCATCCTATAAACATTACGTACATAATGTCGTATGCAAATTTACTTTTTTTTTTTTTTTTTTAATTTAAGTTCCTGCAGTTTCTTCGCAATTTACTGTAATGCCTCTGGCAGTAGAAGTATAAAATGATGGTGACATTCTACTAGGGGCATTCAGACTCTGAATGAATTACGATTCAACGCCGCCTGCCAGTGCACTCATCTGTAATCTCTGGCTAGTCTTAATAAGCAGCAGTACAAAGATATCAGTGTCACAGGTGTGTTATGCGACCACCAACCACAGCCATTTGTCGATACTTACTGAGTGATTATCAACTTTATTTCCTTTTCTCACTTGCCTGTCAATCTGTTTTCTTGTATTTACTTCATGTAATTCACATTTCATATCTCGAATGCATTATTTCTTGTCTACTATTTTTTTTTATAAGTCAACCAATTGCACTCTCACTGTTGTATTTTTTTTTTTAAACCCAAGGAAGGAGCCATAGGCCAGGGGCATGCAGACTGCTTCCTCCAAGAAAAAAAAAAAAAAAAAAAAAAAGCAAGACAACAGACAGCCAAAATCAAGATCCTTTCATTTCCAGATACCTGGACATACTGCATTTGAAAGACTGGATATCATGGGCAATAGAAAAAACAGACAGAGGGAGACAGTTCCAGAGTTGACATGTTGAACACATGAAGGACTGGGAGTAGAGGTTTACTCTAGCATTAGAAAGTTGGACAGAAAAGGGATGAGAGTTTGTTGCTATCCGGATGCAACGCGCCCGACGTAGTGGTGGAGAGATGCAAGCAGACACTGAAGTAGCGATAGAAAAGGGATAAAGATGCTGCAGTGAGGTGAAGAGACAGAGGCTGAAGGGAGCCAGTAAGAGGAGGAGAGTTAATGAAACGAAAAGCCTTTGATTTCACCCTGTTGAGAAGAGCTATGTGTGGTAAGCCTCCCCACACATGAGAGTTGTACTCTACATAGGGGCAAATAAAACCCGTGTATAAAGTCAACAACTGTCCAGGGGTAAAGAAGGTACGGAGTCAACTTTGCACACAATCTCGTGGAAGCAGATTTTACAAGAGAGGTGTTATGTTCCTTCCATGATAAATCCAGAGAAAATGAAATCCCAAGTATGTTTATAGATGATGCAGGATTGAGCTATGTGTCCGACTATGGACTTGGACTTCACAGCCCGTTCCCAGGGCCCAGTAGTCCTCCTAAATACCATACACATTAACATGCTACCACTTTGCCGAGAACAAGCACCGTCCATATTGAATAAATACTAGGACTCTCTCATACAGGACTGTTGCATTGGTATTACACTAGCTGTGGTATTTTTACATGTTTGCTGGACTTAAGGTAGATCAGTAAAGGCTTTCTATCTATCTATCTCTCTATTGCCAGAAGCCTTAATCCTCTTACGGGTGGCCACAAACAAATCATCTCCATATCCCCCGGTCCCAGCACACGCGCCTTTCTATCATATACCTTTCCACTTCATCCCTCCACTTCATCCTTGGCCTCCTCCTTCCTCTCCCCCACTACACCTCACTCACATACACTCTCCTCGCTAGTCTCTCGCTCTCCATCCTCTCCATATGGTCAAACCACCTCAGTGTATTTCTCCTAATGCATTCTATCTCATTCACATCCACACCACAACGCTCCTTCACTTCCTTATTTGTCAGTTTGTCTCTCCATGTAACTCCACATGCTTCTCTCAGATAACTCATTTCCACTGCTCTCACTTTTTTTTTATGCAAAGAAGAAGGAACCAAAGGCCACGAGCCCGCAATAACTGTACCTTCCAAAAGAAAAACAAAATACAAGAGAGAGCCAAATTCAAGATCCGTTCATTTCGAGATGCCTGGACACACTGCGTTTGAAAGACTAGAGATCATAGGAAGCAGGAAATATAGACAGTTCCAGAGTTGACCTGTTGCATAAATGAAGGACTGGAAGTAACGGTTAACTCTTTCATTAGAGAGTTAGACAGAAAAGGGATGAGAGTTTGCTGCTAGACGGCTGCTACTAGCCCGTCGAAGAGGTGGAGGAATGCATGCAGACAGTTCAAAGGAGCAGTGACCATTGAAGTAGCGATAGAAAAGAGATAAAGATGCAACAGTGCGGCGAAGAGACACAGGTTGTAGGGAGTCAGTAAGAGGAAGAGAGTTGATGAGACGAAAAGCCTTTGACTCCACCCTATTGAGAAGAGCTGTATGTGGGGAACCTTCCCACACATGAGCGTTGTACTCCACACAGGGGCGGATAAAACCCGTGTATAGCGTCAACAGTTGTGCAGGGGTAAAGAAGGAACGGAGTCAGCCTTGCACACCCAAACTCTTGGAAGCAGATTTTACAAGAGATGTAATATGATCTTTCCAAGATAAGTCCCGAGTAAATGAAACCCCAAGCATATTCAAGGATGATGCAGGATTAAGCTGAATATTATTAAACATTAGTGGGTACACCTGTGGAAGATTTTGTCCGGTTGATAGGTGCATGAACTGAGTCTTTGATGCATTAAAAACAACAAGATTATTTTTACCCCAGTCAGAGATACGAGCCAAGTCAGACATTAGGTGTGCCATAGCCTCATCCCTTGTTTGTTGAAGTAACTGCTGAGATGGGCGCTGCAGGAACTGAATGGAAAGGTGAAGGATGGAGTCATCAGCGTATTAGTGGATAGGGTTAAATGTACAGCTTAGAGGGTCAGTAATGAATAAAAGGAAGACAGTTGGTGATAGGACAGAGCCCTGAGGAACACCACTGTTGGTAGATCTAGGAGAAGAACGATGGCCGTCTACAACAGCGGCTATAGAATGACAAGAAAGGAAGGAAGCTAGAGATGAAGGCACAGACAGAAAGATAGAAACCGTAAGAGGGCAGCTTGGAAATTAAAGATTTATGCCAGACTCGATCGAAAGCCTTTGAGATGACAAGTGCAATGGCAAAGCTTTCGCCAAAGTCCAGAAAATGAGGATGACCAGGAGTCTGAAAGGAAGGTTAAAAGATCGCCAGTGGAGTGTCCCTGACGGAACCCATACTGACGATCGAAAAGAAGATTGTGATAGGAAAGAGGCTTCAAAATTATTTTTTATTAAGAACTGACTCAAAAACTTTTGAGATATAGGATGTTCAAGCAATTGGACGATAGTTAGAGGGTTGAGAATGGTCATCCAAACTGGGACCGGCTGAATGGGAGCAAACTTCCAGCAAAAAGGAAAGGTACAACTTGATAGACAAAGACAATAGAGTTTGCCTAGGCAGGGTGTAAGCACAGAAGCACAGTTCTTGAAAACAACAGGAGGGACTCCATCAGGCACATATGCCTTGTTAGTACTGAGGCCTGTGATGGCAGAAAATACATCAGCTGAAGAAATTTTAATGTCAGTCATGAGGAAGTCAGAGGGGGGAAGTGATGGAGGAACAGCACCGGAATCGTCTAAGGTGGAATTGGAGGAGAAAGTCTGAGCAAACAAATCTGCTTTATCAGTAGAAGAAATAGCTACAGAGCCATCATAGTAGAAAAGAGGAGGGAAGGATGATGAGGTAAAGTTGTTATTTCATGTAACTTGCTCAGTTCCCTGTACTTTCATATTATTGTTCGTTGAGGAGAAGAAAATTATAAACCCTTTGTGTATATATATATATTTGTTTTCTTTTAGGTCTGAGGATGGTTTTTGTATAAACTGAAACGCCGTCAATAAATCATGTATATATGTGATCACGCTGGTTTTGATGGCTATCATTATATATATAAATATATATATATATATATATATATATATATATATATATATATATATATATATATATATATATATAATAAAGAAGCAATACTTTCTCCAGGTGGGCAGCGAAGTCTTATAAGGAAGATGAATACCAGGGTTGGGATGAACATCTTGTTTGTATATCAGGAACGTTTTGGCTTTACTCCTTTGGAGTGAAGAATAGAATCAGGAAACTCATCTCTGAATATTATCCACAGGTATCACTGAGGATAGTATTTAAACCATCATCAATGCTATCCAACCACCTCAAGTTCAAGGACCGCATCCACAATTCTCTGATGTCATCGATGGTGTACAAGTTAAAGTGTAGTTGATGTAATTCTACTTATTTTGGTCAAACCAAACATCTCACCGCCAGGATTTCGGAACACTGTGGAAGGTCACACAGAACGGGTCTTCCTTTATCGAAACGCGGCTATTCAGCGATCCGTGAACACTCTGAAGCCTCAGGCCACCCAATGTATACAAGTGATTTCTCCATTCTGCACACTTCCCAAGACGACATATTAAGACGAGTAGCAGAGACTCCTCACCCACCTCCATAAGCCAACCCCGGGTGTCTGTGACTCTTCCACTTCACGACTCTGCATTTTTTTAAAAGCATAATTTTCAGTGTCTCAGTAACACAGAGAGTAGGCCAGCATGCTCTCCAATACAAGTTTCTCTAACTATCAGCACCAAACTACATGACAATACACACCACACTTATTTTTCAAAAAAAAAAAAAAAATGGCATCGAATAATATAGCCTCGGAGTCCCAGGGGGGGGGGACCATTAATGCCCCCACCTTCTGCCCCTCTTCCGGTGACGGTTCAAGATGCCTGGAACCACTGTCTGACTCTCTTCTTCATTCCTGCAACATTCGTGGCCTTTCCTCTAATTTTCTCTCTTGTGACCACAACCTCTGCTTCTCTAAACCTCACCTTCTTTTTCTGAGACTCAGCTGTCTGAGACAACTGACAGCAGACCCTTTTCTGTATCCTCCTCCTTTCTTTATACTCATTTCAAAGCCAAAGGTGGCTGTTGTGTATATATACGCAACAACTTATCTTGCTCTCGTGTTCCTGAACTCGATTCTTCTGCATTCTCTATACTCTGGCTTCGGCTTTCATGTCATTCATTTACTAAATATATCTGCGCTGTTTGCTTATCTCCTAATTCTACTATCGAAACTTCTTTGACCATCTTATTCTACGATGGAAAACATTTTATCCATTTCTCCTTTCTCTGAAATCTCCATTCTAGGAGATTTCAATGTTCACCACCACCTTTGGCTCTCCTATCCTTTCACTGATCCACCTGGTGAACAAGCCTACACCTTTTCTATCCTTAATGACCTAGAGCAGCTTGGACAGCACCCTGCCCATATCCCTGACTGCCTTGGAGAGACCTCCAACATACTTGACCTCTTCCTTACAACTAATCCTTCTGCTTACACTGTTAATCTTTTCTCTCCGTTGGGCTCCTCCAATCAAAACCTTATCACCTGAACCTGTCTTATCACTCCGGTATGGCCTGCGGACCCTCCAAAGAAACGTCGTCTGTGGCTCTTTGGAGCTGCGGATTGGGAGGCCCTCAGGCAGTACTTCTTTGATGTTCCCTGGAATGATTATTGCTTCCATGGCTGGAAGCTATCTGGGTGTGCCTTGCGCATTACGGAGGTTATTCTCACGGGCATGGAAGCACACATTCCTTTCTCATATCCTTTGACTAATGCAAGAAAGACTTGGTTTAATCATGCTTGTTCCAATGCTGTCCGCAACAAGGAGAGGGCCTATAAAAGGTACCGGAGCCAACCCACCCCTGAATCGCATCTTTCATACGTTTCTGCCCGGAATTGTGCTTAGTCTGTTCTTCGCTCTGCTAAAAATAATTTCATTCGCACTAAATGCACTCAACTCTCTAACTCGAATTCTTCCCACTCCTTCTGGCACATTGCCAGAAATCTTTCTAACAACTTTACCTAATCATCCTTCCCTCATCTTTTCTACCCTGATGGCTCTGTAGCTATTACTTCTGAATAAGCAGATCTCTTCACTCAGACTTTCTCCTCCAATTCCACCTTAGACTTCCCCCTTCTGACTTCCTCATGGCTAACATTAAAATTTCTTCAGCTGATGTATTTTCTGCCATCACTGGCCTCAATACTAATAAGGCATATGGGCCTGATGGAGTCCCTCCTGTTGTTCTCAAGAACTGTGCTTCTGTACTTACACCCTGCCTAGACAAACTCTTTCGCCTTTGTCTATCAACTTGTACCTTTCCTTCTTGCTGGAAGTTTGCTCTCATTCAGCCAGTCCCAAACAAGGGTGACCATTCCCAACCCTCTGACTATCGTCCAATTGCTTTAACATCCTGTATCTCCAAAGTTTTCGAGTCTGTTCTTAATAGTAAAAATTTAAAGCACCTTTCGTATCACAACCTTCTTTCTGATCGTCAGTATGGGTTCCGTCAGGGACGCTCCACAGGCGATCTTCTCACCTACCTTTCAGACTCCTGGTCATCCTCCTTTCGGGACTTTGGCAAAAGCTTTGCCATTGCACCTGACATTTCAAAGGCTTTCGATCGATTCTGGCATAAATCTTTGATTTCCAAACTGCCCACTTACGGTTCCTATCCTTCTTTCTGTGTCTTCATCTTTAGCTTCCTTTCTGGTTGTTCTATAGCTGCTGTTGTAGACGGCCATTGTTCTTCTCCTAGATCTACTAACAGTGGTGTTCCTCAGGGCTCGGTCCTATCACCAACTCTCTTCCTTTTATTCATCAGTGACCTTCCAAGCTGTACATCTAAATCCTATCCACTCATACGCTGATGACACCACTGTTCACCTTTTCATTCGATTCGTGCAACGTCCATCTCAGCAGTTACTTCAACAAACAAGGGATGAGGCTATGGCACACCTAATGTCTGACTTGGCTCGTATCTCTAACTGGGGTATAAATAATCTGGTTGTTTTTAATGCATCAAAGACTCAGTTTTTGCACCTATCAACCCAACAAAATCTTCCACAGGTATACCCACTAATGTTTAATAATATTCAGCTTAATCCTGCATCATCCTTGAATATGCTTGGGGTTTCATTCACTCGGGACTGATCTTGGAAAGATCATATTACATTTCTTGTAAAATCTGATTCCAAGAGATTGGGTGTGCTAAGTCGACTCTGTTCCTTTTACCCTTGCACAGTTGTTGACTCTATACTGGGGTTTTATCCGCCTCTGCGTGGAGTACAACTGTCATGTGTGGGGAGGCTCCCCACACACAGCTCTTCTCAATAGGGTGGAGTCAATGGCTTTTCGCCTCATTAACTCTCCTCTTACTGACTCCCTTCAACCTCTGTCTCTTCGCTGCACTGTTGCATCTTTATCTCTTTTCTATCGCTACTTCAGTGGTCACTGCTCCTCTGAACTGTCTGCATGCATTCTTCCACCTCTATGACGGGTGCCCAGCACCCGTCTAGCACCAAACTCTCATCCCTTTTCTGTCCATCTCTATAATGCAAGAGTTAACCGTTACTCCCAGTCCTTCATTTATGCAACAGGTAATCTCTGGAACTGTCTCCCTCTGTCTGTATTTCCTGCTTCCTATGATCTCCAGTCTTTCAAACGCAATGTGTCCAGGCATTTCGAAATGATCGGATCTTGAATTTGACTCTCTCTTGTATTTTGTTTTTCTCTTGGAAGGAACACTGTTGCAGGCTTGTTGCCTTTGGTTCCTTCTTCCTCACAAAAAAAAAAAAAAAAATTAAAACCAATATGTACACTTTAAGTTT
Source organism: Coenobita brevimanus (assembly GCF_032717465.1). Classification (NCBI taxonomy): domain Eukaryota; kingdom Metazoa; phylum Arthropoda; class Malacostraca; order Decapoda; family Coenobitidae; genus Coenobita; species Coenobita brevimanus. Next base: position 14,293,841 of record NC_137020.1, on the reverse strand, counting down.
TTAACAGTTGATCACGTTTTTAACCATAAACACTGCCTGACTGCTGACCTATATGTTAAATGGTAAGGCATATCTTTTCCATATTATCCTTTTTTTTTTTTATTATGAATTTAATTGTATGTTAATTGACTGAGAAATCTAAATATGTTTTATTTTTTACTCTTTATGGTAAATCTAAGATATTATTTTTCTAGGCTGATGACGGCTAAAGGCGAACAAGATGTTCATCCCAGCGTTGGTATTCATCTTCCTTATATATATATATATATATATATATATATATATATATATATAGTGGTAAGACGCGAGATTTGGTAGGTAGTCTCGTAGCTTCTTGATGTTTCTCGATGGTTACTGTAGCTGGTTCGGGGGCCGGATACTCAAAACGAGCCTTTTACCACGGCGCCAGTTGAAGAACGCCGCCTTTTCGTACGGCATGTCAAAGGCGCCGTTGGGGACACACTCGACTCCTATACTCAAACAATTTTACAGGCGCCTTTGGTGTGCCTTTCCGTGGAAAGGCAACTTTCCTTCAGAAGGCGCCGTTTGATACCCCAACCAATCACAGAAGCGTTATAAAAATATTCTTAGGAAGTGTCTGCCAATCGCAAAGCAGCATTTCCTCTCAGCTGACTGACGTAAACAAAACATGAAGTGAGGATGCAACACAGGAGTCCTGACTTATTTCCGTTTTCATAGTGATATTTTGTGGGAATGGAGAATAAACTTAAGCTGGGATTCAGTCGCACTAACTTCAAAGTTTTATGAGGGACCTATAACTCACTGCCCAAAATATAGTCAATTCATATGTGTACAATAACACCTTCCTTAGAAATTTAGTGCATATATATATATATATATATATATATATATATATATATATATATATATATATATATATATCAGTAACACCTTCCTTAAAAATTTAGTGCATATATATATATATATATATATATATATATATATATATATATATATATATATATATATATATCAGTAACACCTTCCTTAAAAATTTAGTGTATATATATATTGTTACGGAACAGAGAAAGAAAAGATAATGTACACTTTAAGTGAGAATACTAAAAATCACTACTGTCCCGTAAAGTTCCAGGTTCAAAACAAAAGAGTTAGGTAAAATTACAAGTTAAAGTTTAATGCTCAAACTAACAACAAAACATTCAGGACTCATAAGGATAATGTAATGGCAAAAAACAGGTTAAATATATGGTTAACTGCAATAGCCTCTATTAACACAAAATTAGCATGAGTAAATTTATCTAAGTCAGCCCTGTTAAAATGAGATACCAGATAATACTCAGTGAATACCAGATATATTATTACAGATACAAAATATTATTAATGATGACTGACATAAAGAACCTTACATGAATTACAAAAACTTCACTAGGCCTACAAATTAAACTTATGCTATACATTACAAGAAAAAATGCAATAACAGTTATACTCAAATCACACAGCTGCTAGATGGTTGGAGACTTTCTGAGAAATTCACAATAATAATAACTGTACAGGGGAGGACAGAGATGTGAACAAAATGAGGAGCAGATCTAAGTGGCAATGATGCAGAGACTGACCTCATTATATAGGGGCCAGCAGAGCTTGATACAACTTGTAAGAAGGACGCGCAAATGAAGCCATGGGGACAAAGAGCTGAAAATCCCGCACTGAATAACAGAAAGGACGACTTACTCTACTATAACGGTAGAAGGGGGGGACTGAGGCTGAACACGCTCGTGATCAAACAGGCAGCACACTGCGCGTTAAAATTACACAAAGGATGATGAAATCATAGGCTATGTAACACCTCCCCACAAAGAAAAAAGAAATTTACAAAGGAAATTTCTTATTATTCTAAAACAATCTGTACATGGCATTACAGAACATGCAAATGTCTTTCCTAATGTTACAAAACATGAGATCTCCCTAGCACGTTCAGTCATAGGTACTTGCCAGTATCCCTTTAACAAATCAAACTTACTTATGTACCTAGCCTTTCCGATCTTGTCTATGCAATCTTCCACGCAAGGGAGAGGGTAAGTGTCTGTTTTGGTTATCTGATTAACACGTCTGTAGTCGATGCAAAGCCGCTGTGACCCACCCGGCTTAGGGACCAGAGTGACAGGAGAACTCCACTCGCTCTGACAGGGCTCAATCATCTTGTGGTCCAACAGGTAGCCAAGCTCCTTCTGGATGAGAGGAACTTTCACTGGGTTCACACGGTAAGGAGGCAATTTAATTGGCTTTGCGTCTCCAACATCGACATCATGCATCAACACAGCGGTTCTTCCTGGAGTGGCACGGAACACTTGCGGGTACTCCTGTAGTAATGCCGAAAACTCCTGCCTTCCCTCAGGAGGTAGGTGAGAAAGCTTAGTCTGGAGATCATTCATGAATCAGGATTCTTCCCCAAACTATCACTCAGGCTCATACTGCATGGGAGAGTTTCACTTGCAGACTCGGGTGGCACAGCTACAGTGCAGACTGGATTAATTTCGTCCCGCCTGTGATATAACTTTAGCATGTTGATGTGACAAAGTTGCTTGTTCTTTCTACGATCTGGTGTGGCGATGACATAGTTGACATCACTGAGTTTCTTCTCCACGAAATAAGGACCACTAAACTTGGCTTGAAGAGGTTGCCCATGAACTGGTAGCAGAATCAAAACCTGATCTGGCTGAAAGTGGCGTAACCTGGACTTCTTATCATACCAAGTCTTCATCTTCTCCTGAGCAGCTCCTAAATTCTCTCTCGCCAGCTGTAAAGCAGTGGACAGCCGTTCTTTGAACTTCATCACATACTCCAGCAGGTTGACGTCATCTTCCTCCGACAGCCAGCATTCCTTGAGTAACTTAAGGGGTCCTCTTACTTCATGGCCAAACAGTAGTTCAAAAGGTGAGAAGCCCAGTGATTCATTTGGAGATTCTCTTGCAGCAAACACAACAAATGGAAGACCTTTATCCCAGTCTTTCTGATGTTCCAAACAGTATTTCTTGAGCATCGATTTGAGTGTTTGATGATATCTCTCCAACGCTCCTTGAGTCTGGGGATGGTAAGCTGAAGACGTGATCTGGGTGATGCCCAACTCTTTCAGAGACTGCTTGAAAACGTTTGACATGAAATTACTTCCCCGGTCTGACTGTACCTCCTTGGGCAGACCAAACTTTGTGAAGAACCCCAGCATTTCCTTAACCACGTTCTTTGCTGAGATGTTTCTAAGTGGAATGGCTTCAGGATAACGAGTAGCCATATCAATCATGGTCAACACATAAGAAAATCCTGAAGAAGTCTTAGGAAGAGGGCCCACAATATCCACCAACACAAGGGTGAAAGGCGCCTCAAAAGGAGTGAATGGGAACTAGAGGTGCAACCTTTTCGGTCTGATTACACTTCCCCACAACTTGACAGGTGTGACAAGACTTACAATACCAGGAAACATCCCTGAAGATACCTGGCCAGTAGAAGTGTTTCAAAATGCGTGCCACAGTCTTCCTCACTCCAAGGTGTCCTGCCAAACTGGAATCATGAGCCACTCTAATGATATCCTGCCTACAAACACGAGGGATGACAACTTGATGTACAACCTCCCATTCACAGTCGGCTGATGCTGTTGGGGGTCTCCACTTCCTCATAAGTACTCCTGACTTTACATAATAACAAGTAGAAGAACCGGCTGACTCTTCTTCACTGTAAGCAGAGTTAGCTAGACCTTTCAACTCAGGGTCAGCAACCTGCAACTCAACCAACTCTTGACGAGACAAATTATCAACACTACGGGGTACTGCCTCATCTGGTGAGTGGTCCAAAATAGCAAGAAAAGTGTCAGCTAGGATAACATCATCATCATCATTATCCTCTAAATCACCAGTAACTTTAGACTTAGCCCTAGTGACAGCACATGCAGGGAACACATCAGGGACATCACAATCCTGGGCCGCAGCCACTGGCTCACTAGACAACTGAGGAGCTGGACACACCTGACTTCCACCAATATCATTTCCAAGTAAGAAAGTTACACCTGACATTGGGAGTGTCTCAACCAACCCAACCATAACGGAACCATTAACAAAACCAGACTCTAAATTCGCTCTGCACAGAGGGACAGAGAAGTAATTATTCCCTACACCTTGTAAGATTACAGTTTCATCAGAGGAATTAACATTAGAGCCTAGAACACTGGTCAGCATAAGGGATTGGCAAGCACCTGTATCACGATATATTTGAACTGATTTCCTGTCATTACTGTCCAGAGGACTGACAAAACCATCAGACAGGAAATTAGCACATGAACTCTTGAGAGTGTCACCCACGTTACTGCTCAAAAGAGGAGCTCCATCATGAGAATTTAAGTTACCCCTCAAAGCAGGTTCAGTTAACTCAGTTAAAGAATTCCGGGAACTCTCAAGAGTGGACACTAGACCAATTGACTGAATATTTAAAGACTCCTTTTTGTTCACATCACGCTGTCTCCTGAAACATCTCTCCGTAGTATGACCAAGCTTACTACAATAAGTACATTTACTTTTCTGAAATCTAGAGGTGAAGCTGGTATTTACTTCCTGAGAAACATCATCTTTATTCTCTTTCCTGTTACCTGTACTCTGAGTAGAGGCAACGTACTTACTCTCAGCTTTCCCTTTTTCTCTAGAATATCTCTTGTGAGTGAGAACATACTCATCAGCTAAAACTGCAGCATCAGACAAATTATCTATTCTTCTCTCATCAAGATATGGGCTTACATCTTTACTAATACACCTTTTGAAGTCCTCCAGCAAAATCATCTGCTTAAATTTACCAAAATCAGAATCCACATTCTTAGAATTTAACCACTGCTCTAACAGATCTTCTTTGATTCTTGCATACTCAACATGGGATTGCTTATCTTGCTTGTAAGTTGTCCTAAATTTTACTCTATAGGCTTCAGGAACAAGCTCATAGGCCTTAAGAATCAAGCTCTTAACTACATCATAATTATCAGATTGATCCTGAGGCAAAGATGCATAAGTTACTTGAGCTTTACCGGTGAGAACAGTTTGAAGGAGTACTGGCCAATACTCCTTGGGCCAACTAAAACCTATAGCTACCCTCTCAAACAACTGAAAATACTTTGTTAAATCAGATTCATTAAAAGGAGGGACAAGTTTAACATTTTTAGCCACATCAAAATCATCAGAGCTAGATGATCCAGTTCCACCTTGTTTCATGCGATACTCATGGTCTGCCTGAATCCTAGCAAGTTCAACTTGTGCGTGAAACTCAGCCTCCTTAACATCAGCCTCTTTAGCACGTGCTTGAAATTCAGCTTCCTTCACACGAGCCTCCTGCAGGGCTAGCTGTAACTTAGCTAATTCAATCTGCGTTTGCTCATTTGGAGGAGTTACATTAAACAAGCTTTCATTAATCATGTCAACAATTTGATCTTTAGAATGATGAGAGCGAACAGCAATTCCCAATTGTTGAGCAACAAGCTTAAGTTCATTCTTTGTTCTGTTTTCTACATCACACACTGTTTGCACATTTGACAAAAAATCTTTGGCTTCATCAAGTGTAGTAATAGTAGACATCATGAATAAGTAACAGTCACAAAATATCAAGCAATATCCTTATGATAATATCCTGAATATCCTGATAAGAGGTCGCCAAATTTATGTTACGGAACAGAGAAAGATAATGTACATTTTAAGTGAGAATACTAAAAATCACTACTGTCCCGTAAAGTTCCAGGTTCAAAACAAAAGAGTTAGGTAAAATTACAAGTTAAAGTTTAATGCTCAAACTAACAACAAAACATTCAGGACTCATAAGGATAATGTAATGGCAAAAAACAGGTTAAATATATGGTTAACTGCAATAGCCTCTATTAACACAAAATTAGCATGAGTAAATTTATCTAAGTCAGCCCTGTTAAAATGAGATACCAGATAATACTCAGTGAATGCCAGATATATTATTACAGATACAAAATATTATTAATGATGACTGACATTAAGAACCTTACATGAATTACAAAAACTTCACTAGGCCCACAAATTAAACTTATGCTATACATTACAAGAAAAAATGCAATAACAGTTATACTCAAATCACACAGCTGCTAGATGGTTGGAGACTTCCTGAGAAATTCACAATAATAATAACTGTACAGGGGAGGACAGAGATGTGAACAAAATGAGGAGCAGATCTAAGTGGCAATGATGCAGAGACTAAGCTCATTATATAGGGGCCAGCAGAGCTTGATACAACTTGTAAGAAGGACGCGCAAATGAAGCCATGGGGACAAAGAGCTGAAAATCCCGCACTGAATAACAGAAAGAACGACTTACTCTACTATAACGGTAGAAGGGGGGGACTGAGGCAGAACACGCTCGTGATCAAACAGGCAGCACACTGCGCGTTAAAATTACACAAAGGATGATGAAATCATAGGCTATATATATATATATATATATATATATATATATATATATATATATATATATACAGGGACTGTGTAACCTGTGATTTTATGAAATCCCTTAGAAATTTGTGAAATTAGTTTAAATTAGGATGGGTTAATAAAGGTTAGGTTAATTTAGACCGATTAGGTTAGGCTGGGACAATTTAAGTTAAGTTTGTTAGGCTAGGTTAGTTTGGTTAGGTTGATTTACAGTAGATGAACGATTAAAAACTTAGCATTTTTCTACATTAAATTTAACCTAACCTTACCTGACTAACCTTAACCTCGATTATCCCAGCCTAACCTAACCACATCCCAAGGTAACCTAACTAACCTAAACTTAGCCTCACCTATCCTATCCTAACCTAACCGCAGCGTAATTCATCCTAACCCTAATTGGGCCATTCTAATTTGAACTCATTTCATGAATTCCCTAGGGTTTTCATAAAATCACTGGTTAAACATATCCCGTGAAACAAATATATGTAAAAGGTATTTGTCTGGCCAGTATTCCTCTTCTATAAGCCAGAAAAGTAGTTGCTACTTCATTTCCTAGACCCACTGGTGGAACAACAGCTGCTATCCCAGGGAGAGAAATTAGGTTAAAGATGGGAGAAACACCAGTATTACTGCATTTCACTTTCAGGCCAAATTTTCCTTGATTTGGTCTGTCTTGTACCGTATAGACCCAACTACAACAGGAGATATGTCTCATCACATGCACAACATTCCCATAAAGCTATAAGTTTCCTGTCATAATTGATTTAGAATAATTAGGTTTAGTTAGTTTAGGCTGAGTTCAGTTGGAATAACATAGGAGGAAATCTGAGGGGATAAATTTGTAGTTTTGAACAACGAACCTTCTTCTAACCTACCAATATCCTAAACTGGCCTATCCAAATCTAACCTAACCTATTCAAAGCGTAATTGTGAGCAAACCCGTCGTGGGTGGATTTTCCGCTGCTGCATATTGCTGTACTGGGCTTTTGCACCTCCAGGTTAGGTGCCAAACCCTTAACACAATGAGGATTTGGTTTAATGCTCAAGGGATATTGTGGGGGAAAGGTGACTGACCCAAAAAAACAAAAAACAAAAAACGTTCTAGCTAAACCGAAGTTAAATTGCCATAATCTTCATTCCTAACCACATACTTCACAGTACTCACTTAGCAATCACAGCAAGAAAAAACAGTAGGTTATAACCTATAACGTTACAGGAAATCTGTGAAAATAGTCATTTTGTGAAGTCACTAGTCAATCTGTGAAATGGATTTTTGACATGGATGATTTTGGTTAAATTTCAGTCTGGTTTGGTTAAATGTGGCTAGGTTGGATTAGATTAAATTAATTTAGATTATGCCTTGTGCAGCTTACCATAACCTAGTCATAACTTTTATTAAACAAACCTATACTAACCAAACCTAACATTACTCTTAACATTATATACCCTAGCCTAACCCTTCTAAAGTATTGTACAGTAATTTAACCTCACCTAACTAGAACCTTCATTTATACTAATATAACCATTGCCATCCCAACCTAAGTTAAAATCCATTTCACAAAATGACTAGGGTTTTCATAAAATTACATTTTCCACACATCCCTGGAATAAAAAAATTTACCTGCAAATAGGCAACCTGACTTTCTTTGGATCAGTAACTATTAAGATGAAAACTGAATATATCCAAATACTATTAACTGAAGTACTGCATTACCTCTAGCTAAAGCTGGTGGGTTAGGCTTATGCTAGGAGCGACTGATCCAACAGAAATCACACTGAACTGTTAATAAATTTCTGAATATAAATACCTATATGCACTGAGCAAACAACTGTAACATTAGACACACGTTGGTGCAGCATGAATTATGGCTAAATGTATTGAAGAAACAGCAATAAACAATATGTGGCTCTACTGCAGAGTGGACTACATCCACATACGACACATATTCCCCTGTTACGTCATTATTACTAAACTATGGTATCTTGCTACCCAATAACTACTTTTGACGCAAACCACTCCACTCCAAATAAGGTAATGAGGCAGTAATTCATCTAAATTCGAGCGAGGAGCACCACACACATCATCCACTTGTTGTTGTTGTCCAGGAAAGGCGCCTTTTGATCGCTAGGGCTCCCCCGACCCTGCCGGTCCTATAAGGCGCTAACGAGCCATGTTTTCCAATATGGGCTCGACCACCCGAGGTTTTGAGCATGCGCCTTTCACGAAAAGGCGATGTGTAATGGCGCCTTTGGCACAAAAGGCGCCGTTAAACGTTTTGAGTATCCGGCCCCTGGTATGAGTCAGAGTTGCCAGTTTGCCTGCTGTTTGTGAGTATAGTTATTTCGTACGTTATGCATAAATTTTTGTGCTCTTTTTCTTTATAATGTTTACGTGATTGCTTGTTAATTATGCAATTTAAGTCAGTATGCTAAATATTTTACAGTGTTACATAACGTAGTGAAACTGGCATGTTTTCATATCTCCTAGTTGGTAACTGTTGTTGCTAGGGGCTTATAGAGGACTAGCACATCCTAGAATGTTGGAGAAGTATATCATTCTAGTACAATGCAAGCTCATATAAGGATGGATAAGAGACTAGAACAAGTTCAGTCGATTTTGGTTTAGTGTGAGTGTAGTGCAGTGTCACTGAGGATTGTGTTATTTGTGCTTGTGAAAACAGTGGCAAACAGTGACGTGTTATTGAAGTTTGTACATCATCGGTACTTCCGAAAAATTGTGAAGTTTCTCAAGCATTAAGTGTAACGGCAATTAGTAAAGTGTGTATAGCTCCAGTGCTTTTGAGAATGGTGAAGTGAAGTTGGAAAGCATTAAATGTTACAATTTGGAAAATATAGGCAGTGAACTTTAAGAAACCAGTGTTTATTTACAACGCCTCAGCTGGTCTTGTGTACTGTACACCTGAAGGCTGACCATAGGAAGAACAACTCACTGGGCAACGTCCTTCCTGTACTGAACTCCTGCTGTTGGAGCCTGTGGCCGGTGTGGCACAGGGACGCAAAACTCTTTCTCCCTCTCCCTCTCTCTCTCTCTCTCTCTCTCTCTCTCTCTCTCTCTCTCTCTCTCTCTCTCTCTCTCTCTCTCTCTCTATATATATATATATATATATATATATATATATATATATGTATATATAGATAGATAGATATACAATATCTAGGTGGTGGATAAGGGAAGGACTTGCAGATATGCGAGATACCGTCTTAGACGGCGTAGACCATGGGACCCCCTATAGATGTACTCCACCAAATACACTGAAAAACGTGGCAAAAAAAAAAAAAAAAAAAAATCACTAGAAACTATGTGGCAGGGAGGTAAGATTATTTGCCACAATCCACCCAACCAAGCATAAATTCTAGTGTTAATAATTACACGAGCGTTACTGTTGGATCAACATCAACTAAATGCCCAACTACATAATTGCCTCGTTTGCTTACGGGCAGTGTGACACTGAAAGGAAGTAGGCACTGTCTCGACAATCAGAGACCGGGACATTAAACAAACTGAAATCCATGAAGGTCTACACTGACAATGTAATAAGCCTCACAGAAGATTACAAATTTAATACCTTAATATCAGAATTAGAACACATCAATTGGGATATTGAAGGTCTGAGTGAGATCCACAGAAAAGAAGAAAAAATGATTAAGTTCCTATTTTACTACAGAAGAAGGCAAGAGTTAGTGGTGTGGGATTCCAAATTAACAGAAATCTTGTGGTGAACACTGTCAAACTCGGGAGTGTATCTGACAGAGTAGCATGGATTATATGCAAAAGATGCATCCAGAAAGTAATTCAGGTTTGTGCACTGACTGCTCAGAGCTCAAATGAGGAAATAGAAACATTCTATTACGATATCTCAAAGATTTTGGAAGAAGAAATGACCAGATATATTCGTACTATACTAACGGAAGACCAATACAAAAGGTGGCAAATCAAAAATGGAGAAGCTTGTACTCGTATGAGAAAATTCGGAGGGGGAGAAAGGAATGACAGACGTGAAATGATGATAAAATTTACTTAAATGAATAATATGAGAATAATGAACACATTTTTCACAAAAGAGCAGGAAGAAATGGTCTTGGAGAAGTCCAAATGGAGAAAAAAGAATGAAAATTACTTCATTACAGCAGATAAGAACAACACTAACATAAATGTAATAGTAATAAACAAAGTAAATATGGGAAGCGACCATAGAATGGTGGGTTGCACAGCCAGATTCTATTTCAGAAGTGAAAGAAAGAAGTTGAACAATAAATAAAAAGATATGCCCAGTAAAAGGAAGCGAAATAAAGCAGCCTTTCAGTTAGATATAACATGCAGATTTCAAGCTCTAAGTTATGCTGAGTGTAACATTCGTGAGTTGAATGATAGACTGACAAAAGTGCTAAGAGTATCAGCTGAGGTAGAAGGGAAAGCTAATACAACCAGAGCTAACAAGTACTCAACAATGACTCTCAAGCTCATGAAAAGAAGAAAGATGAAAATAAAAACAAAGAAAGATGAAATAGAGAGAGCGGAATTAAATAAACATATCAACAGAAGATAGAGAAAAGAAGAAGAAGAAGAAGAAGAAGAAGAAAAAAAAAAAAAGAAACATGGACGAGGTGAAGGAAACCTTCAAAAAAGGAAAAAGCCTGAAAAAGGCCTAAAGAAAAATGGTGCTAGGAAAGCAGCAAATTGTATCACTGAAAGACAAATATGATGAATTCATTAAATCATTGATGGGAAGATGAAGAGAGTTGAATTTTATAAAGAACTGTGTGCATCAAAGACAAAAGTATCAATAGCTAACTTTTCAGTTGACACAGGTGAAATACCATAGGTAACACGAGATCAAGCAAACATTTCTCTTTAAAGTATGAAATGGATTAGTAGCAAATACACTATAGGATGCAAGAGTTGAAGTATAAGCAGGCTCGCCTACTTAATTACTCAGGGTATAAAAAGAAAATTCCAAAAACATTGTATCATGCGATAGTTATTTTGCTTGACAAGAAAGGCGACTCAAAATATTGTCGTAACCATCGACCAATTACCTTATTTCAAGGTAATTACAAATTGTTCACTCAGGTAATTACGAACAAAAAAAAAAAAAAAAAAAAAATGAAAGAAAAGCAATCTCGTGAGCAGGCAGGATTCTGAAGCGGGTATTCGACTACTGATTAGCTTCACACAATGATTAAGCTAATTGAAATAATTACAAAATATAATAAAACACTGTGCTTAGCTTCTGTTGATTACGAAAAGGCTTTCGACTCAGTGGAGCACATAGCAATTATAAATTCATTGCAGGAACAATGAGTAAATGAAACCATTGTAATACTGCTCAAAAACATATATGAAATGGGAACTGCTGCAGCCGAATTACATAGACTCATTAAAAAGAGAAAAAAAAATAAGACGGTCGTATGTCAGGAAGATAGAATTTCACCAAAATTATTTACAGCTTGCATGCCTAGAAAGTACTTTAAGAAAGGTAGACTGGGAGAACAAGGTAGTAAACATAGATGGAGAAAACCTAAACCATTTAAAATTTGCAGATGACACTGTCCTACTCTCAGAAAAAAAAGAAACATTGCAAGAAATGTTAAATGACCAAAACAGAGAAAGTCTCAAAGTAGGGCTAAAGATGAACGGGATTAAAAGTAATGTTTAATCCAAAGACACCAGAGGCAGCTATCAGAATAAGCAAGGAAATTATTGAAGAAGTCGAAGAGTACGATTAATTTGAGCAAATACTAAAACTAAAGAAAAACCATGATAATGAAGTAAAAAGACGCATTACAACTGGATTGAAAGCTATCGGTAAACATAGAGACATCATGAAAATTAGCTTGCCAGTATGCATGAAACGAAAAGTATATAACGAATTTATAATACCAGCTATGAAGCACGGATGTGAGACCTTGAAACTGAGAAAAATCGATGGAAAAATCAACCAATCCATTCTCAAACAGTAATGGAAGGGTCGATTTCGTGAACATTTTTAAGAGACAGGAAAAGATCAACTTGGGTGAAAGAGCAGACTAAAGTCAATGACATTATAAAAGTTTTAAAAGAACAGAAATCGGGGTGTGCAGGTCATAGAAAAGGGGATAATGGATGGAACAAGAGGCTGACTGACTGGGCTCCTTAAAAAAACTGTAAACGTAGTAGAAAAAGGCCAGAGAAGAAGCGAAGAGATGAGATAGAGAAGTTTGCAAGCACATCCTGACAGATTGGCTCAGCCAAAGAATTCGTGGAAAAGTTCGGGGAGGCCTTTGATCAGCAGTAGCCTTGCAACAATTTATTATATATATACATACATATATATATATATATATATATATATATATATATATATATATATATATATAATATTGTGTGTGTGTTTTCTTATATAATTCTTCTTACCTAATTGTATCTTTACAGGAATGAGTCAAGCTCGTACAGTCTCGTGTCTTAAACCATTTTTATCATACATATCCTTAAATTTATGAATTGTTTTTGGCACACACTATTTCATTCGGTAGTGCATTCCACTGATCAGTTGCCCAATTTGGGAAACTAAATTTCCATACGTCTTTATCGCCTCTCTTTTAACGCAGTTTCTTGTAGTGTCCTTTTGCTGATGCTTCCCCATAGATTATATATTCATTTATGTCTATTTTCTCCTTCCCTGATATGCATTTATATGGCGTAATCATGTCTCCTCTTTTCCTTCTCTCCTGTAGTGTTGGCAGATTCAGTTTTTCTAGTCTTTCTTCCAAGATCCCTTAAGCCTGGTACCCATATTGTAGCGGCCCTTTGAACTTTTTCAGTCTTACCTATGTGTTTCTTGAGATGAGGATTCCAGACAACTGATGCATACTCCAAGGTTGGTCTGATGAAAGCTGTTATTATCTTTCTCACATGTCTTCATTTATGTATGTGAATGGTATTCTCATATTTGCAAGCAGTGTATACATGTTCCGTACCTTCACACTTATGTGGCCATCTGGAGATAGTCTGTTATTGATAATCACACCTAAGTCCTTCTCTCTTTCTGATATGTGTAGGGTTTTACTTCCTAACTTATAATCCCAATCTGGTCTTTTTCCACTTGTACCGAACTTTATTACAAGACACAGGTCCACATTGAATTCCATTTGCCATACAGTATATTACTCTATTCATGAAGTTTATTTAATTCTTCTTGTAGCTCATTACAAAAGGCTGTGTTAGTAATTCTCCTTTGTATTTTTGCATCATCAGCAAACATATTTAAATAATTTTCATTTCCATTGTTACTATCTATATCATTTATACACACTAAAAACATAATTGATGCCAGCACTGAGCCCTGTCGAACTCAGCTAGTCATTTCCCTCCATGATGAGCAATTTCCTCTTAATACTATCCGCATTTCCCTTTTTCTGAGAAAATCTTGCATCCAGCAATGCAGTTTACCTCGGATTCCTCCTTGATGGTACAGTTTCCATAAAAGTCTTAGGTGCGGTTCTCTGTCAAATGCTTTCTTGAAATCTAGATAGATACTGTCCACCCATCCATCTCTTTTCTGTAATGTTTCTGCAACTCCGTCATAGTAGCTTAACAAATTAGTAACACATGATTTTCCCTTTCTGAAACCAAACTGCCTTTCTGTCAACATATTGTGTTCTTCTAGATAGTTTACCCAAAATTTTCTTATCAGCTTTTCCAGTATCCTTACTTACAACACTGGTTAGTGATATTGGTCGGTAGTTGAGTGGATTTTGTCAATTCCCTTTCTTGAATAGGGGAACAATGTTGCTTTCTTCCAAATATGAGGTAGTTTACCTTGACCCAAAGATTCCTTGAATATTAAGCTTAATGGTCTACTGCACATTCATGTAGCATCCAACATGAAATTTCATCTGGACCATTTGCTTTTCTTTTGTCTAATTTACTCAACTCCTCCTGTATTTCTTTTTCTGATATTTGTATATCTGATAATATGTTTGGGCATACATGTTCCATATCAGTCCTATCAAAATTATTTTCTGTAAAAACTGACTGGAAGTTCTTATTTAATGCTTCACAAATATCCTTCTCTTGTGTATAGAGGATCCCTTCATCCATAATGGATTGTATTTTGTATTTTACTTTGGTTTTGCTTCGGATGTAGCTGTAAAATAGCTTCGGTTGATCACTACTTATGTTTATGATGTCCTCCTCAAACTGTTTTGGGACTACCCTTCTTATTCTTGTGTATTCGTTTCATGCCTGTTTCTAGTTGTTATATGCCCTCTTGCTATTGTGTCTTCTGTATCTATTCTGTAACAAGTCTCTTTTTTTCTTTTGATCTTTTACATTCCTTATTAAACCATTTCTTTATTTTCATTTCTGCTTTGTGCCGAGTAATGTAATTCTGGACTCTTCTTTCCTCAAGTTCACAGAATTTTCTATGTATAACATTTAAACCTTGTCCTCTAAGCTCTTTTTTCCAATCTGTTTCTAAGAAATATTTCTTTAGGTCATGATAGTTGCCCTTTTTGTAGTTAAGGCTCTTTGTGTAACTTTCATTACTATTAACTATGTCATATAAAATCCTGAAGTTGTAATTTAATACTCCATGGTCACTTTTGCCGAATGGAGGGTGATACATATTATTGTCACTATCATTTTCTTGCCTCGTAAATAGAAGGTCTAGTACTGATGGTACGTCAAGTCCTCTTTTTCTGGTGTTTTCTTTCACATGTTGTGTTAGGAAAAACTCCTGCACAAGGTCCAGGAGCTTTTGGTCCCAACAGCTTTCCTGGTTTTTTATATCTAGAGTATTCCTATTTATATTTGTAATGAACTCTCCAGTTAGTATAATTCAGATTTCTCCTCCATTATATGTAGTAATGCTCTTAAACTCTGAATTGTACTCTCTGCCAGGTCTTCATATTTGCCTTTTTCCCAAATGTTTGATCTGGGTGGCATGTATAAATTTGCCACAATTACTTTCCCTTCAGACATACTAATTCTACTGCGATCATTTCTACCTGTGAGGGTATATCTAGTTCTATTTGTTTGACTTGCAGATTTTTCTTTGTTAATATTATAATTCCTCCTCCTTTTTTTTAAGTTCCTATCTCTTCTCCATATATTGTATTCCTCTAGGTTTAGTGTATCGTTTGTCATCTTGTTTATATATTTGTCATGACTTGGGTCTGCTACATTCCACCTTTTTATTCCCTCCTGTTTATGTACCACTTTCTTGCCTGCAATCCAATTACTCTGTAAAAGAGTTCTTCTCTTGCTCTGATCTTCCCTCATTTTTTATTCTTGCCTCCTCCCTCTTCTCTTTTAGTAATTCAAGTCCCTCTTCATCCATACATTTTTGAAATCCTGTTTTTCCACAAGTTTGCATTTTTCAGTATTTCCTCCACAGTGTTTACATTCCAGAAGGTTACTTTCAGGGGCTTTGATTTATTTCTTTCATATTTCCCTAGCCTTTTGTGTTCCTTTACTACAGATTTCCTCTGATATTTCCTTCAATATGCTCATTACATTTGCCATCTCCTTTTTGTCTCTCGAAATCTTTTTTTTTTTTCTTCCTCCTCTATACCAGTGATTACTATAGATTTGTTCATGTCTGCTGCATCTTTGACCAATTATGGATTGTTTTGGATTATTTTCTTCAATTCCTTTTTAATTCTCTTTTCTTCGACACATGTTTCTAAGACTTCCTTTACTTTCACCATTTCAGCATATGTGGTTTCCATATCATTTTTGTAGCTTTGCATCGCTTCATTAGCCTGGGATATCTTTTCCTCAGTATCACTGCTATGATCTATCAGATTGCTTGCCTGCCTTATTGTCTCTGTATCATTTCTGAACTCATCCATAATACTCTCATGGTTGAAATCTGTGCTGTATGTGTGTGTGTTTTCTTACCTAATTGTTCTGACCTAATTGCATCTTTACAGGAATGAGTCAAGCTCGTACTGTCCCGTGTATTAAACCATTTTTATCATACATATCCTTGAATTAATGAATAGTTTTGGCACACTCTACTTCATTCGGAAGTGCATTCCACTGATCATTTGCTCTATTTGGGAAACTGATTCTCCTTACGTCTTGATCACCTCCGTTTTTTTTGCAGTTTTTTGCAATATCCTCTTGCTGATGCTTCACCAAATGATGTATAATCATTTATGTCTATTTTCTCTTTCCTTGATATGCATTATATAGCTTAATCATGTCTTCCCTTTTTCTTCTCTGCTGTAGCAATGGCAGATTCAATCTTTCGTCTTTCTCCATAACTTAGATACCTTAAGCTTGGTATCTATCTTGTAGTGACCCTTTGTACTTATTCAGTCTTATTTATGTGTTTATTGAGATGAGGATTTCAGACTTTTGATGCATACTCAAGGGTTGTTCTGATGAATGATGTTATTATCTTCTTCAGCATATCTTCATTTATACATGTCAATGCTACTCTCATATTAGCAAGCAATGTATACATGTTTCGTACCTTCTCACTTATGTGATCATCTGGAGATAGTCTGTTATTGATAATAATCCCAATCTAGGATTATTATCAATCCCAATCTGGTCTTTTCTCACTTTTACCAAAACAAATTACATGACACATATCCACATTACATTCCATTTGCCATTTATTGCTCCATTCATTACGCTTGATCAATTCCTTTTGCAGCTCTTTGCATTTAGTAATTTTCCTTTGAATTTTTGCATCATCCGCAAACATATTTAGATAGCTTCCACTTCCAATGTTGCTGTCTAAGTTATTTATATATACTAAAAACATAACTGGTTCCAGCAGTGAGCCCTGTGGCACTTTGCTAGTCACTTCCCTCCAGGATGAGTAATTTCCCCTTAATATTGTTCTCATTTCCCTTTTCCTGAGAAAATCCTACATCCAACAGTGGAGATTGCCTTGGATGCCTCCTTGATGGTACAGTTTCCTTAAAAAAGTCTTTGATTCGGTACTCTGTCAATTGCTTTCTTAAAATCTAAAAAGATATTTTTTCTGTAACTCTATCATAATAGCTTAAAAGATTAGTAACATGATTTTTTCCTCCCTAAAACAGAACTGCCTCTCTGTTATCATACCGTGTTCTACATGTTTTACCCAAACTTCCCTTATCAGCTTTTCTAGTGTCTTACAACACTGGTCAATGATACTGGACGGTAGTTGAGTGGATCCTGTCTATTGCCTTTCTTGAATAGGGGAACAATGTTTGCTTTCATCTAAATGTCAAGTAGTTTACCTTGACCTAAGGATTCCTTAACCCACCGCGTGCCGGCTATTTTAAGCCCTTTGGGTCACCCCAGTGCCGGCCATTTATTGCCTTTTTTTTTTTTTGGCTTAAATGATAGATTTTGATGTGGAAACAACGAATTTCACCATTAAAATGCTCACCGACGTTCGGAAATCAGTTTTATTAAGTCCTGCATATTCGTGTACAGGTATAATCACTCTCTCAAGCTCACCAAGTAAGTGAGAGAAAGCTGTTTTCTATGTAAGGTATACTTAGGTATTTATGCTGGGAAGGTATGGCAATGTTCAGTACACTTTTCTGATCACTTATTACTTCAGCATCTATCATAATTTGTGTGTCTTTCTCACTGTGCATGCATTATCTTACACTTACTTGAAGATAGGTACAACCTGACTTCATTACATACAGTCCTGGCACTTACAAGAAGGTATTTACAACTTGACTTCACTATATAGTCCTTACACTTACAAGAAAATATTTACAACTTACACTTACATGAAAATATTTACAAAATGCCATCACTATGTACAGCACTGGTTGAGGCACACAGGCAGAGTTAGGCAGAATGAGCGTAAGGGGGGGAGCGAGTGAGTGTATGGCCTTGACAGCCTGGGGGATGGTATAGGAACAGTTACCTTATATGTCTGCCAATTTTTATCCGCGAATCTTGAAAAATGCGGTCACAGTGAAGTTTTTTATTTTAGACCGTTTAATATGGCACTGGCACTGGCCGCGGCCTTATGTCAGACCTTTTAAAACGGCACTGTCACGCGGTGGGTTAAATATTAAGTACAATAGTCTGCTTAGCTCTTCTACACATTCATGTAACACCCAACCTGAAATTCTGTCAGGACCATTTGCTTTTCCTTTGTCCAATTTACGTAACTCTTCCTGTACTTCTTTTTTTGACATTTGTTTATCTGGTAATACGTGTGGGCATGCATAATCCACACCATCTCTCTTTAAATTTCTTTCTTTTGTAAAAACTGATTGAAAGTGTTTATTTAGTACTTCACAAATATCTTTTTCATTTGTATAGATGATCCCCTCATCCATAATGGACTGTATTTTATCTTTAACCTTGGTTTTACTTCGGATGTAGCTGTAAAAAAGCTTGGGTTGATCGTTACTTGTATTTACAATGTTTTTCTCAAACTGTCTCTGAGCCACCCCTCTTATCTTTGTATAATTATTTCTTGCTAGTTTATAGTTGTTATTTGCCCTCTTACTATTGTGTCAGCTATATCTATTCCACAGCAAATTTTTTTTGTTTTTTTTTGCTTTTTTACACTTCGTATTAAACCATTTCTTTTTTTTAATTTCTGTTGTTTTGTGCTGTGTGATGTAATTTTGGACTCCTTTTTCATAAAGATAACAGAATTTTCCATACATAATATTTATATCATGTCCTCTAAATTCTTTTTTCCAATTTATTTTTCAGAAGTACTTCTTCAGGTCATGATAATTGCCCTTTTTGTAATTTAGACTCTTTTTGTCATCTTATCGCTGGTAACGTCATATGCAATCCAGAAGGCACAATTTAATACTACATGGTCACTTTTGCCAAATGGGGGGTCTATGTATCTATCTATTGCCAGACGCCTCAATCCCGTATGGGGTAGCCACAAACAAATCGCCTCCACGTCGCCGTCCCCAGCCATTTCACTACCCTGCTCCCAACTCACACCCCCATCTTTCATATACCTCTCCGCTCCATCCCTCCATCTCATTCTCGACCTCTCCCTTCCTCTCCCCCCCTCCACGTCACTCACATACACTCTCCTCCTTAGTTTCTCACCCTCCATCCTCTTCACATGGCCAAACCATCTCAGTGTGTTCCTCCTAACGCTTCCTATCACATCCACATCCACACCACAACGCTCCCTTATATCCTCATTTGTCAGTCTCTCTCCATGTGACTCCACAG
The DNA here is from genome assembly GCF_032717465.1 of Coenobita brevimanus. Lineage (NCBI taxonomy): Eukaryota > Metazoa > Arthropoda > Malacostraca > Decapoda > Coenobitidae > Coenobita > Coenobita brevimanus. Next base: position 14,274,201 of record NC_137020.1, on the reverse strand, counting down.
GCTCCTCTTAAATAACTCATTTCCACTGCACTCACTCTTAACTTGTGTCCTTCCAACAACGTCTAAGTTTCATTTCCATATGTTAGAGTTGGTATCACAATACTGTCATGTTCATGCTCAATTCCCTGTTTCTTATCACTGCTTTCAAGGAACCAGCAACCTTTCTTGCTTGGTAGGGGGTGATATATTGTCAATATCATTTTCTTGCCTGGTAAATATAAGATCTAGTACGGATGGATCATGAAGTCCTCTTTTTCTGGTGTTGTTCTTTACATGCTGTTAGGAAGAACTCCTGCACAAGATCTAAGAGCTTTTGATCCCAACTGCTTTCATGGCTTTTTACATCTAGAGTATTCCAATTAACGTTTGAATTGAAGTCTCCAGTTAATACAATTCTTTCATATTTCTCTTCCATTCTACGTAATAATGTTCTTAAACTCTGAATTCTATTTTCTGCTTGGTCTTCATATTCGCCTCTTTCCCAGGTGTTTGTTTTAGGTGGCATGTATAGATTTGCCACAATTAAGTTCTCTTCATATGTGTTACTTTCCAATGAAATTAGTTCTACTTGTGAGGGTATATCTAGTTTTATTTCTTTGACTTGCAGGTTATCCCTTGTTAAGATTATAGTTCCTCCTCCCTTTCTTGAATTTCTGTCTCTTTGCCATATATAGTATTTCTCTAATTTTAGGATATCGTTTGATTTATTTGGGGTTAATCTTGTTTCAGTTAGGCAGATAATGTGTGGTTCCTTTTCTTTGACATGGTCTTCTACCTCTAATAATTTAGACACCATTCCATCTACATTTGAGTACATCAACCTGACCATCTTGTTTACATACTTGCCATGACTTAAGTCTACTGCATTCCTCCTTTTGTTCCCTGTTGGTTATGTGCCACTTTCTTACCTGCAGTCCAATTACTTTGTAAAAAAAAAAAAAAAAGCGTTCTTCTCTTCTTCTGATCTTCCCTCATTCTTTGTTTTTGCCTCCTTCCTCTTCTCTTTTAGTATTCCTAATTCCTCTTGAGTCAGACATCGTTTTATCCATACTTTTTAAAATTCCTCTTTTTCCATGAGATTATTTGCATTTTTAAGTATTGCCTCCACAGCGTTCACACTCTGGAAGGTTACTTTCAGGAGCCTTGTCTTATTTCTCTCTTATCTCTCTAACCTTTTGTGTTACTCGATATCTTTATTGCAGATTACCTCTGATACTTCCTTCAGTATGTTCATTATATTTGATATCTCCTTTTTGTCTCTTGAAGTTTTGTTTTTTTATTTCTTCTTCCTCTATGCCGGTGATTTCTATAGATTTATTAATATTCCGCTGAATCTTTGACCAATTTGGGTTTTTTTGGATTATTTTTTTTTTCACTTCCTTTCTAATGCTTTTTTCTTTGACTTGTTTCTAAATCTTTCCTAACTTTCGCCATTTCAGCATATGTAGTTTCCACATCGTCTTTATAACTTTGCGTCACTTCATTCACATGGGTTAGCTTCTCTTCAATATCATTATTTGGATCTATCAAACTGCTTGCTTGCCTGACTGTATCATTTTTGAATTCCTCCATAATACTCTCATGATTGACAGCCATACTTATCATTTCACTGATCTTCCTTTTAAGTGAACCTACCTCAACTGTCAGCTCATCTATTGTTGTTTCTTTCCTATTTAATTCCTTTACTAATTTTTCATTTTCTTCCTTTTGCATGCGCAGTTGCTTCTTAACCCCTTAACCACTGGGCATCACTTTCATGACGCTTAGGAGCAAGGGATCATACCGCGGGGCGACACTTTTGTGATTCTGTGTTATTTTGAATTCGCCCGGGCTTTCAAGTGGTGGCTTGTATCATCTATCAGTACTGCCAGTGTCCAACACTAGTCAGCATTCCTAATCTCATCTGTACTCCCATCCATTGTTGACAATTTAGCCATTTCTCCCCGTTCTTGACTCCCCTCCCTACCTTCCCTCCATTACCCTTTCCTCTCACCTGCCCAGCCGTGCTATGCTAAGTAAATCTTCCCTGGAATTTTCCACTGATTTCATCCATTGAAATAAGCCCTATGCCCTATTCTCATACCAAATAATATATACGAGAAAGAAATAAGGTAAGTGATAGTGCCATGCACCTGGAATTGGCTAATTATCACCTGACAACACCTCACGTGCACTCATTCGCTAATTTTCGCTGTTTATTTCCCCTTGAAATATGCCGTATAATCTATTCTTATAATAAAAATATATATAAGAAAGGAAGGGAGAAGCGTATGTGATATTAACATTCACCTGGAACTACCTAATTATGTATTGTCTAGATTTCGTGCCAATCATTTCATAGCTATATATTAGCAGCTTTCACCCCGCTGACATTGGCAGCATTGCACTTCCCCTAGGCAGGCAGGCCACCACACTGTATTCAGTTTACTGTCGTCTTTCAAGGTGAAAGCACGTCGGATTCGCACCTGCCCAATTACGTTGCTTTTTAGCCCCATGCAAAGGGCCCTGTGACCTCTACCCCCTACTAAACCTCGTGTGGAAAGAGGTAAAGGGGGTAAGTGACTGTGGAACGTGAACTGGCTAATTTGTCAACGAAAATGATAGACAGTGACTACGATCTATCTGGTGAGTAAAGCAGTGCAAGGAAATGTAAATAATGTGTAAATGATGTGTAAACAGCAAGTGAAAGCAATGAATGTAAATATAAGTGAACAGTGGAAAATAGTTTTATAAGTTACTGCAAGTGACTGCATAACACAGTGTAATTAAAACAGAAATGTAAATAATGTAAATAAAATAGAGAATGTAAATAGAAATGTAAATGAGTAGTAATATAAGAATACGAGTATATATACTAGGAGTAATAAAAGTGAAAGTTTCACACTAGCATGTATGAATACTATGAGTTATGACAGTGAAAATGAAAGTGACATTCACTCTCAATGCTAGTATACAGGACGAGAAAGTGAATGCTACGTATTTTACTGAAAGAGAAATTGAATACCTACAGTGACAATAAACTACTATTACTGAAGGAAACTTATGGATAAAGGCTGTAGATATATATAAGTGTTATATAGTAATAGAAATGTAAACTATGAGTGTTTTTATGAATAATAAATGACAGAACACCAGCGGTGAACGATGTCAAGTGGGAGGTCATACGCGCTCGTAATTTTCATTGCTTTCACAGTTTTTTTTTTTTTTTTTGGAGTATGGATTCGAAACTATTTGAGAATCATAGAATAGTATTTCTAATGATAATATCAGGCTGTGGTAATCATATTGCAGGTTGTCGGGAAGTGTAAAGTGGAGACTTTGTTACACAACTTCAGAGGTCTCCACAAGTCCTACGGTACTCGATGAAGGCTCAACAAACATCCCAGGAGAAAGCTGAAGGTATGTGCCATAAGCATATTTAATTATAATATTCTAGGACTACTAACTGATTTTTGGCAAATATTTTTAGAGTCTGCTGAAGCGCGAATATGCCCGCGAGACACGCAAGTCAGGCAAAAACAACCCCGCGGTTAAGGGGTTAATGCCATCCATTTCACTCTGAAATGCTCTTTCCAATCTCTTCACCCTTTCTACCAAATTGTTGAATGTTTCCCTTTCGACCAGTTCTTGGTAGAAATCATCCAGTTTTCTAACCCTTTCCCTCTTCCCAGCTCCTTCCAGATTCACTTCACGTAATATAATGGTCCTTTTGTGTTAATAATAAGAAAAAGAAAAGTTTTTACTTTCAATTGTGCATCTTGAATCGCCTGTGGTACCGTAGTCGAAACAACTGTGACGATCGTTCATATTCCTGCACTAACCAGTTATGTTCTATTTTTTGGGCAATGCTTCGCATAAACTTGCTCAAATATTTTATAATACCATTTAGATAAACCCCGTACAGAGCTTGACTCATATAAAGATACTGTTTAGGTACAGCCAGTTGTATCCAAGAGTGTTCAACTCGGAGCGAGGTGATACGAATTGTTTACTCTCTGACGCCTGGTGTGTCTGTGTGTGTGTGTAAATGATCATCATCATCAACCATAGCAAATCCACTGCTGATCAAAGGCTTTCCCGAACCTTCTCCACGGATTCCTTGACTGAGCCAATCTCTGCCATGTTTTGCCTGCAAGTTTCTCTGTCTCATCTCTCCACCTCCTGTCTAGCCTTTTTCTTCTACTTTTACAGTCTCTTGGATTCCAGTCAGTCAGCCTCTTCTATCGGTTATCCTTTGTTCTTGTTACAGGACCTGCCCACCTCCATTTCTGTTCATTTATAACTTATATAATGTCTTTGATTTTCGTCTGGTTTTTCACCCAAGTTTATTTTTTCCTGTCTCTTAAAGATATTCCCAACATTGACCTTTCTATTGCTCTTTGGGAAAAGATTAGTTGATTTTCTAACGATATTGTCAGTTTCCAGGTCTCACAACAGCATGTCATAGCTGGGATTATATATTCCTTACGTACTTTTCGTTTCATACATATTGCCAAGCTACTTCCCATGATGTCTGAAGGCTTTCCATCCAATTGCAATTCGTCTTTTTGTTTCGCTGTCATGGCCTTTCGTTAATTTTAGTATTTGGCCTAAGTAATTGTACTCCTCGACTTTTTAAAGAATTTCTTCGCTTATTCTGACGACGCTCTCTGGTGTATTTGGATTAAACATTTTTTTTAGTTTTATCCCAAGTCAACTTTTGCTCTATTTGAGACTTACCATTTCTTGCAATGTTTCTGCTTTTTTCTGAGGCTAGGACAATGTTATCTGAAATCCTAAATGGTTTAGGTTCTCTCCGTCTATGGTTACTCCTGTGTTCTCCCAGTCTAGCTTTCTGAGAATGCTTTCTAGGCATGCTGTAAATAATTTTGTCGAAACTATCTCCCTGAAGGACGCACTTCTCAATCTTATTTTTTTCCCATTACGTTATTTAGCCATAGATGTTCCCTCTTTGTATATGTTTTTGGGCAGTTTTATTAATGTTCTCCTTTACCCTTGTTCCCGGAATAACCTTATTATTGCTATGTGTTGCACTGAGTCAAAAGCCTTTTTGTAATCAACAAAACCTAAGCACAGTGGTTTACCAGTATTATATTCTGCAAGTTTCTCAGTTAGCTGATTCATTGTGTGTAGATGATCAGTAGTCCAATACCCGCTTCGGAATGCTCTCTGTTCACGATGTTAGTTTTCTTCAGATTTGATGTTTTTTATGTATGGGCTTAAGTGAAGAGTCTTTAAGTAACTGGTAATAATCTAATGGGACGACAGTTACTAAGATCTTATGAGTCGCCTTTTTTTGTGAAGCAAAATAACTATTGCATTTCACCATGTTTTGGTATTTTTCTTCTTTATGTACTGAGGAAATAAGTGGCCGAGCCTCATTTGTACTCCTACATTCAACAGTAAATTTGCTAATATTCCATCTTATCCTGTATTTTTTTTTTTTTTTCATACGCTTAAGAGCAATGTTTACTTCGTCTAATGTTACCTCAGGTATTTCACTTGTGTCAACTGAGAAGTTAGCTCTTCGTACAATTCTCTCAGATGCATCCAGTATGTTGTAAAATTCTTCAACCATCTTCACCATCTTATCTCAGCATGTAATTACTTCATTTTTTTTTGTCATTTAGTGATGTTATTTGTTGCTTTCCTAGTTTCATTTTACTTCGGAACTGTTCCAGACTTTTTCCTTTACTGATGTTTTCTTTGAGCTGATCGATGTTTCTCTTTCTTCTAACTTCTCTCTGTCTCCTAATGATAAGCTTATTTAATTCCACTCTTGCTATTTCATCTTTCTTTGTTTTTACTTTCATCTCCTTTCTTTGTTTCATGAACTAGAGGATCATTTTTTAACACTTGTTAGCTTTGGTTGAATTAGCTCTTCCTACTACCTTGGCTGATTCTCTTAGCACTTTTGTTAGGCTATCATTCAACTCATTAGTGCCATACTCAACGTAACTTAGAACCTGAAATCTGTTCGTTATATCTAACTGAAAGGTTTCATTGCCTTCTCTTACTATTATAGAGAATATCTTTTTATTTTTAATCAGCTTTTTTAATTCACTTCTGAAATAAGATCTAGTTATGCAACCTCACCATACTATGGTTACTTCCCATATCTTCTTTGTTGATAACTGTAACATTTATTATGTGTTATTCTCATCTGCTATAATGATGTCAAATTCATTGTTTCTCCATTATGACTTCTCCAGGTCCATTTTCTTCCTGCTCTTTGCTGAATGATAATATCCATTTAGCAGAAGGAAAAATCTTTTTACCCCTGCCATTCCTTTCTCCCATACCGAATTTTTCCATAGTTGTCATATAAAGACTTAGTAACTCCTTTGTAGTTACCAAATGTCATAAAAGACTTTGTATTTAGAGAAGTTATATATATATTAGACTTGTGGACGAGCGGTTGTTATACTTGAGTAGCTTTGTAAGTAGATAATCTTCTTTCCCATTTGTCATTGAATGACAAGGAGAGGTAAAGAATAGTATGGAACTATTTTTATTTGTCTTGGAAATATTAACAAGTCTCTCACACAGAGCGAAGTAATAAGTAGAGTCCCGGGAGCTATCTCCCTGTCTCGCTCTCTCTGTCTCTCTCTCAAGTTCCTAAGCCCTTCTCCTTACGACCTCTCTGTTCTATGGCTAGCTTCCTTCTGTCTCGCTGTCGCTCCCTTTCTCTCTCTCTCTCTCTCAAGTTGCTAAGCTCTTCTCCCTACTACCTGCCTGTTCTATGGCCTGTCTCCTTCTGAGCTCTCTTTCCTAAATTCTGGTGTAGCAGGGGTTGTGTCACGTGTGTCCACTGTGGATGGAAAGTTCTAGAAGCCTGTGTGTGAGTATGTGTGTATATGGTCACTAGGCGCTGTCGTGTGCCTATAAAGCATTCCTAGAGTTAAGAGTGTGTAAGCATGTTTAGCATTGCTCGATTCTTGCAGACACAGTACCTTCTCATCATCCGACCTCCTGCTTCTGTCTCTCTATCTATCTATTTATCTATCTATCTATTATGATTTGTAATTATAATATGGAGTCCTAACATATTGCTCGGTCATGCGAAAATGGCGTACCATCAACAGTTAATAGTCATAACATATTAATACATATTATATACACATTATAATGAACTTATAAGCTAATTAAGTGAAATACATAATATTGTAAGAGTAACATAATTGTATGAATATTGTATACATATAATATTCATAGTAAATAGCAATTATTCAGTAATATTACATTTTAAACAAGTTGTATACATATTTGAATAAATGCATTAAAAGTAAATTATTTAACTGTAATACAGTATGTACTTGGGTTATTGTAGTGAAATGCATAATTGTGTTGGCCTTATAACTGTAGTTACATTTTGTTAATGCAACTGTTACATAAGTGTCTTGGCCTTATAATTGTAGTTAAAGTTACATAAAAGTTACATCTTGTTAATGCAACTGTTAATTGGCAAAGTGTAACATAATGCAATCGTTTGTCGTTACATAATTGTTACATATCGTTTGTAGTTACATAATTGTAATAAGTGTAACATAATGCAATCGTTTGTCGTTACATAATTATAATATGGAGTTACATAATTGTTACATATCGTTTGTAGTTACATAATTGTAGCAAGTGTAACATAATGCAATCGTTTGTAGTTACATAATTGTAATAATTGCAGTCCTGACATATGAATCCGGTCATGCTGCGGTCGATGATAGTGATGATGTGTCATGCCACTTGCTTGTGGAGACAACAATTTGCTTTTTTGTTTGTAGTTTATGTGGTATTTTGACATATGTAGTAACACTTACACTTATTTTCATTTGTTTGTTATGTGATCTTACTCTATTTCTCTTTTTTCTTTCTTACTTTTCTTTCTTTTTTTTTTTTGTATGTATTGATTTTCTATAGTTTGTTTTTCTTCGCTTGTGTACCCTTTTTCCATGTTGTTCATGGTTGCATAATTACTGGCTAATTTCTTTGGGATACTTTTTTTAAAATTTAGTTTATATTGCACAGGTATTACTGAAAATGACATAATATAGTCCCATATTTTGTTATTTTATATAAAATATATATATATATATATATATATATATATATATATATATATATTATATATATACACTATATACAGTATTAACTATATACACTGACTTGTTGTTCACTTGTACCTATCGTGAGTAATATGTGTGTCAGCACTGTGTGGAAATCATTGTCTTCACGATTGTGTTGAAGATGTTCACTCTTGCTAACGTCATTTGTGTTGGCCATTTTTTTTTTTTCTAGTTTACCTTGTAACTTAATTTGTCTGTTTCCACTAGGTAGCTTTAATTAATAAATGTTTTAATTGCTCACTGAGTAACTGTGATGGTATATTTTCTTTATTACTTTGTAGATGTAATAATGTATAGTTGTATGTATGAAACACGTATTTTATGTAGGTATAAATGGTAACACTCGTTGGTAGTAAATAAATGTTATAATAAATGAATGAATATATACAGTGTAGAATATTTATTGTTGGTGATTATTAATTTAGTGTTTGAGTTATGCAGATAACTGAAGTATGTGTATTTAAGCTGTAACTATACAGCACGTTTTATATGTTTGTGCAGAAGCTTATTGTCTATCACTGTGTATTGTATAAATGAAGTGACTATGTAACTCACTAATTTTTACCGTGGTGGGAATGGTGTGAGTGGTGGTGCAGGTGGTGTGTTGACCGACGTGGCGTATTTTCAGCAAGCACGCATGATGACGTCGACTTCCCACACTGGTAGCTGTGGTGAGTGAATGAGTAGCGATGAGTAACTTGAGTGAAGACAAGTGAGTAGGATGAGTTATGAGTCGTGTCTCACTCTTCGTTTGTTTGTTCCGTTTTTCTTCCTCGAGGTATTCGTGGTCCTTTTTTCTTGTGATTTACTCGTTGTAGGATGAAGACTGCCGCTACTTGTAGGTGCGTGTAGAAGATTATACAGACGACTCGTAGAGTTGTTACTTGTAGTTGATTGCAGATGGTTGTAGTTCGCTGGTTCGTCGTAGAAGTTGCAAGATTGTTTGTATCAATATATTGTTAAACTACTTGCAAGGCGTCCTGTGACCTCTTCACCTCTGCATCGGCATGATGATCGGGGAGACGGAGGGGGGGTTGGAGAGAACTGTCAGGAGCTATTTGTGAGTTGTTGGTTGTGAGAGGTATTCTTGTTTTCAATCTTGATATTTTGTAGGAATTCAGTGTTGATTCGCAGACGAGGTTCGTATCCCACCGCTGCCACCAAATGTCATATAAAGACTTAGTAACTCCTTTGTAGTTACCAAATGTCATAAAAGACTGTATTTAGAGAAGTTATATATATATATATTAGACTTGTGGACGAGCGGTTGTTATACTTGAGTAGCTTTGTAAGTAGATAATCTTCTTTCCCATTTGTTATTTAATGACAAGGAGAGGTAAAGAATAGTATGGAACTATTTTTATTTGTCTTGGAGATATTAACAAGTCTCTCACACAGAGCGAAGTAATAAGTAAAGTCCCGGGAGCTATCTCCCTGTCTCGCTCTCTCTGTCTCTCTCTCAAGTTGCTAAGCCCTTCTCCTTACGACCTCTCTGTTCTATGGCTAGCTTCCTTCTGTCTCGCTGTCGCTCCCTTTCTCTCTCAAGTTGCTAAGCCCTTCTCCCTACTACCTGCCTGTTCTATGGCCTGTCTCCTTCTGAGCTCTCTTTCCTAAATTCTGGTGTAGCAGGGGTTGTGTCACGTGTGTCCACTGTGGATGGAAAGTTCTAGAAGCCTGTGTGTGAGTATGTGTGTATATGGTCACTAGGCGCTGTCGTGTGCCTATAAAGCATTCCTAGAGTTAAGAGTGTGTAAGCATGTTTAGCATTGCTCGATTCTTGCAGACACAGTACCTTCTCATCATCCGACCTCCTGTCTCTCTATCTATCTATTTATCTATATATCTATTATGATTTGTAATTATAATATGGAGTCCTAACATAGCTACTTCTCTATTATTCTGATTTGCCAAGTTTTGCAATGAATTTTATTTTGAGTACAGCATATGTGGTCTTTTCAGCTTCCATAATCTGTGAGATGTCATTGAATGTTTCTATTTCTTCATCTGAGGTTTACGTCGGTGCATAGGCCTATACTTGCATTACTTTCAAGGTGTATCTTTTGCTTAGTCTAATGACAGTCTATGCTATGCTGTCAGATACACAGCTGAATTTAACAATGTTCTTTGCAAGATTTCTGTTTATTAGAACTCCTACACCAGTAACTTTTTCATTTTGCATTCCTCTTTTGTAAAATAGGTGGTTTCTGTCTTGGAGCTGAATTAATTTTTTTTTTTTTTCTTTGGATTCACTGAAACCTGCAATATCCCAACTAATATTTTCTAATTCAGTCATTAAGGTATCAAGTTTCTAATCTGCAAAGCTTTTTACATTGTACAAGTAGATCTTTATGGATTTCAGTTTGTTTATTGTCCTGGTCTCTGATTTGCTGAGACAGTTCCTACCCACATTCTGTGGCACACAACCACAAGCATATCAAATAGTATAATTGGACCTTTAGTAGGCGATAATTTAATAGGCATTTATATATGACACAATATGTAAGATACGGCAGTTGGTGTGACCGAGCGATATATAGGCATTAAATATGTCATATGTAGCAGTTGTTAATATGTAAGACAGTACAATATATAATGGGCTGGTAGTTACGTCTAACTTCTTCAGGAAGTGAAAAGTACACTTCCTCAGCCCAGACAACCAAGAACCTTATATCTGCCATACACCTCTGATCAGGTGCCGGCACCATGGCTGACACCACACACACACACACACACACACACACACACACACACATACGTATGCCCACAAACCTTAGTCGGATGTCAGAGGTGGATATGTCCTAACGCGAGGTATAGGAGGCAGAGAAACAGAAAGGAAGAGACAGAGACAGAGAGAGCCCGAGAGTACGAAAAAGTCAGTAGGCAGGAGATAGGGTCAATTAGGACGTTCACAGTCACGTTACGTTACTGTGTCAATCACATCTCTATGTAACATTATCAAGTAAAATTCTGTAACCCAAGAACTGACAATAACTCGCCTCACTTACGAGAAAAGAACACACAGAAAGGGAAAATGAGATAGAGAGGCTACCTGTTCACTCTGCTCGACGCCCCACCATTTTACTGGCAGCCGCCCACGTTCACATCCACTGGCGATAGAGGGCAACCGTTAATATACGATACACTTCCAATACCTCTCTTCATCGAATCAAACCCATCGACTAAGTCTATCAACAGAGAGAGAGAGAGAGAGAGAGAGAGAGAGAGGGGGGGGAGATAGGATGGGAGGGAGAGAGAGGAATTTAGAATTTTGACACTTTACTGAGACAAACAATACATATATCTATATATATATATATATATATATATATATATATATATATATATATATATATATATATATTACGTTATCTCCTCAAAAGGCTGAGGCTGGGCTACTCTTCACCCTACTCCGAGATATTTTGTTCGGTTACTCGTACATCACAATATAGCAATGTCTACTTAAATATGTGTTTGATGATTTTACAAGTTAGTATACTTCCTATTTTACCGTTATTAAACATCCACATGACTTGTTTGATCACTGAGTCTATTATAGAGTTTCTATACTGCTCTAATTTTGCGCAGTGAAGAACATGGTGTTGCTGGGTGTGGGCTCTGGGTTCAAGACAGTCTGCAGCACGTTTTATAATCGGGCGAATCCACTCCAAGCTGCCATAGATATTTGTATCCTAACCTCAGTCTAGTTCACACGTAATCTTTCCACTTATTTCTATATTTTCCATATGTAAAGTGGGTTCTCAGAGCAACATTAGAGTAGCGTGACATAGTTTCACTACTGGAATGTTGCTGCTCCATTCTGTTTTTCCCCTTGACCTTGTTTTGTTCTTCTTATAGTTTTAATCTCTTTCAAGGTTAGTTAGCATACTACAGTACATCTATGTTTTCTTTTTCTGCTGCACTCTTGGTTAGTTCATCAGCTCTTTCGTTACCTGGTATTCCAACATGGGATGGTGTCCATGTTAATGAGATGTTTCTACCACATTGTTTGAGCTGATGCAGGATAGCTCTACACTGGAAGACTACATCTGCCAGTGCAGGTGCTGTGCTGTTAAGGGACGCCAGTGCTCCTTGGCAGTCTACGAAGAAGCACACATCTCCTTCACCTCCCGTGATCTCCCCGAGGCCGTATAATATCGCGGACTGGGAGGCCCTCAGGCAGTACTTCTTTGATTTTCCCTGGAATGATTATTGCTTCCATGGCTGGGAGCCATCTGAGTGTGCCTTGCGCATTACGGAGGTTATTCTCTCGGGCATGGAAGCATACATTCCTTTCTCATATACTTTGACTAACGCAAGAAAGCCTTGGTTTAATCACGCTTGTTCTAATGCTGTCTGCAACAAGGAGAGGGTCTACAAAAGATACCGGAGCCAACCCACCCCTGAACCATATCATCTTTACGTTTCTGCCTGGAATCGTGCTAAGTCTATTCTTCGCTCTACTAAAAATAATTTCATCCATACTAAATGCTCTCAACTCTCCAACTCGAAATCTTCCCGCTCCTTCTGGCACCTTGCCAAAAATCTTTCTAACAACCTTACCTCATCATCCTTCCCTCCTCTTTTCTACTCTGATGGTTCTGTAGCTATTTCTTCTACCGTTAAAGCAGATCTCTTCACACAGACTTTCTCCTCCAATTCCACCTTAGATGATTCCGTTGCTGTTCCTCCATCACTTCCCCCCTCTGACATCCTCATGGCTGACATTAAAATTTCTTCAGCTGATGTATTTTCTGCCATCACTGGCCTCAGTACTAACAAGGCATATGGGCCTGATGCGGTCCCTCCTGTTGTTCTCAAGAACTGTGCTTCTGTGCTTACACCCTGCCTAGGCAAACTCTTTCACCTTTGTCTGTCAACCTGTACCTTTCCTTCTTGCTGGAAGTTTGCTCTTATTCAGCCAGTCCCAAAGAAAGGTGACTAACCTCAACCCTCCAACTATCGTCCCATTGCTTTAACGTCCTGTATTTCAAAAGTTTTCGAGTCAATTCTCAATAGAAAAATTTTAAGGCATCTTTCCTATCACAACTTTCTTTCCGAATGTCAGTACGGGTTCCGTCAGGGACGCTCCACCGGCGATCTTCTCACCTACCTTTCAGACTCCTGGTCATCCTCCTTTCGGGACTTTGGCGAAAGCTTTGCCATTGCACTTGACATCTCATAGGCTTTCGATCGAGTCTGGCATAAATCTTTAATTTCCAAACTGCCCTCCTACGGTTTCTATCCTTCTATCTGTGCCTTCATCGCTAGCTTCCTTTTTGGTCGTTCTATAGCCGCTGTTGTAGACGGCCATCGTTCTTCTCCTAGATCTATCAACAGTGGTGTTCCTCAGGCCTCTGTCCTATCACCAACTCTCTTCATTTTATTTATCAATGATCTTCTAAGCTGTACATCTAACCCTATCCACTCATACGCTGATGACTCCACCCTTCACCTTTCCATTCGGTTCCTGCAACGCCCATCTCAACAGTTACTTCAACAAACAAGGGATGAGGCTATGGCACACCTAATGTCTGACTTGGCTCGTATCTCTGACTGGGGTAAAAATAATATGGTTGTTTTTAATGCATCTAAGACTCAGTTCTTACACCTATCAACCCGACAAAATCTTCCACAGGTATACCCACTAATATTTAATAATATTCAGCTTAATCCTGCATCATCCTTGAACATGCTTTGGGTTTCTTTTACTCGGGACTTATCTTGGAAAGATCATATTACATCTCTTGTAAAATCTGCTTCCAAGAGATTGGGTGTGCTAAGCCGACCCTGCTCTTTCTTTACCCCTGCACAATTGTTGACCCTATACAGCGGTTTTATCCGCCCCTGTGTGGAGTACAACTCTCATGTGTGGGGAGGCTCCCCACATACAGCTCTTCTCAATAGGGTGGAGTCAAAAGCTTTTCGTCTCATTATCTCTCCTCCTCTTACTGACTCCCTTCAACCTCTGTCTCTTCGCCGCACTGTTGCATCTTTATCTCTTTTCTATCGCTACTTTAATGGTCACTGCTTCTCTGAACTGTCTGCTTGCATTCCTCCACCTCTACGATCTGGCAACAAACTCTCATCCCTTTTCTGTCCAACTCTCTAATGCAAGAGTTAACCGTTACTCCTAGTCTTTCATTTATGCAACAGGTCAACTCTGGAACTGTCTCCCTCTGTCTGTATTTCCTGCTGCCTATGATCTCCAGTCTTTCAGACGCAGTGTGTCCAGGCATCTCAAAATGATCGGAACTTGAATTTGGCTCTCTATTGTATTTTGTTTTTCTCGTGGAGGGAACTGTAAACTGCGGGCTCATGGCCTTTGGTTCCTTCTTCCTCGCATAAAAAAAAAAATGTAGTTCTGCCTGAGTGGAAGATACGTTGTTACTTATTCTGACATTTATTTTGCTCTGTACACATGCACTCTTTGTTTTATCTGCTATTGCGATCCTACACCCTACTGTGCCATCCTCTCTGACCGAACCATCGCAGTAGACGTGAGCAGTGTTTTCATTGTTGAGTTTGTTTGGTTTTGTACCTGTATCCTTAACTCACCTACAGCATAACATTCCTTTTTTTTTTTTCTGTAGTGTAGATATGCTCACCTTTACCTCTTCTTCTTCCCAGGATGGAGGCCTAAGTGCCTTCGGTATCTCCTCACAAAAGTTTTGTACCTTGTATATGAGTAGGTGTCTCACAAGCTCTTTCACGTAGCCATTCTTGCCTTGCCTCCAGAAGGTTCCGGTTCCGTTAACAACATCTTTGATGTTGTTATGGAGTTCCAGTCTGCTTTTTGACTGCATATGTCTTATTGCAGCCGCCATAATGTCTTCCTGAATTCTATTTTTTTATGTTCTGCAAATTTAACTTTAGTTTCATTACATCTATCATGGTGTTCCTTGGGCAACTAAGTATGATCCTCATTGCGGCATTCTGGATTTTTTGAAGGTTTTCCAGCCTTCCTTCACCAAGGCAAGAGAGGACTGGGCTTGCATACTCTAATACCGATCTGGCAGTAGTGAGGTACAGTCGCCAAACTTTACACCTGGGCCACCTAGCTGCGAGAGGTGGGTAACGGGTGCTGGCAACAGTGTATCTGTTTGTTCGTGTGTACATGCTCGACGAAAGTTCGGATCATCAACTCTCGTCTTCGGTAGTAAACCTCAGTCAGAGTTCATCCCAGTATTCGTCGACAATTTTTGGCCGATAGAATTTCAAAGGAACTTCTTGAAAGTATTGGATATTGCAAGTATTGACAACAATAAGTAAAAGAAGCTAAAAGACCGCATCTTTACATATATTACATATTTATAAACGTATCCTTTTTCATTATTACATGATAAACCCGTGGCGAAAAATTGTCTACAGAATACTGGGGGGAAGAACCGTTGTGTGACCGGCCCGTACTGTAGAAAAAATGATACCGGGGTCTGACTGTTCGTTTTGCATTTAGCCAGTCCTGGGCCGGTCTCGATTAAACCTATTGAAATACCACTCTTGATCCGAGACATGATTAGATAAGTTAGGTCAATAATTGTTACATGATTACTCATTGGGCGGATATTAATTTAAACTAAGTAGTAGAGATAGGATCTGTATATAGATGTTGGAGGTTGAAGCCAGTTCGTTGAGACAGAATACTGCCTCGAGTCAGCTAGTCATGAGTCGACTGATGTGATGTATCCACCCCTAAATGTTCCAGCCTGTAATGATAATTTCATGTTCGTTATGTTGCATTTACCAATCACATAAGTAATATCACAGGCAGTGGTGCTATAAATGTCCCTACAATTCATGAATCAATAGCAAATGTGCTTAAAATGACTGGAAGTTCTTGTATACTGTGATGGAGAGGTGGTGTCTTCATCTTGCTATAATGTGAGATAAAGTTGTTCTGTGAATAATCGATGACCTCACACATAAGCGGCACCGCTCACAGTCAGTTTTCCTTGTATTAGATGATTCAGTCATTCATTAAATGAATGGACTATAGAGGTGTGCCGTAATGACCATAGTCATATGAATTATATTACGCTAAGTCATTATCATAACTGACATAATAGCCACATTCGACAACAGTATGCATAAACTCTTTGCCTATTGAAGTGACTATTTTAACCTCGTGGTACACCACAGAACACATAAAAACATCTACCAGAAGTACTACCAACGAGGAAACAAGCAATCGTTAACAGTGCCTGAACATCATCCTAATGTTTATTGGTCAGTGCCATTCATAATGTGAATATGGCAGGTAATCTTACTTGTAACTGGACGTAGATGTTGGGTAAAAGCATTCCTCTTCAGTCTATACTGATAATGGTATCAAGTGATAACCCTATGAAATGGAATTGCTGATATAAGGAGAGAGTGGGAGAGATATAAAGACTTGGAACGATTGCAGTATACAGTATAGTGCATTAACATGTTATGGTAACAATATAAAAACAACATAGAAAATTAAATGTTTAGTATTGTCGAGAATGCAGATACATAGTCGAATGCTAATGGATCTCAAAAACAAGTTCGGCATTTATTATCACTGGCGGTATGAATAACGTAACCCCTTCCCCCTCCTGCGCCTGCCCTGGCATTCATTATGCCAAGCTCCCCCCTTAAGCAGCCCTCTCACCGGCTCGACCAGTTGCAGGAAACCGGTGGCATGGAATTGTTTCATGCCACAGGTTGCATGGACCAAGGCTAAATAAATATAGTTAATATATAGTATTGTATCATATAGTATATGTTTATATCATAAATTTATATATATTACCTTATTATAAAACTAATATAGTCATATTTATTTGGCCTTGGTCTGCACGACCTGTGGCACAATAACAATTTTCCTTGCGACCAGTTTCATGCAACTGGCTGAGCTAATGGGAGAGTCGCCTTACTCCTGAGACTTTTTTCTCCCCACACAACTCCGTATCCAGCCATCTATTGAATGAACTCTGTCTCTGACGGAGGTTCACTGCGGACGAGGAGAGTTGATGATCCGAACTTTAGTTGAGAATGTACACACGAACAAACAGATACACTGTTGCCAGCACCCGTTTCCCATCTCTCACGGCTAAGTGGCCCAGGTGGAAAGTTTGGCGACTGTACAGTCAACGGCAAAAGTTCGCTCGCCCCCCCACCCCCTGCCGCTCTATCATCTCTGTGATTCAGACTCGTGAATGCGAAGCAGTGGACATAGGTGCGGAATACTGTTAACAGATGGCGTTGTGTGATGTGGTGTTGGGGTGGGGATTGGGAGGGATATGGGGAGGTTCCTTCGTAGAAACGAAGTGACGTGTCAAGTAAGTGACCAAGATTATATATATATATATATATATATATATATATATATATATATATATATATATATATATACACACACACAGAATGAGGGAGAGTGAGAGAGCTGCATAAGCATGAAGACAGAAGAAGGAGCGATGAGATTCGCTAGGAAGATATAGTGCGGAACAATTAACTCTCTCTATATTGTCCAATAATCCGCCACCATTCCCACGGCAGTGTAGTTTCAGTAAAACATATCCTTCATATGATTTTCATCTTTTGCGTTTCATTGTCTTATCTAACTAATTTTGGTTAGCATACCTTTAGTCCGTATGGCCCCTCTCCCATCATACTCCTTCACCTCTCTCCCAATCCCACATCCCACCACGCCATCTGTTTACGGTACTATGCACTTGTGTCCATTGCATCGCATTCACGAATCTAAATCTCAGAGATGATAGAGCGGCAGGGAAGGCGAGTGAACTTTTGCCGTTGACTGTACATCATTTTTAATACTGATACAACCACCCCTGCACCACTAATGGCCATTGATCTCAAGGGTTGCATTCGTGCCTTACATTGCGTTATTATGTGGTGCATCTCGGCATCTTTACAGTCTGCTGTGTACCTGACATACATACCTAGGTACTTGTAA
This sequence comes from Coenobita brevimanus, assembly GCF_032717465.1. Classification (NCBI taxonomy): domain Eukaryota; kingdom Metazoa; phylum Arthropoda; class Malacostraca; order Decapoda; family Coenobitidae; genus Coenobita; species Coenobita brevimanus. The sequence continues at coordinate 14,256,144 of NC_137020.1, read as the reverse complement.
CTTCTAACCCTCTCGATGTTTTTGCCATTAATTACTAAGTGCTTTTCCCCTAACGCATGACACTGGAACACTGTCTTATTCTCATTAATTATGAGACCCAAACTTTTGATCAGGGTGCCGAGCCTGTTCAGTGCAGACTGTATATCATCAAAAGTTTTGGACTATATCATGATGTCGTCGGCATAAACTACTGCACTGATCTCATATCCCAGTTGTTTATGCACCACTTTGTTCATTAAAAGATTGAAGAGCAATGAGCTTAGGACTCCTCCCTGTGGCGGACCAAGCTTCAGATGCTTTTCTCGGAGAGTGCCCCTTGGGTCCACACCTGGGCCCGCCACCCAAAGAGATAATCCCCCACCCAGTGCAACAATCTTATTCTTATCCCCATGTTAGGTAATTCGTATAAAATTACTTCTCCATTGGACTTATCGAATACACTCTTGAGGTCAATGAATACCCTGCAATAGTCAGCGTCATTAGAAAGGCAATTAATGACGGCGTCTTTTGTTCCTTTACCTTTCATAAACCAGTATATATCCATACTTAGCATGTCACCTATGAGGAATATTATTCTCTTTAACATAATTCTTTCCATCACTTTTGAAAAACATGATGTTAGTGAGACTGGTCTATTTCCTCCAGTCGCATTGGGGATTGGGATGATAATTATTTTTTTCCATCCTCTCGGTATTCTGCCCTCGCTGAGTCTCATATTGTACAAGTCTAACAGTGGGCCATCCTCCGTGCTGGCCAGGCAGTTAATTATCTCATACGTAATTCTATCCTCGCTCGGAGCTGTAGACCTTCCATTTTTAACTGCCCGCAGTAACTCATCCCTAGTTATGTCTGTGCCTGTTACATCTTCGATGTTTAGTGCACAATGAAACTTCTCCTGTTGTCCTACCATCCTTTAATGCCGCCTTCACATCGTGTGGTAGGCATTCACTGCTCGTTGCAGACGCCCACGACTCTATTAAATCTTCAGCTAGTTTTTCTGTGTGTGTGTGTACAACACTTTTCACCTTTCTCCCTCTTACTTCGTTAACTTCTTTCCAAATTTCGGTTATGCTCTTACTGTTTTCTATCCTGATAGTGAAGCGTTCCCAGCACTCCCCTTTACTTCCCTCCTGGTCTGACTGCAAATCTGGGCCAGTTCCTTCATTGCGGCATTGCTTTCGTCACCCCAACCAATTTGCACTCATTTTCTGTAAGCTAGCCTCGTCATATGCGACAGTTGTTTTAATTCTGTATTATTGTACTATCTGTCTGTATGGAATGAGCGGTTTTTCTTCGCGCTTCTTTTATGTTCGGGCAATTCGTTAATAACCTTCACTAGGTCTTCATAAAACTGGTTTACATTGCTTGGATGATAGCCACTATACCATTCCCTCACAGCATCAGTAAAGAATTCAACTTTATTTTTGGGTAGTATTGTTTTCTGCTACAGTATATGTGATTTGTCGTTTTCCCAGTGGTATAGCAATAGTAAGAGAGAAGTGATCACTTAGCAAGTCTGGTGCAAGTTCACATTTTCCCTCTAGGCCCTGACCATTAAGAATCACAACATAGTCTAATCTCCCTTCCTTGATATGTGTCGCCTCCTGTGTCCCCAGTGTTAAGGATTCAGGGTAATCTAATATATATTGCCTAAATCTTACGCCATTAGTATTGCTCTTTCCCTGTGTATCCAAATCTTTGTGACGAGCATTAAGGGCCCCAGCTACTAAGATCACTTCACTAAAAACGGTATCAGGCAGGGAACTAACGGCAAAACAATTTTTAGAAACATACAGGTTACCTGCATTCAGCACACTCTCACTCAGAGAAATTTAGACGGAAACTGACTCCACACCGTCACTCCTGTAGGGACACTGCAACAGCTCTGCCAAAATGGAATTTCTTACGTATGTGGATACACCCTGTATACCATCACCTGCCATAAGTTGATACTTTGTATATCCACCGAGTTTAAACAGATTGCCATCCCTATCCCCCGATCCTGAAGAAGTATCACATCTATACAATGATTTGAAATATAATAGTGAAGGTCAGCAGTTCGATTTATCAATCCATTCACATTCCAAGATATTACCCTAAGTTCGCAAGGACCCATTATCCTTATGTGCCTCTAATGCCATATCTCATACATCCTCTAATTCCTTGCAGAACTTGCCCCTATGTTTATGCAGTTCCAGCCAACCTTTAAACACTGTACACTTTTTCTCATCATCCTGGCATATTTCCAAAACCCCTCCTATACCTGCAACGCCACTGGTCAATACCTTGTGAGTTTTGAGTGTTTTCTCTTTTCCCTTTATTACAATTTTACGCTCTGGAGATTTTTTGCAATGTTCACTGTCACTGTTGCTGTTTGATGTGTTGGCTGTGTTCTCACTATTGTGTTCAGCATTTTCTGTTGGGTTCATTAGCTTATTAACTTTCTTTTCTAATGCTTCTATTTTTCTGACCAGATCTTTTATGTACATGATTAATTCACCATTTCCATGTTGAGTGTTGTCAGGATGTGGTGTTGTAAGGGATGGGGTGATCACGTGATTTGGATGTGGGAGTGAGGTGTGGCCTGTGCTGCTGGCAGGTGGGGCTATGTCGCCATCACACAGCTCGTCCTTGGGATCCCCCAGGTCATTCCCCAGGGGCAGCCACGCTGCCTCGCCACCTTCCCCATAAACGAAAGGCCCTCCCACCCACGCCTGCCTCCCTGGTGCAGCTGGGGCCTGGCCAGGCTGTTTCACGTGGCCAACGCCTCCATCCGTTGATTCTCTCCCTTCCCATGCCCTCGGCTCTGCTGTCCTCTCCTCCTGCCCCTTGGTACATCGCGCCGGATAATTTGGTGTTTTTGGACATGCAGGAGATCTGACATTGTGGTTCCCGCCACAGTTACAGCACCGGGGTTTGACACCTGTCCTCATCTTGATTTTCTCTCCACACTCGTTGGACTCGTACTTCCTAGCACAGAATCAGCAGCGTGTGTCCTCGTGGAAGCGCCAGGCCCTGTGTGTTCACCTGCTTCAGCAAAGACAAAATGCTGGTTCTTCGATACAGGACCGTAAGTTTCTGTATCCAGCCCCAGGAGTAAAAATTTGTAATTGGATGTCCCCTTTCATTAAGGGAATCACGTGGTTCTTTTCCTGTCCCTTATTCATGTGCTGCTTAGCCCAGATAAACCTAGGGTCGTCCAGGAAGAATTCTGGGTCTCTTATTGTGGGATATCTGAACACAATGACCTTGATCCATCTCTCCCTCTCCTCCAGAACCTGCAGTGTCACACCCTCAAAAGTAGTTGTGGTCAGCATTTCCACTGCCTCCTGACTCCCTGCTTTGACATAGGGTTTCTGCTTACCTTCGTTAGACAGGACCTTGAACCGTCGATATGCAAGTCCAAGCTTCACCGTCCAGAGTAGTTTTGGGTGATAAGTTAGGTCAGTGCTTTGCTCCTGACCCACGTGATGTAGTCGGCTGCACTCCAGCTGGCTTCCCCATATCACGTGCCCTCTACCCCAAACGAATTATTCTTTACCATTTTGTTGTCCATGTCCTCTTCATCACTCGCTTCCCTTTCGCTGCCACATATCATCCTCTTTCTTTTCTTTCTGGTACTGATGACCTCCGTAAACCCGGCATCCATATCTATTCCTTCCTCCTTGTTTCTCATGAGAGAGAGAGAGAGAGAGAGAGAGAAAGGGGGGAAGGAGGAAGGGAGTACAGAGGAGTACAAAAAGAAACAAACAGCAACAGCCCTAATGGCCCTTCCGAGGCTGCTTATTAAAGAGAAGACTATCACTATGATACAAGTTGAAGGTCAGGATAGTAAAGGAAGAAGGCTCCCACCTCCCCACCCACAATCCCTGCCCCCAGTCGAAGCTGGCAGGAAAAAAGTGAGAAGGACCACCATGATGGATGCAATAGCTGACGAGGAAATTTCATAAGACTGAAAAGTGGTAAACTCCTACTATATCTATAACACAATTGTTAATAAGCTACAGGCGTCGTTAACTACATAGTATTTACCCACTATAGTTTCCTCACAATCTATAATGAGAGAAAAATAACTTACAATATTAGTCAGTCATAGAGGTATTTAGCTGGGGATTTGAAGCGAGATACTTGTCCAAGTGATTTTTTAATGTCACCATTGTTCTACAATCAACGACATCCCTGGGCAGTTTGTTCAAAATGTTAAGAACCCTGTCAAAGAAAAAAGAAATGATTTGCTTCAATAGACTCGAAATTCTTTCCAATAATCTTATACCCATTTGCTCTACTATAATTCGAATGATCACTTGTAAAATACTTGTCAGTATAGTTATAATTAAATTCCTTAATAATCTTGAAAACTTGAATCAGATCCCCTCATCGACTGCGCTTAGATAGACTAAATAACGTTAGCTTGCTTAATCATTCCTCATATGATATGTTCCTCAGTCTGGGTATCATTTTTGTTATTCGTCACAACACTCTCTCTAATTTCTCTATATCTTTCCAGTAATACGGTGACCAGAACTGCAAACAGTACTCTAGTTGTGGACACACTAAGGAATTGTACAAGGTAAAAATTATACTTTTAGATATGAACTCAAATGATCTACCTATATATCCAACTAGTTTGTTAGCTTTCTTTATTGCTTCTGTGCACTGTTTACTTGGCATCAGATCATCTGTTACAATTATTCCTAAATCCTTTTAATGGTTTACATTCATGAGTTGTGAATAAATCATTAACTAAATATTTCATTATTACTACCAGTATTTAGAACTTTGCATTTATTAGTATTAAAATCCAGTTACCATTTTTCTGCCCAAGCAATTTGTAAAGATCCTTTTGAATCAATATTCTTTGTTCTGGAATATCTGCTCTATTACCAATCTTCGTGTCATCAGCAATAATGATATTTTGCAAAACACGCCTTCATCAGTGTCGTCCATATAAACCAAGAACAATATAGGAATTAAAACCTAACCTTGCAGTACTCCACTTACATTTTTTCCAGTATGATTTTTTACCATTGATTACAACTCATTGTTTATGATTCGTAATCCACCTTTCAATCCATCTTAGAGCAATGCCATCAATACCTTAAACGTGCAGTTTCTCGACAAGTCGACTATGTGGAACTTTATCAACTGCTTTTTTTTTTTTTTTTTTTTTTTGATCAAAGTAAATCACATCGACTGATTCAGTGCTGTCATACATGTTGATAATATCATTGAAAAATCAAGTAGATTAGTAAGCATGAACGCTGACTTCAGAATCCGTGCTGAGAATCCTTGATGAGATTGTTCTCTTCTAAATGCTTGACCAATTAATCACTAATTATGGTTTCCAACAACATTCAAAGAACTGATGTCAAGCTTACTGGTCAGTAATTGCTGGGCTGAGGTTTGTCTCCCTTTTTTAATAGTGGAGTTACATTTAGTAATTTCCAAAAACTTGGTGCAGTGCTGCGTCTGAGAGAGAGATTGAATGTATGTGCTAAGGGTTTCATTATTTCGTCTTTTGCCTCCTTTAAGACTCTCGAAAGAATTCTATCTGGCCTTTGTGTTTTATTTGTCTTTAGTTTGTTTTGTGCATGATGTACATCTCTCTCACTTATATTAATTTCTTTGAGTGTGTTGTCTTCATCTACACATGTGGAGGACAATGTTTTGATCGAACATGGACTTTCTACTGTAAATACAGATGTAATGATAGTATTATGAGTTTTAGTCATCTCGGTTTCATTATTCGTATGCTCACCATCTGCTGATACTTGTGATCGTATTTTTAGTGTTAATGTTTCACCATTCCTGATATAACTGAAAAATTCTTTGGGGTTTGATATACTGATGCTTGCTCTATGTACTTTAAGGTTTTTCTTACTTTGTTTTATTAACTTTTTATCATTTCGACGTAAGTTATGGAAATTATCTTTATCCTCCTCATTATTAACCCATACCATGCTGGGCAAAAAAATTAACTGATACTCCTCTATGCCAGCCGATTTTGGATTTTTTTCCTGGCTAAATGGGCTTAATACATCAATATAAGATCCCTGGCACTAATAAACGTAAAGCCCCCATCACACCAGAGGTGGTCTGCAGTCAGTCCATGAAGTCTGCAGTCGGTCCTTAGGACCGACTGTGGACCGAGCAAATTGGCAAAATCTCTCCACTGCTACGTAAGAGGTTCGTATATGACGTGTCCGTGACTGGTTCAAACTCTGTCCTTCACGTTTGTACATGGTCAAAGCAGCCGCCCGTGATCGGTCTGCGACTCACTGAACTGGTTTGAGCTTGATCCAACTGGTCCGCGACTGGTTCAAACTCGCTTGCACTTGGCTTGCAGTCGGTCAGCCGGTCCTGCCCGTCCTATAAAAAGCCTGCAGCACAGCGGCAGGTGTTGAGTCGCATGTCAGCAGCACTAAGTGCCACATCATGCCGCCAAAAGCCACCAAGAAGGGCTGCCACATCATCTTTGCCGCCCCTGCAGCCACGTTCCGACCCACCATCTGACGTGGAGGTAGAATGAATAGAAGTAAGGGCTTCAGACAGCGGTGCAGAGAGAGGCCAGGTCACAGCAACGATGACAGTGCCAGTGTAGCCAGCATCGTCAGCAAATCAAAGAAAATTAAAGTTGTTTCTGACCTGTCCATGGAACAAGAAGAGTCGATGATAGAATGGCTCCAGGAAAATCTTCTCATATGCAATAAAAAGATGGCACTCTACAAAGACACAGCAAAGCAAATGTGGTATGGACAGTTTATATACCCCTCCCCCGTGCCGGTCATAGACCGACTGCGAGCAACTTGCAGACCTTGTACTGACCGACCATGGAATTGGAAGACCAACTACGGACCTATCACGGACCAACCACGGTCCTGAATAGGCTAAATCAAGGACTAAATGTGGACCGATCGGACCTATCAGGACGAAGTACGGACCAACTGCTCGCCGAGTATGAGTGACTTGCTGCAGTGACCAGACCGCAATCAGTCCTTGTGGTCCATGCCTCGGAAGCGGTCAGTCCTTAGTAGGTCCTCTCGGTCAGCAACCAGTCAATGCTAGGCTCGCGATCGGTCCTTTGATTAACTCGTCCTCGCTACACAAATTTTGAGCATGTCCAAAATGTGTCGAGTGGTTCCTGGTCCTTGTGGACCACACTCAGTCCATTGCAGCCCTCAGTGGGAGCAATGTCGGTCCGACCAAGACCACGACCAGTCCTTGCCAATTTTCGCGGACCGACTGCAGACCAGCTCTGGTGTGATGCCGGCTTAATCACTAAAGCCAGATAGTTAGTTGAATCGAGCCAGTTTGGTGCCACTCTTCCTCTGAAATCTTTGAGATTACTGAGACAGCAAAGTGGCATTGAGCTTGTGAACCGATTTTTTCCCCTGGCTAAATGGGCTTAATACATCAATATAGGATCCCTGGCACTAATAAAAGTAACCACCAAAGCCAGAAACTTGGTTGAATTGAGTTAGGTTGGTGCCACACTGCCCCTGAATTCTTAGAGGTTACTGAGAGAGAAGGGCATCAGTGAGCTTGTGAACCGATTTTGGATTATTTTTGTGGGTAACTGGGGTTATTACATCAATATAAGATCCCTGACACTAATAAAAGTAATCACCAAAGCCAGAAAGTAGGTTGAGATCGAGTCAGGTTGGTGCCACTCTTCCTCTGAAATCTTCAAGGTTACTGACAGAGCTGAGCAGCTGTGAGCCTGTAAAGACTCAATCACCTCCCGTGCCCCTAAATCAGTGTTATATGCACGGAGTAGAAATGTCTGAAGTTAGTGAGATTCGTTATTACCTTCTATTTTACTTGGGTTGCTTGCAATGACTTCTCAGTGCTGCAGGACATAGACCTATGTCACCGGCGTTTTTGAAGGGGATGTAGATCTATGTCGTTAGCACAGTAAGAGTTAATGGCTTTGTATATTTGATGAGCAAGTTTCTTCGTTGAAATACTTCTATTAATATTGCTGTTCCACCATTTTGGTTCATTACTTTTCACTGGTCTTCTATTATGCTTCACTACACATTCCTTAACCACTTATTAAGGATTTCTGTGAACTCTGTCCTTGCTGATTGTATATTTGTACCCTGAAAAAATAGTTCTCATTCAGTGCTACGTAAAGTTAGCTTTAATTTGTGAAAAGTGGCTTTCTTGTAGTCTTGGATTTTCTCGTAATTACGATTTTGGTAGGTGTTGCAGAACCTGAGGTTGATTGTAACTCTGTGATAATCACTAGTACTATATTCTCCTACTTGAACACTATGAACTAAGTTTTTTAACATTGCCAGTGTAAGTTATAGGATATTTTTTCCATGCGTGGGTTTCTCTACAAACTGATATAATGGGCTTTCAAGTAAATTACTATACAAGTCTAATCCTGTGTGCAAAGGTAAGGGTCCAGTCTATCTTATTACCAGTAAATTGAAATTTCCAACAATTACAGTATTCTGGGTGCAACAGACTTCTGCTTTTTGTTCATAATTTTTTTTTTTTTTTTTTTTGTCAATTTTGCAAGACTGGGCCAGTGGACAATAAATTAATGCAAACGTCATCTTCCTATGAGATTCGTTTCTGAACTGAACATAAGTTATATCAATATTGTCAATTGATGGTTTAGGGATTACAACTGGATGAAGGTTACTTTTAATATATAGTAGTACACCATCTCCCAGTCTCTCATTCCTCTTATTACTGATAATACAGCAACCAGGAATGTTATATTCTGCAATAAAATCTCTTTCTTGAGTATCTCTCCAAGATTCATTAATGGCAACAATATTGTACACGTCAATAAATACTTGGGCCTCTAAATCTGGACTTTTATTTCTCAAGGAAAACTTTACTCCAACGAGGGTAGTCTTGGACATTGGCCATTCGCTGATTACATTTTATGTCAGCATATACTGTATGTTCATCCTGAGCGATGTCCGTTTTCTCTCCAGTAGGACTACACGGCTTCATCCAGGATGCAGCCTAAGCACACAGAACCAACTGCATTCAATTGCAGACCAATTCTTGCAAACAAACCAGGCTGTTGATAAAAATCAATCCATGCACCTATAAAGTCAAGACTTTTCTACCAGCAAAGAGATTTTAAACGATTATTAAGACTGAAAGCGTTACTGTAGAATGTACTCCCAGCCACAATCCTAGGTAGTACCCCTGAAATCAAAATGTTTTTGGCGTTAGCCTTGTATCGATGGATCATCGTCCGGAATCGCTGGACCAGTTCCTCTGAACGAGTTTGGACCACGTTGTTCGTTCCTGTATGTATGACATCAAGTGGGTTATTGGAGGAACCACTAGTTACCACATTGTGGGCCTCACTGACATCAACACCTGCAACTGGAATACAGAAACTTTCTCTATTAGTAGGTGTCATGCCACAAAACTGCATCAACTGGTCTTGGATGATGGAGTCTCCTACTAACCGAACTTCTTGGGGCTCCTCTTCTACCTTTGGAAGGATCTGAAATTTGTTGTAGGTAGTTATCGGGATGACGGTGTGCTTCTTCACTGCCCTCACTCCGTTTCGCACTGGTACAGAGTCCGGTGCGGAAATACTGTTATCCATTAGAGGTGGATCTGTAGTGATGCTCGGGAGGATCCTGCGGGGTGATGGAACAGGAACTGGATCCGTTTGTTGAATCTCCTTGGCCCCTTCTGTACTTGGTAAGATCCTGTGGGGTGATGCAAGGGGAACTGGATCTCTTCGTTGACCTTCAGTGCCTCCTTCTGCACTGCAACCAATTTTGTTTGCAGTTAAGTGCTCCCGCACATCGATCCTGCGGGTCAGAAAATGTATCCAATTATTTGCCTCCATCAGCCTCTTCTTCATACGCCATCTGTCTTTGCACGTGGTGCAAACCTGGAAGGGGGAAACTCAAAAAGATCCAGTGAATCGGCCACTACACTGTGTACAACTCTTCACGTTGGAAGGCATTCTGGATGTATAAAGGCATGGCAAGTGAAATAAAAATATTAAGTTTGACACAAGGTTATACCTGAAAAAAGCACATAACTTCAAATTATCAGTTGCAATACAAGGTAATAATGCCTTTAAAAAAAGAAAACAAATAGTAATTCTGAGCGAGGACGGTAAAAAAAAAAAAATGTTCCAATTAGAGTACAAATTATATACTGTAGCTGACTCTACAAGACCTATATCACAGATGGAAAAGCAAGATATTACAAGATAATTAACTGCAGAGTACCTGTAGACAGATTAGAACTGCTGTTAATGTAAGCAAAAGTAGCTTAACAGCCTATGCTGATTTACAAAATATCTGAAAAAAAAAAAAAAAACAGCAAAACCCAGTAACTAATTCTTAACTGAAAGAAAATACAATTACTATTTGCAGTCCCCAGGCCTAGAGCACTATACCAGTTCATCTGGTGGGACGCCAATGAACAAGTTTTACCACGAACTATTTGGGGACAAAAAAGAAAAAAAAAAAAAGAAAAGAAACTAACCAGACCTGACCGTTCTAATCTAAAAAGAAACAATAATTCTTATTACCATCTAGTACCTGTGATGTAGGGAGAATCAGATTACGTTAATGCAGTTAGATGGTGAAATAAAGAAATATTACTGGGATTGTGTACTAAGCTGTTGGGCCTGGCGCAGTTACAGTAGCAATACAAAGAGAGAGCGAGAGAATCTGTGTTTAACTTTAATAAATTAAATAATATGACACCTAAGGAGAAACATCGACGGCCTAAGTTTACATTACAGTATGTTCGTAGACACACAGGTCAGGGGCTAACCTGCAAACAAAATACATATCACAACCTTCTTTCCGATCGTCAGTATGGGTTCCGTCAGGGACGCTCCACTGGCAATCTTCTCACTTTCAGACTCCTGGTCATCCTCCTTTCGGGACTTTGGCGAAAGCTTTGCCATTGCACTTGACATCTCAAAGGCTTTCGATCGAGTCTGGCATAAATCATTAATTTCCAAACAGCCCTCCTACGGTTTCTATCCTTCTATCTGTGCCTTCATCGCTAGCTTCCTTTCTGGTCGTTCTATAGCCGCTGTCGTAGACGGCCATCGTTCTTCTCCTAGATATATCAACAGTGGTGTTCCTCAGGGCTCTGTCCTATCACCAACTCTCTTCCTTTTATTCATCAATGATCTTCTAAGCTGTACATCTAACCCTATCCACTCATACGCTGATGACTCCACCCTTCACCATTCCATTCGGTTCCCACAACGCCCATCTCAACAGTTACTTCAACAAACAAGGGATGAGGCTATGGCACACCTAATGTCTGACTTGGCTAGTATCTCTGACTGGGGTAAAATAATATGGTTGTCTTTAATGCATCTAAGACTCAGTTCTTACACCTATGAACCCGACAAAATCTTCCACAGGTATACCCACTAATGTTTAATAATATTCAGCTTAATCCTGCATCATCCTTGAACATGCTTGGGGTTTCATTTACTCGGGACTTATCTTGGAAAGATCATATTACATCTCTTGTAAAATCAGCTTCCAAGAGATTGGGTGTGCTAAGCCGACTCCGCTCTTTCTTTACCCCTGCGCAATTGTTGACTCTATACAGGGGTTTTATCCGCCCCTGTGTGGAGTACAACTCTCATGTGTGGGGAGGCTCCCCACATACAGCTCTTCTCAATAGGGTGGAGTCAAAGGCTTTTCGTCTCATTAACTCTCCTCCTCTTACTGACTCCCTTCAACCTCTGTCCCTTCGCCGCTCTGTTGCATCTTTATCTTTTTTCTATCGCTACTTTAATGGTCACTGCTCCTCTGAACTGTCTGCTTGCATTCCTCCACCTCTACGACGGGCGCGTAGCACCCGTCTGGCAGCAAACTCTCATCCTTTTTCTGTCCAACTCTCTAATGCAAGAGTTAACCGTTACTCCCAGTCTTTCATTTATGCAACAGGTCAGCTCTGGAACTGTCTCCCTCTGTCTGTATTTCCTGCTGCCTATGATCTCCAGTCTTTCAAACGCAGTGTGTCCAGGCATCTCAAAATGACCGGATCTTGAATTTGGCTCTATATTGTATTTTGTTTTTCTCTTGGAGGGAACTGTTACTGCGGGCTCATGGCCTTTGGTTCCTTCTTCCTCGCATAAAAAAAAAAAAAATTAACACTCATCCCCCAATGACGTGTAAAGTACACCAGACTGCCTGAAAAACTACTTCACACGCACAATATTCAGGACAGTTATACACTAACACACCTGTTAAAATGAACTAGAGCAATGAATTAATCTCACGGGCAAAAACAATCACACAACACAACCACAACTCTGTGTAATGGCTGGTAAGGCTCGGAGCACTGCTTAAAGAGTGATCGATAGAGGGATTCGGCGAGGACCTTATTGTTAGTAATGTATCTGGAAAGGATTTATCAATAATCTATTATAATGAATGGAAAGCTAATCGTTACTTGGAATAAACAAATAAAATTATATTATAACCTGAAATATAACAACAGTGAAATCAAAACAGTCATATAATAAACCAATATACTATCACCTTAAATGTAAGAACAAATATTCACAATATATGAAAATACAATTATACCTTACCTGTAAAGAAATGGCAGAGATATTTCACAGTAAAAATTAATGTAAGCAGAAAGAAAATAAAAAGTTGTTGAGCATTAACAAGACTTGCCTAGTGTCGGAGATGTAAACAAACTCTGACGCAATCACTTGTTTCACAAATTTATCGTTTACATTTATAAAAAATGGATCACTAGTGTAGTGAGAAAGACTGTCATAATCCATTATACTAATATAAATTCTGAGACAGAGAAATGAAGACGGACAATACAGGTTCCTATGTTTTTCCGACGGTACCTCCGAACCACTGGAGGGACACGACTTTAGTAACTGCATGTCAAGGGAAAAGAGATGTGGATGCCAAGGAAAAAGCTAAATATTTATATATATGACATAATTTGTTTTTTACCTTAAAGTGGTGCAGATCGACTTCAAAATCACTCAACACTTAACCAGACTGAATTACCGTCCGTCAAAGCCATCATTGGTAATAAAACATACGTCTACAAACAAAACAAAACTCACAGACGTAAACAAATCGTATGTTCACTGCACAAACTACACTTAGCGACCAGACAATCAGCTGAATCATTCACGATGAATAAAACCCACACTTGTAGACGGAGAATGTATTTACCAAACAGTTTCGGTGGACATTGCCACCATCTTCAGTGGTCAAGATAGAGAGAAGGAATGACATGTTGATAAAGCTAGGGCTCCATTTTATGCGTATGTGTGTGTGGGAGGGTTGAGTAGAGGTGAGGTGGGATGGGGTGGATATAAGCGAGGAATTCCCCAAGGGGGTTAGGGAGGGACACCGCCAGACATGTCAGGTGTGATTCCTGTCTGACCTCACTTGTGACGGAGCTGGAAGGGACATTTCCACTATAAGTCAGGACCTCATTATAGGATCGTGCTTGTACATGCCTTCACTAAGGTTGAAATTCTCGTATTTTTGGATGCACATGGCTTCAGTAATTTTTCGTTTTCGAAAGTCATGACTTTTATACAGTAGATGGCTACCTTGGCGGTCAATTCTGTGGTTGGCTTCACAAACATGATTAAACATTGCATTATTCTAATTATATGTTTTTTTCGAATATTTGTTTCCTTGTTCAGTGTTTCCAAACTTCGACCTGTTTCTCCTATGTAAACCAGTTCAAAACGTTTGCAAGGAAAGTGATTTATGCCTACTTCTGAGTATGTTGTGCATTTGTTCTTTACTAACATTGATTTGATGGTGGAGGTATACCAAAATGCTATATTTACATCACGACTGTGACCTATTAACTTAAAACATATTTAAGTTACGGTACCAGCATAAGGCAAAGTGAGGATGCATTTCTTTTCTGTGGTGGGGTTTTTAGGTACGAAGGATGATTGCCTAGCTTTAAAGTAGGCTTTTTTATGAACCATGTGGGATACCTTAAGTTTTAAAAGATCTCTCAAATGAGATTATTTTCTTCTTGTATATGTTATGAACTGCAAATTCTAAGGGCTCTATGGAACACTGATAACAGACAATTTTGTGGAACACTGACGATACGAAATATAATGAATGAACAAGTCACAACTGGTTGGTTTCCAATATCCCTGAAAGCTAGGTGAATGATTTTTCTTCACCACCAGTATATCAAGAAAAAGAACACCCCCGTTCTCCCACTCAGCTTTAAATTCAGTGAAGGGAGCAAGAATAGTTAGTAGTTGTATAAAACTCATCAAAAGTATCAAGTGTTGAAGGCCAAAATGAAAATACGTTATCAACATAGCGAAACCGAATGAGATAAGAGGGAGAAACTCGTGGCAGTAGTTCCGTTTCATAATATTCCATAAATAAATTGCTTACAATGGGTGACAAGTGAACCCATACCCACACCAAAACGTTCCATGTAGATTCTCACGTCAGAGTGATTCATCCAGCCATTATTGATGATTCACCTGGATGCAGAACTAGCACACCATTGTAATCACACACACACACACACACACACACACACACACACACACACACACACACACACTAAAACAGGGCACTTAGCTGTGGGTATTTGCAGAGCCGACCAAGAGGTCTTAGCAGCAAGGCAGTCAGGTAGTGAAGAGAGAGAGAGAGAGAGAGAGAGAGAGAGAGAGAGAGAGAGAGAGAGAGAGAGAGAGAGAGAGAGAGAGAGAGAGAGAGAGAGAGAGAGAGAGAGAGAGAGAGAGAGAGAGAGAGAGAGAGAGAGATTCCACCTGATCCTTTTAATAACCATTTTATTTTTGGCCACTATTCACGGGGATTTTGCCGTGATATTGTCTGCTTGGAGTGATGGGGGTTGGTGGGAGGGTGTGGTAGCCAGGCTGATTTAGGGTTATGAAAGTATTACTGATATTATTTCACCGTTCTTTTGTCCGTTATTTTTTATTATTTTCGTAATGCCAGTTTTGTTGAACACTTAATACCCATTACTTATGCTCTGCTTTCGTCTTCCTATTCTTCCGTTAAATATCTTTTTCTTTCCACTGTCTCCCTCTACCAGTTTCCTCCCGTTCTGTGTTACACGGATAAGATTCGTTTGAAAGCTTACCCAAGGCACGGATAACAAGTGCGATAAGATTTCAGGTGAGAAAAAAGCCACATTTGAGATATATATATATATATATATATATATATATATATATATATATATATATATATATATATATATATATACAGAGAGAGAGAGAGAGAGAGAGAGAGAGAGAGAAGCGTAATACCGGAACAAATTGCCTTCGTTCTTGGAGTTATTTTTCCATGCAGTGGATATCTGTGATTCTATGGCCTTTGTATATGAAACGTCATAAAATTCAAGGGAGATATACAGGTTTTCAAGAACTGTTGCATAAGACACACTCTCTCTCTCTCTCTCTCTCTCTCTCACACACACACACACACACAACACATGAAACATTTTAGCTGATACATTTTAAGGTCTATCTATCTGTCTATTGCCAGACGCCGCAATCCCGTTTGGGGTGGCCACAAACAAATCGCCTCCAAGTCGCCCTGTCCCCCGCCATTTCACTCCCCTGCTCCCAACTCACACCCCCCTCTCTCATATACCTCTCCACCCCATCCCTTCATCTCATCCTCGACCTCCCCCTCCCTCTTCCCCCCTCCACCTCACTCACATACACTCTCTTCGTCAGTCTTTCACCCTCCATCCTCTCCACATGGCCAAACCACCTCAGTGTGTTCCTCATAACGCTTCCTATCACATCCACATCCACACCACAACGCTCCTTTATATCCTCATTCGTCAGCCTGTCTCTCCATGTGACTCCACAGGCTCCTCTTAAATAACTCATTTCCACTGCTCTCACTCTCGACTTGTGTCCTTCCAACAACGTCCAAGCTTCACTTCCATACGTTAGAGTTGGTATCACAATACTGTCATGTAGTAACTTTTTCACTTCCATGCTCACTTCCCTGTTTCTTATCACTGCTTTCAAGGAACCAGCAACCTTTCTTCCCTGCTGTATCCTTTCAAGCACTTTACCCTCCAAACCTCCATCCTTACTCATCACACTACCCAAGTACTTAAACGTACTCACATTTTCCAATTCCTCACCATCCAACCTCGTTGTACATTCACTGACTTCACCTCTCTCAAAGACCATCATTTTACTCTTCCCTACATTCACTTTTAGATTCCGTTTCTTACACACTCTCCCAAACTCATCCACCAAGCCTTGCAGCTCCCCTTCGTCTTCACTCAACAACACAGTATCATCTGCAAACAACAGTACAGGGAGTCTCCAAACACTATCCTTTCTCACCAGGGCCACTCCAACATCCACTACCCCACCTTGTACCTCCTTTATTACCCCATCCATGTACAGATTGAGCAACCATGGAGACATGACACATCCCTGTTTCAACCCAACTTTCAAAGAGAAAAATCCACTTAGTTCACCATCCACACGCACTGCAGCCTTCGCACCATCGTACATACTCTTCACAGCATTCAACAACCTCCCATCTACTCCATATATTCTTAACACTTTCCACAATCCTTGTCTATCCACCCTGTCATATGCTTTCTCCAAATCCATGAAAGCCGCATACAACTTCTTTCCCTTCTCTAGAAACTTTTCCACTAAAGATCTAAGAATGAATATCTGATCTACACAACCTCTTCCCTTCCTAAAGCCTCCCTGTTCTTCTCCAACTAATTTCTCTGTTCTTTCTCTAACTCTGTCAATAAGTATCCTACCATACACTTTTCCTATTATACTAAGAAGACAAATGCCCCTATGATTACCACACACTTCTTTTTCCCCTTTTCCTTTGTACAAGGGAATAATTATACCTGACTTCCAATCCTCCGAGACTCTACCTTCCTCCCAGGCCAATCTGCACATCTTCCACATCCATTCTACTACTATATCTCCCCCATGCTTCAGCATTTCACCACACACTCCATCAATTCCTGGGGCTTTCCCCGATTAAACTTTCTTCATTGCTTCCACAACTTCTATCCTACTGATTTCTTCCTATCATCTCACCTCCCTCCTTCTCCCAGCCATTCCCCAGCCACTTATACTCGCATTACTTCCATCCTGTATGTTCAACAATTCCTTAAAGTGTTCTCTCCATCTGCTCACTTTTTCTCCCTTCTCCACTAGTAATCTACCATTTTTATCTTTCACTCCCCTGCTAACTTCACTTCCACCCTGTCTTACCCTTTTCACCTCTTTCCAGAACATTTTCTTACAATCTCTCCACTTTACACTCAAATTCCTTCCAAATTCCTCATCCACTCTCTTCTTACTCTCTCTTACTAATCTTTTTACCTCTCTCTTTCTTTCTACATATAACTCTCTCTTCCGCCTCTCAACTTCTTCCATGCCCCTATTTCTCATCCATTCATTGTATGCTTTCTTCTTTTGTGCCACAGCCTGTTTCACCTCTTCAGTCCACCACGCTGTTCCTTGCACCCCCCTCCGTCCTCTCTTCCTTCCACACACCACATCACATGCTGCACACATTTCTTCTGTAAATATCCTACACACACCTTCCACGTCTCCCATCTGCTCCAATTCATATTTGCCCAATCGTTCCTCCACTTCTCTCTTATACTCTGCCTTTTTCTCATCCTCTTGTAACCTTTCCACTCTCCCTGCAACTACTCCTTCCTCTCGTCTTTCCCTTCTTCTATTCCTCCATCTTAATTGAATTCTGATTCTGGCCACCACCAAGTAGTGGTCAGAAAGTCCACTCCCCCAACCTCTATAAACTCTTGCATCCATTACACATCTTCGCATCCTTTCATCCACACACACATAATCAATCATTGCCTTCCTTTCATTCAGTTCACCACACACCCTTCTCATCACTCGCCATGTATACCTGTGGATCATTTTATGCCTGAAAAGGGTATTGGCTATCACCAACCCCTCCCAGCACAAATGTCCACTAACGCACTCCCATTCTCATCTATCTCAGCAGGCACACCCCACTCACCAACTATTCCATCCACCTTCACATTCCCAACTTTACCGTTCATATCACCAATCAAAAACACCCTCTCATTCCTTCCAAACTTTTCCATGCACACTTCTACATTTGTCCAGAACTCTTCTCTCACTCTTCTAGCACGATCTTACGTTGGCGCATACACACACACAATCGCCCACATCTGTATTCCAACTTTCAACTTTACCCACACAATCCTTGACCTAACTGATCCATACTGTCTTATGCTCCTCTTCCATCTTTTACTCACAACTATACATACTCCTTCCTTTGCCCTCTCATTCTCACCTACTCCTGCACATAGACTCCATCCATACTCCCATTCTCTCACACTTTCTCCTTTCCATTTTGTTTCAGTTATTCCACATACATCCACTTTCGCACCCTCAAGCACCTGGACAATCTCTCTCTCTTTCACCTCATCATTCGCTCCCCTTACATTCCACGTTCCGATATCCTTGTCCTTTGTCCGGTCCTTGGTCGTCATCGTTTGGTCAGTCCTTGTCCGAGGCTTATTGTTTGTTTTTTTAGTTAGTTGTTTTCCGGGGAGGGGCACTAACCCTCCGCCAACCCTTTTAGTCGCCTTTTACGACAAGCAGGGATACTGGGCGAGTATTCTTGAAAAAAAAAACCCACCCCCACGGGGTAGGTACTTTTGTAAAATAATTTTATGTCCAGTGTTATATATATAGTCGTATAATCAGCTCTTAATGTTTACTACTGAAGCCTTCCGTTTGATCTGAGCAGATGGTGTGGCTTCTAAAAGTGTTCCATTTTTCCTGTGCATGTCTCGATCCAGATTTTGGGAAGCGACTTATCGCTGTCTTGGCTGTGATCCATGATTTTCATCCATAATGCGCTTCAAAGGGGATGATCGATGATAGTTGATGTATTTCCCCAGTTAGGCACGTCCTAACGCACATCTTAAAATGTTAGACACACAGACACACACACACACAAACAGACACACACACACACACACACACACACACACACACACAACACATGAAACATTTTAGCTGATACATTTTAAGGTCTATCTATCTGTCTATTGCCAGACGCCGCAATCCCGTTTGGGGTGGCCACAAACAAATCGCCTCCAAGTCGCCCTGTCCCCCGCCATTTCACTCCCCTGCTCCCAACTCACACCCCCCTCTCTCATATACCTCTCCACCCCATCCCTTCATCTCATCCTCGACCTCCCCTCCCTCTTCCCCCTCCACCTCACTCACATACACTCTCTTCGTCAGTCTTTCACCCTCCATCCTCTCCACATGGCCAAACCACCTCAGTGTGTTCCTCATAACGCTTCCTATCACATCCACATCCACACCACAACGCTCCTTTATATCCTCATTCGTCAGCCTGTCTCTCCATGTGACTCCACAGGCTCCTCTTAAATAACTCATTTCCACTGCTCTCACTCTCGACTTGTGTCCTTCCAACAACGTCCAAGCTTCACTTCCATACGTTAGAGTTGGTATCACAATACTGTCATGTAGTAACTTTTTCACTTCCATGCTCACTTCCCTGTTTCTTATCACTGCTTTCAAGGAACCAGCAACCTTTCTTCCCTGCTGTATCCTTTCAAGCACTTTACCCTCCAAACCTCCATCCTTACTCATCACACTACCCAAGTACTTAAACGTACTCACATTTTCCAATTCCTCACCATCCAACCTCGTTGTACATTCACTGACTTCACCTCTCTCAAAGACCATCATTTTACTCTTCCCTACATTCACTTTTAGATTCCGTTTCTTACACACTCTCCCAAACTCATCCACCAAGCCTTGCAGCTCCCCTTCGTCTTCACTCAACAACACAGTATCATCTGCAAACAACAGTACAGGGAGTCTCCAAACACTATCCTTTCTCACCAGGGCCACTCCAACATCCACTACCCCACCTTGTACCTCTTTTATTACCCCATCCATGTACAGATTGAGCAACCATGGAGACATGACACATCCCTGTTTCAACCCAACTTTCAAAGAGAAAAATCCACTTAGTTCACCATCCACACGCACTGCAGCCTTCGCACCATCGTACATACTCTTCACAGCATTCAACAACCTCCCATCTACTCCATATATTCTTAACACTTTCCACAATCCTTGTCTATCCACCCTGTCATATGCTTTCTCCAAATCCATGAAAGCCGCATACAACTTCTTTCCCTTCTCTAGAAACTTTTCCACTAAAGATCTAAGAATGAATATCTGATCTACACAACCTCTTCCCTTCCTAAAGCCTCCCTGTTCTTCTCCAACTAATTTCTCTGTTCTTTCTCTAACTCTGTCAATAAGTATCCTACCATACACTTTTCCTATTATACTAAGAAGACAAATGCCCCTATGATTACCACACACTTCTTTTTCCCCTTTTCCTTTGTACAAGGGAATAATTATACCTGACTTCCAATCCTCCGAGACTCTACCTTCCTCCCAGGCCAATCTGCACATCTTCCACATCCATTCTACTACTATATCTCCCCCATGCTTCAGCATTTCACCACACACTCCATCAATTCCTGGGGCTTTCCCCGATTAAACTTTCTTCATTGCTTCCACAACTTCTATCCTACTGATTTCTTCCTATCATCTCACCTCCCTCCTTCTCCCAGCCATTCCCCAGCCACTTATACTCGCATTACTTCCATCCTGTATGTTCAACAATTCCTTAAAGTGTTCTCTCCATCTGCTCACTTTTTCTCCCTTCTCCACTAGTAATCTACCATTTTTATCTTTCACTCCCCTGCTAACTTCACTTCCACCCTGTCTTACCCTTTTCACCTCTTTCCAGAACATTTTCTTACAATCTCTCCACTTTACACTCAAATTCCTTCCAAATTCCTCATCCACTCTCTTCTTACTCTCTCTTACTAATCTTTTTACCTCTCTCTTTCTTTCTACATATAACTCTCTCTTCCGCCTCTCAACTTCTTCCATGCCCCTATTTCTCATCCATTCATTGTATGCTTTCTTCTTTTGTGCCACAGCCTGTTTCACCTCTTCAGTCCACCACGCTGTTCCTTGCACCCCCCTCCGTCCTCTCTTCCTTCCACACACCACATCACATGCTGCACACATTTCTTCTGTAAATATCCTACACACACCTTCCACGTCTCCCATCTGCTCCAATTCATATTTGCCCAATCGTTCCTCCACTTCTCTCTTATACTCTGCCTTTTTCTCATCCTCTTGTAACCTTTCCACTCTCCCTGCAACTACTCCTTCCTCTCGTCTTTCCCTTCTTCTATTCCTCCATCTTAATTGAATTCTGATTCTGGCCACCACCAAGTAGTGGTCAGAAAGTCCACTCCCCCAACCTCTATAAACTCTTGCATCCATTACACATCTTCGCATCCTTTCATCCACACACACATAATCAATCATTGCCTTCCTTTCATTCAGTTCACCACACACCCTTCTCATCACTCGCCATGTATACCTGTGGATCATTTTATGCCTGAAAAGGGTATTGGCTATCACCAACCCTCCCAGCACAAATGTCCACTAACGCACTCCCATTCTCATCTATCTCAGCAGGCACACCCCACTCACCAACTATTCCATCCACCTTCACATTCCCAACTTTACCGTTCATATCACCAATCAAAAACACCCTCTCATTCCTTCCAAACTTTTCCATGCACACTTCTACATTTGTCCAGAACTCTTCTCTCACTCTTCTAGCACGATCTTACGTTGGCGCATACACACACACAATCGCCCACATCTGTATTCCAACTTTCAACTTTACCCACACAATCCTTGACCTAACTGATCCATACTGTCTTATGCTCCTCTTCCATCTTTTACTCACAACTATACATACTCCTTCCTTTGCCCTCTCATTCTCACCTACTCCTGCACATAGACTCCATCCATACTCCCATTCTCTCACACTTTCTCCTTTCCATTTTGTTTCAGTTATTCCACATACATCCACTTTCGCACCCTCAAGCACCTGGACAATCTCTCTCTCTTTCACCTCATCATTCGCTCCCCTTACATTCCACGTTCCGATATCCTTGTCCTTTGTCCGGTCCTTGGTCGTCATCGTTTGGTCAGTCCTTGTCCGAGGCTTATTGTTTGTTTTTTTAGTTAGTTGTTTTCCGGGGAGGGGCACTAACCCTCCGCCAACCCTTTTAGTCGCCTTTTACGACAAGCAGGGATACTGGGCGAGTATTCTTGAAAAAAAAACCTACCCCCACGGGGTAGGTACTTTTGTAAAATAATTTTATGTCCAGTGTTATATATATAGTCGTATAATCAGCTCTTAATGTTTACTACTGAAGCCTTCCGTTTGATCTGAGCAGATGGTGTGGCTTCTAAAAGTGTTCCATTTTTCCTGTGCATGTCTCGATCCAGATTTTGGGAAGCGACTTATCGCTGTCTTGGCTGTGATCCATGATTTTCATCCATAATGCGCTTCAAAGGGGATGATCGATGATAGTTGATGTATTTCCCCAGTTAGGCACGTCCTAACGCACATCTTAAAATGTTAGACACACAGACACACACACACACAAACAGACACACACACACACACACACACACACACACACACACACACACACACACATGAAACATTTTAGCTGATACATTTTAAGGTCTATCTATCTGTCTATTGCCAGACGCCGCAATCCCGTTTGGGGTGGCCACAAACAAATCGCCTCCAAGTCGCCCTGTCCCCCGCCATTTCACTCCCCTGCTCCCAACTCACACCCCCCTCTCTCATATACCTCTCCACCCCATCCCTTCATCTCATCCTCGACCTCCCCCTCCCTCTCCCCCCTCCACCTCACTCACATACACTCTCTTCGTCAGTCTTTCACCCTCCATCCTCTCCACATGGCCAAACCACCTCAGTGTGTTCCTCATAACGCTTCCTATCACATCCACATCCACACCACAACGCTCCTTTATATCCTCATTCGTCAGCCTGTCTCTCCATGTGACTCCACAGGCTCCTCTTAAATAACTCATTTCCACTGCTCTCACTCTCGACTTGTGTCCTTCCAACAACGTCCAAGCTTCACTTCCATACGTTAGAGTTGGTATCACAATACTGTCATGTAGTAACTTTTTCACTTCCATGCTCACTTCCCTGTTTCTTATCACTGCTTTCAAGGAACCAGCAACCTTTCTTCCCTGCTGTATCCTTTCAAGCACTTTACCCTCCAAACCTCCATCCTTACTCATCACACTACCCAAGTACTTAAACGTACTCACATTTTCCAATTCCTCACCATCCAACCTCGTTGTACATTCACTGACTTCACCTCTCTCAAAGACCATCATTTTACTCTTCCCTACATTCACTTTTAGATTCCGTTTCTTACACACTCTCCCAAACTCATCCACCAAGCCTTGCAGCTCCCCTTCGTCTTCACTCAACAACACAGTATCATCTGCAAACAACAGTACAGGGAGTCTCCAAACACTATCCTTTCTCACCAGGGCCACTCCAACATCCACTACCCCACCTTGTACCTCTTTTATTACCCCATCCATGTACAGATTGAGCAACCATGGAGACATGACACATCCCTGTTTCAACCCAACTTTCAAAGAGAAAAATCCACTTAGTTCACCATCCACACGCACTGCAGCCTTCGCACCATCGTACATACTCTTCACAGCATTCAACAACCTCCCATCTACTCCATATATTCTTAACACTTTCCACAATCCTTGTCTATCCACCCTGTCATATGCTTTCTCCAAATCCATGAAAGCCGCATACAACTTCTTTCCCTTCTCTAGAAACTTTTCCACTAAAGATCTAAGAATGAATATCTGATCTACACAACCTCTTCCCTTCCTAAAGCCTCCCTGTTCTTCTCCAACTAATTTCTCTGTTCTTTCTCTAACTCTGTCAATAAGTATCCTACCATACACTTTTCCTATTATACTAAGAAGACAAATGCCCCTATGATTACCACACACTTCTTTTTCCCCTTTTCCTTTGTACAAGGGAATAATTATACCTGACTTCCAATCCTCCGAGACTCTACCTTCCTCCCAGGCCAATCTGCACATCTTCCACATCCATTCTACTACTATATCTCCCCCATGCTTCAGCATTTCACCACACACTCCATCAATTCCTGGGGCTTTCCCCGATTAAACTTTCTTCATTGCTTCCACAACTTCTATCCTACTGATTTCTTCCTATCATCTCACCTCCCTCCTTCTCCCAGCCATTCCCCAGCCACTTATACTCGCATTACTTCCATCCTGTATGTTCAACAATTCCTTAAAGTGTTCTCTCCATCTGCTCACTTTTTCTCCCTTCTCCACTAGTAATCTACCATTTTTATCTTTCACTCCCCTGCTAACTTCACTTCCACCCTGTCTTACCCTTTTCACCTCTTTCCAGAACATTTTCTTACAATCTCTCCACTTTACACTCAAATTCCTTCCAAATTCCTCATCCACTCTCTTCTTACTCTCTCTTACTAATCTTTTTACCTCTCTCTTTCTTTCTACATATAACTCTCTCTTCCGCCTCTCAACTTCTTCCATGCCCCTATTTCTCATCCATTCATTGTATGCTTTCTTCTTTTGTGCCACAGCCTGTTTCACCTCTTCAGTCCACCACGCTGTTCCTTGCACCCCCCTCCGTCCTCTCTTCCTTCCACACACCACATCACATGCTGCACACATTTCTTCTGTAAATATCCTACACACACCTTCCACGTCTCCCATCTGCTCCAATTCATATTTGCCCAATCGTTCCTCCACTTCTCTCTTATACTCTGCCTTTTTCTCATCCTCTTGTAACCTTTCCACTCTCCCTGCAACTACTCCTTCCTCTCGTCTTTCCCTTCTTCTATTCCTCCATCTTAATTGAATTCTGATTCTGGCCACCACCAAGTAGTGGTCAGAAAGTCCACTCCCCCAACCTCTATAAACTCTTGCATCCATTACACATCTTCGCATCCTTTCATCCACACACACATAATCAATCATTGCCTTCCTTTCATTCAGTTCACCACACACCCTTCTCATCACTCGCCATGTATACCTGTGGATCATTTTATGCCTGAAAAGGGTATTGGCTATCACCAACCCCTCCCAGCACAAATGTCCACTAACGCACTCCCATTCTCATCTATCTCAGCAGGCACACCCCACTCACCAACTATTCCATCCACCTTCACATTCCCAACTTTACCGTTCATATCACCAATCAAAAACACCCTCTCATTCCTTCCAAACTTTTCCATGCACACTTCTACATTTGTCCAGAACTCTTCTCTCACTCTTCTAGCACGATCTTACGTTGGCGCATACACACACACAATCGCCCACATCTGTATTCCAACTTTCAACTTTACCCACACAATCCTTGACCTAACTGATCCATACTGTCTTATGCTCCTCTTCCATCTTTTACTCACAACTATACATACTCCTTCCTTTGCCCTCTCATTCTCACCTACTCCTGCACATAGACTCCATCCATACTCCCATTCTCTCACACTTTCTCCTTTCCATTTTGTTTCAGTTATTCCACATACATCCACTTTCGCACCCTCAAGCACCTGGACAATCTCTCTCTCTTTCACCTCATCATTCGCTCCCCTTACATTCCACGTTCCGATATCCTTGTCCTTTGTCCGGTCCTTGGTCGTCATCGTTTGGTCAGTCCTTGTCCGAGGCTTATTGTTTGTTTTTTTAGTTAGTTGTTTTCCGGGGAGGGGCACTAACCCTCCGCCAACCCTTTTAGTCGCCTTTTACGACAAGCAGGGATACTGGGCGAGTATTCTTGAAAAAAAAAACCTACCCCCACGGGGTAGGTACTTTTGTAAAATAATTTTATGTCCAGTGTTATATATATAGTCGTATAATCAGCTCTTAATGTTTACTACTGAAGCCTTCCGTTTGATCTGAGCAGATGGTGTGGCTTCTAAAAGTGTTCCATTTTTCCTGTGCATGTCTCGATCCAGATTTTGGGAAGCGACTTATCGCTGTCTTGGCTGTGATCCATGATTTTCATCCATAATGCGCTTCAAAGGGGATGATCGATGATAGTTGATGTATTTCCCCAGTTAGGCACGTCCTAACGCACATCTTAAAATGTTAGACACACAGACACACACACACACAAACAGACACACACACACACACACACACACACACACACACACACACACACAACACATGAAACATTTTAGCTGATACATTTTAAGGTCTATCTATCTGTCTATTGCCAGACGCCGCAATCCCGTTTGGGGTGGCCACAAACAAATCGCCTCCAAGTCGCCCTGTCCCCCGCCATTTCACTCCCCTGCTCCCAACTCACACCCCCCTCTCTCATATACCTCTCCACCCCATCCCTTCATCTCATCCTCGACCTCCCCCTCCCTCTTCCCCCCTCCACCTCACTCACATACACTCTCTTCGTCAGTCTTTCACCCTCCATCCTCTCCACATGGCCAAACCACCTCAGTGTGTTCCTCATAACGCTTCCTATCACATCCACATCCACACCACAACGCTCCTTTATATCCTCATTCGTCAGCCTGTCTCTCCATGTGACTCCACAGGCTCCTCTTAAATAACTCATTTCCACTGCTCTCACTCTCGACTTGTGTCCTTCCAACAACGTCCAAGCTTCACTTCCATACGTTAGAGTTGGTATCACAATACTGTCATGTAGTAACTTTTTCACTTCCATGCTCACTTCCCTGTTTCTTATCACTGCTTTCAAGGAACCAGCAACCTTTCTTCCCTGCTGTATCCTTTCAAGCACTTTACCCTCCAAACCTCCATCCTTACTCATCACACTACCCAAGTACTTAAACGTACTCACATTTTCCAATTCCTCACCATCCAACCTCGTTGTACATTCACTGACTTCACCTCTCTCAAAGACCATCATTTTACTCTTCCCTACATTCACTTTTAGATTCCGTTTCTTACACACTCTCCCAAACTCATCCACCAAGCCTTGCAGCTCCCCTTCGTCTTCACTCAACAACACAGTATCATCTGCAAACAACAGTACAGGGAGTCTCCAAACACTATCCTTTCTCACCAGGGCCACTCCAACATCCACTACCCCACCTTGTACCTCTTTTATTACCCCATCCATGTACAGATTGAGCAACCATGGAGACATGACACATCCCTGTTTCAACCCAACTTTCAAAGAGAAAAATCCACTTAGTTCACCATCCACACGCACTGCAGCCTTCGCACCATCGTACATACTCTTCACAGCATTCAACAACCTCCCATCTACTCCATATATTCTTAACACTTTCCACAATCCTTGTCTATCCACCCTGTCATATGCTTTCTCCAAATCCATGAAAGCCGCATACAACTTCTTTCCCTTCTCTAGAAACTTTTCCACTAAAGATCTAAGAATGAATATCTGATCTACACAACCTCTTCCCTTCCTAAAGCCTCCCTGTTCTTCTCCAACTAATTTCTCTGTTCTTTCTCTAACTCTGTCAATAAGTATCCTACCATACACTTTTCCTATTATACTAAGAAGACAAATGCCCCTATGATTACCACACACTTCTTTTTCCCCTTTTCCTTTGTACAAGGGAATAATTATACCTGACTTCCAATCCTCCGAGACTCTACCTTCCTCCCAGGCCAATCTGCACATCTTCCACATCCATTCTACTACTATATCTCCCCCATGCTTCAGCATTTCACCACACACTCCATCAATTCCTGGGGCTTTCCCCGATTAAACTTTCTTCATTGCTTCCACAACTTCTATCCTACTGATTTCTTCCTATCATCTCACCTCCCTCCTTCTCCCAGCCATTCCCCAGCCACTTATACTCGCATTACTTCCATCCTGTATGTTCAACAATTCCTTAAAGTGTTCTCTCCATCTGCTCACTTTTTCTCCCTTCTCCACTAGTAATCTACCATTTTTATCTTTCACTCCCCTGCTAACTTCACTTCCACCCTGTCTTACCCTTTTCACCTCTTTCCAGAACATTTTCTTACAATCTCTCCACTTTACACTCAAATTCCTTCCAAATTCCTCATCCACTCTCTTCTTACTCTCTCTTACTAATCTTTTTACCTCTCTCTTTCTTTCTACATATAACTCTCTCTTCCGCCTCTCAACTTCTTCCATGCCCCTATTTCTCATCCATTCATTGTATGCTTTCTTCTTTTGTGCCACAGCCTGTTTCACCTCTTCAGTCCACCACGCTGTTCCTTGCACCCCCCTCCGTCCTCTCTTCCTTCCACACACCACATCACATGCTGCACACATTTCTTCTGTAAATATCCTACACACACCTTCCACGTCTCCCATCTGCTCCAATTCATATTTGCCCAATCGTTCCTCCACTTCTCTCTTATACTCTGCCTTTTTCTCATCCTCTTGTAACCTTTCCACTCTCCCTGCAACTACTCCTTCCTCTCGTCTTTCCCTTCTTCTATTCCTCCATCTTAATTGAATTCTGATTCTGGCCACCACCAAGTAGTGGTCAGAAAGTCCACTCCCCCAACCTCTATAAACTCTTGCATCCATTACACATCTTCGCATCCTTTCATCCACACACACATAATCAATCATTGCCTTCCTTTCATTCAGTTCACCACACACCCTTCTCATCACTCGCCATGTATACCTGTGGATCATTTTATGCCTGAAAAGGGTATTGGCTATCACCAACCCCCTCCCAGCACAAATGTCCACTAACGCACTCCCATTCTCATCTATCTCAGCAGGCACACCCCACTCACCAACTATTCCATCCACCTTCACATTCCCAACTTTACCGTTCATATCACCAATCAAAAACACCCTCTCATTCCTTCCAAACTTTTCCATGCACACTTCTACATTTGTCCAGAACTCTTCTCTCACTCTTCTAGCACGATCTTACGTTGGCGCATACACACACACAATCGCCCACATCTGTATTCCAACTTTCAACTTTACCCACACAATCCTTGACCTAACTGATCCATACTGTCTTATGCTCCTCTTCCATCTTTTACTCACAACTATACATACTCCTTCCTTTGCCCTCTCATTCTCACCTACTCCTGCACATAGACTCCATCCATACTCCCATTCTCTCACACTTTCTCCTTTCCATTTTGTTTCAGTTATTCCACATACATCCACTTTCGCACCCTCAAGCACCTGGACAATCTCTCTCTCTTTCACCTCATCATTCGCTCCCCTTACATTCCACGTTCCGATATCCTTGTCCTTTGTCCGGTCCTTGGTCGTCATCGTTTGGTCAGTCCTTGTCCGAGGCTTATTGTTTGTTTTTTCGTTAGTTGTTTTCCGGGGAGGGGCACTAACCCTCCGCCAACCCTTTTAGTCGCCTTTTACGACAAGCAGGGATACTGGGCGAGTATTCTAAAAAAAAAAAAACCTACCCCCGCGGGGTAGGTACTTTTGTAAAATAATTTTATGTCCAGTGTTATATATATAGTCGTATAATCAGCTCTTAATGTTTACTACTGAAGCCTTCCGTTTGATCTGAGCAGATGGTGTGGCTTCTAAAAGTGTTCCATTTTTCCTGTGCATGTCTCGATCCAGATTTTGGGAAGCGACTTATCGCTGTCTTGGCTGTGATCCATGATTTTCATCCATAATGCGCTTCAAAGGGGATGATCGATGATAGTTGATGTATTTCCCCAGTTAGGCACGTCCTAACGCACATCTTAAAATGTTAGACACACAGACACACACACACACAAACAGACACACACACACACACACACACACACACACACACACACACACACACACATGAAACATTTTAGCTGATA
The DNA here is from genome assembly GCF_032717465.1 of Coenobita brevimanus. Classification (NCBI taxonomy): domain Eukaryota; kingdom Metazoa; phylum Arthropoda; class Malacostraca; order Decapoda; family Coenobitidae; genus Coenobita; species Coenobita brevimanus. The sequence goes on along the minus strand of NC_137020.1, from coordinate 14,226,314 downwards.
CATTTTAAGGTCTATCTATCTGTCTATTGCCAGACGCCGCAATCCCGTTTGGGGTGGCCACAAACAAATCGCCTCCAAGTCGCCCTGTCCCCCGCCATTTCACTCCCCTGCTCCCAACTCACACCCCCCTCTCTCATATACCTCTCCACCCCATCCCTTCATCTCATCCTCGACCTTCCCCTCCCTCTTCCCCCCTCCACCTCACTCACATACACTCTCTTCGTCAGTCTTTCACCCTCCATCCTCTCCACATGGCCAAACCACCTCAGTGTGTTCCTCATAACGCTTCCTATCACATCCACATCCACACCACAACGCTCCTTTATATCCTCATTCGTCAGCCTGTCTCTCCATGTGACTCCACAGGCTCCTCTTAAATAACTCATTTCCACTGCTCTCACTCTCGACTTGTGTCCTTCCAACAACGTCCAAGCTTCACTTCCATACGTTAGAGTTGGTATCACAATACTGTCATGTAGTAACTTTTTCACTTCCATGCTCACTTCCCTGTTTCTTATCACTGCTTTCAAGGAACCAGCAACCTTTCTTCCCTGCTGTATCCTTTCAAGCACTTTACCCTCCAAACCTCCATCCTTACTCATCACACTACCCAAGTACTTAAACGTACTCACATTTTCCAATTCCTCACCATCCAACCTCGTTGTACATTCACTGACTTCACCTCTCTCAAAGACCATCATTTTACTCTTCCCTACATTCACTTTTAGATTCCGTTTCTTACACACTCTCCCAAACTCATCCACCAAGCCTTGCAGCTCCCCTTCGTCTTCACTCAACAACACAGTATCATCTGCAAACAACAGTACAGGGAGTCTCCAAACACTATCCTTTCTCACCAGGGCCACTCCAACATCCACTACCCCACCTTGTACCTCTTTTATTACCCCATCCATGTACAGATTGAGCAACCATGGAGACATGACACATCCCTGTTTCAACCCAACTTTCAAAGAGAAAAATCCACTTAGTTCACCATCCACACGCACTGCAGCCTTCGCACCATCGTACATACTCTTCACAGCATTCAACAACCTCCCATCTACTCCATATATTCTTAACACTTTCCACAATCCTTGTCTATCCACCCTGTCATATGCTTTCTCCAAATCCATGAAAGCCGCATACAACTTCTTTCCCTTCTCTAGAAACTTTTCCACTAAAGATCTAAGAATGAATATCTGATCTACACAACCTCTTCCCTTCCTAAAGCCTCCCTGTTCTTCTCCAACTAATTTCTCTGTTCTTTCTCTAACTCTGTCAATAAGTATCCTACCATACACTTTTCCTATTATACTAAGAAGACAAATGCCCCTATGATTACCACACACTTCTTTTTCCCCTTTTCCTTTGTACAAGGGAATAATTATACCTGACTTCCAATCCTCCGAGACTCTACCTTCCTCCCAGGCCAATCTGCACATCTTCCACATCCATTCTACTACTATATCTCCCCCATGCTTCAGCATTTCACCACACACTCCATCAATTCCTGGGGCTTTCCCCGATTAAACTTTCTTCATTGCTTCCACAACTTCTATCCTACTGATTTCTTCCTATCATCTCACCTCCCTCCTTCTCCCAGCCATTCCCCAGCCACTTATACTCGCATTACTTCCATCCTGTATGTTCAACAATTCCTTAAAGTGTTCTCTCCATCTGCTCACTTTTTCTCCCTTCTCCACTAGTAATCTACCATTTTTATCTTTCACTCCCCTGCTAACTTCACTTCCACCCTGTCTTACCCTTTTCACCTCTTTCCAGAACATTTTCTTACAATCTCTCCACTTTACACTCAAATTCCTTCCAAATTCCTCATCCACTCTCTTCTTACTCTCTCTTACTAATCTTTTTACCTCTCTCTTTCTTTCTACATATAACTCTCTCTTCCGCCTCTCAACTTCTTCCATGCCCCTATTTCTCATCCATTCATTGTATGCTTTCTTCTTTTGTGCCACAGCCTGTTTCACCTCTTCAGTCCACCACGCTGTTCCTTGCACCCCCTCCGTCCTCTCTTCCTTCCACACACCACATCACATGCTGCACACATTTCTTCTGTAAATATCCTACACACACCTTCCACGTCTCCCATCTGCTCCAATTCATATTTGCCCAATCGTTCCTCCACTTCTCTCTTATACTCTGCCTTTTTCTCATCCTCTTGTAACCTTTCCACTCTCCCTGCAACTACTCCTTCCTCTCGTCTTTCCCTTCTTCTATTCCTCCATCTTAATTGAATTCTGATTCTGGCCACCACCAAGTAGTGGTCAGAAAGTCCACTCCCCAACCTCTATAAACTCTTGCATCCATTACACATCTTCGCATCCTTTCATCCACACACACATAATCAATCATTGCCTTCCTTTCATTCAGTTCACCACACACCCTTCTCATCACTCGCCATGTATACCTGTGGATCATTTTATGCCTGAAAAGGGTATTGGCTATCACCAACCCCCCCCCCAGCACAAATGTCCACTAACGCACTCCCATTCTCATCTATCTCAGCAGGCACACCCCACTCACCAACTATTCCATCCACCTTCACATTCCCAACTTTACCGTTCATATCACCAATCAAAAACACCCTCTCATTCCTTCCAAACTTTTCCATGCACACTTCTACATTTGTCCAGAACTCTTCTCTCACTCTTCTAGCACGATCTTACGTTGGCGCATACACACACACAATCGCCCACATCTGTATTCCAACTTTCAACTTTACCCACACAATCCTTGACCTAACTGATCCATACTGTCTTATGCTCCTCTTCCATCTTTTACTCACAACTATACATACTCCTTCCTTTGCCCTCTCATTCTCACCTACTCCTGCACATAGACTCCATCCATACTCCCATTCTCTCACACTTTCTCCTTTCCATTTTGTTTCAGTTATTCCACATACATCCACTTTCGCACCCTCAAGCACCTGGACAATCTCTCTCTCTTTCACCTCATCATTCGCTCCCCTTACATTCCACGTTCCGATATCCTTGTCCTTTGTCCGGTCCTTGGTCGTCATCGTTTGGTCAGTCCTTGTCCGAGGCTTATTGTTTGTTTTTTTCGTTAGTTGTTTTCCGGGGAGGGGCACTAACCCTCCGCCAACCCTTTTAGTCGCCTTTTACGACAAGCAGGGATACTGGGCGAGTATTCTTGAAAAAAAAACCCTACCCCCACGGGGTAGGTACTTTTGTAAAATAATTTTATGTCCAGTGTTATATATATAGTCGTATAATCAGCTCTTAATGTTTACTACTGAAGCCTTCCGTTTGATCTGAGCAGATGGTGTGGCTTCTAAAAGTGTTCCATTTTTCCTGTGCATGTCTCGATCCAGATTTTGGGAAGCGACTTATCGCTGTCTTGGCTGTGATCCATGATTTTCATCCATAATGCGCTTCAAAGGGGATGATCGATGATAGTTGATGTATTTCCCCAGTTAGGCACGTCCTAACGCACATCTTAAAATGTTAGACACACAGACACACACACACACAAACAGACACACACACACACACACACACACACACACACACACAACACATGAAACATTTTAGCTGATACATTTTAAGGTCTATCTATCTGTCTATTGCCAGACGCCGCAATCCCGTTTGGGGTGGCCACAAACAAATCGCCTCCAAGTCGCCCTGTCCCCCGCCATTTCACTCCCCTGCTCCCAACTCACACCCCCCTCTCTCATATACCTCTCCACCCCATCCCTTCATCTCATCCTCGACCTCCCCCTCCCTCTTCCCCCCTCCACCTCACTCACATACACTCTCTTCGTCAGTCTTTCACCCTCCATCCTCTCCACATGGCCAAACCACCTCAGTGTGTTCCTCATAACGCTTCCTATCACATCCACATCCACACCACAACGCTCCTTTATATCCTCATTCGTCAGCCTGTCTCTCCATGTGACTCCACAGGCTCCTCTTAAATAACTCATTTCCACTGCTCTCACTCTCGACTTGTGTCCTTCCAACAACGTCCAAGCTTCACTTCCATACGTTAGAGTTGGTATCACAATACTGTCATGTAGTAACTTTTTCACTTCCATGCTCACTTCCCTGTTTCTTATCACTGCTTTCAAGGAACCAGCAACCTTTCTTCCCTGCTGTATCCTTTCAAGCACTTTACCCTCCAAACCTCCATCCTTACTCATCACACTACCCAAGTACTTAAACGTACTCACATTTTCCAATTCCTCACCATCCAACCTCGTTGTACATTCACTGACTTCACCTCTCTCAAAGACCATCATTTTACTCTTCCCTACATTCACTTTTAGATTCCGTTTCTTACACACTCTCCCAAACTCATCCACCAAGCCTTGCAGCTCCCCTTCGTCTTCACTCAACAACACAGTATCATCTGCAAACAACAGTACAGGGAGTCTCCAAACACTATCCTTTCTCACCAGGGCCACTCCAACATCCACTACCCCACCTTGTACCTCTTTTATTACCCCATCCATGTACAGATTGAGCAACCATGGAGACATGACACATCCCTGTTTCAACCCAACTTTCAAAGAGAAAAATCCACTTAGTTCACCATCCACACGCACTGCAGCCTTCGCACCATCGTACATACTCTTCACAGCATTCAACAACCTCCCATCTACTCCATATATTCTTAACACTTTCCACAATCCTTGTCTATCCACCCTGTCATATGCTTTCTCCAAATCCATGAAAGCCGCATACAACTTCTTTCCCTTCTCTAGAAACTTTTCCACTAAAGATCTAAGAATGAATATCTGATCTACACAACCTCTTCCCTTCCTAAAGCCTCCCTGTTCTTCTCCAACTAATTTCTCTGTTCTTTCTCTAACTCTGTCAATAAGTATCCTACCATACACTTTTCCTATTATACTAAGAAGACAAATGCCCCTATGATTACCACACACTTCTTTTTCCCCTTTTCCTTTGTACAAGGGAATAATTATACCTGACTTCCAATCCTCCGAGACTCTACCTTCCTCCCAGGCCAATCTGCACATCTTCCACATCCATTCTACTACTATATCTCCCCCATGCTTCAGCATTTCACCACACACTCCATCAATTCCTGGGGCTTTCCCCGATTAAACTTTCTTCATTGCTTCCACAACTTCTATCCTACTGATTTCTTCCTATCATCTCACCTCCCTCCTTCTCCCAGCCATTCCCCAGCCACTTATACTCGCATTACTTCCATCCTGTATGTTCAACAATTCCTTAAAGTGTTCTCTCCATCTGCTCACTTTTTCTCCCTTCTCCACTAGTAATCTACCATTTTTATCTTTCACTCCCCTGCTAACTTCACTTCCACCCTGTCTTACCCTTTTCACCTCTTTCCAGAACATTTTCTTACAATCTCTCCACTTTACACTCAAATTCCTTCCAAATTCCTCATCCACTCTCTTCTTACTCTCTCTTACTAATCTTTTTACCTCTCTCTTTCTTTCTACATATAACTCTCTCTTCCGCCTCTCAACTTCTTCCATGCCCCTATTTCTCATCCATTCATTGTATGCTTTCTTCTTTTGTGCCACAGCCTGTTTCACCTCTTCAGTCCACCACGCTGTTCCTTGCACCCCCCTCCGTCCTCTCTTCCTTCCACACACCACATCACATGCTGCACACATTTCTTCTGTAAATATCCTACACACACCTTCCACGTCTCCCATCTGCTCCAATTCATATTTGCCCAATCGTTCCTCCACTTCTCTCTTATACTCTGCCTTTTTCTCATCCTCTTGTAACCTTTCCACTCTCCCTGCAACTACTCCTTCCTCTCGTCTTTCCCTTCTTCTATTCCTCCATCTTAATTGAATTCTGATTCTGGCCACCACCAAGTAGTGGTCAGAAAGTCCACTCCCCCAACCTCTATAAACTCTTGCATCCATTACACATCTTCGCATCCTTTCATCCACACACACATAATCAATCATTGCCTTCCTTTCATTCAGTTCACCACACACCCTTCTCATCACTCGCCATGTATACCTGTGGATCATTTTATGCCTGAAAAGGGTATTGGCTATCACCAACCCCCTCCCAGCACAAATGTCCACTAACGCACTCCCATTCTCATCTATCTCAGCAGGCACACCCCACTCACCAACTATTCCATCCACCTTCACATTCCCAACTTTACCGTTCATATCACCAATCAAAAACACCCTCTCATTCCTTCCAAACTTTTCCATGCACACTTCTACATTTGTCCAGAACTCTTCTCTCACTCTTCTAGCACGATCTTACGTTGGCGCATACACACACACAATCGCCCACATCTGTATTCCAACTTTCAACTTTACCCACACAATCCTTGACCTAACTGATCCATACTGTCTTATGCTCCTCTTCCATCTTTTACTCACAACTATACATACTCCTTCCTTTGCCCTCTCATTCTTCACCTACTCCTGCACATAGACTCCATCCATACTCCCATTCTCTCACACTTTCTCCTTTCCATTTTGTTTCAGTTATTCCACATACATCCACTTTCGCACCCTCAAGCACCTGGACAATCTCTCTCTCTTTCACCTCATCATTCGCTCCCCTTACATTCCACGTTCCGATATCCTTGTCCTTTGTCCGGTCCTTGGTCGTCATCGTTTGGTCAGTCCTTGTCCGAGGCTTATTGTTTGTTTTTTTAGTTAGTTGTTTTCCGGGGAGGGGCACTAACCCTCCGCCAACCCTTTTAGTCGCCTTTTACGACAAGCAGGGATACTGGGCGAGTATTCTTGAAAAAAAAAACCTACCCCCACGGGGTAGGTACTTTTGTAAAATAATTTTATGTCCAGTGTTATATATATAGTCGTATAATCAGCTCTTAATGTTTACTACTGAAGCCTTCCGTTTGATCTGAGCAGATGGTGTGGCTTCTAAAAGTGTTCCATTTTTCCTGTGCATGTCTCGATCCAGATTTTGGGAAGCGACTTATCGCTGTCTTGGCTGTGATCCATGATTTTCATCCATAATGCGCTTCAAAGGGGATGATCGATGATAGTTGATGTATTTCCCCAGTTAGGCACGTCCTAACGCACATCTTAAAATGTTAGACACACAGACACACACACACACAAACAGACACACACACACACACACACACACACACACACACACACACACAACACATGAAACATTTTAGCTGATACATTTTAAGGTCTATCTATCTGTCTATTGCCAGACGCCGCAATCCCGTTTGGGGTGGCCACAAACAAATCGCCTCCAAGTCGCCCTGTCCCCCGCCATTTCACTCCCCTGCTCCCAACTCACACCCCCCTCTCTCATATACCTCTCCACCCCATCCCTTCATCTCATCCTCGACCTCCCCCTCCCTCTTCCCCCCTCCACCTCACTCACATACACTCTCTTCGTCAGTCTTTCACCCTCCATCCTCTCCACATGGCCAAACCACCTCAGTGTGTTCCTCATAACGCTTCCTATCACATCCACATCCACACCACAACGCTCCTTTATATCCTCATTCGTCAGCCTGTCTCTCCATGTGACTCCACAGGCTCCTCTTAAATAACTCATTTCCACTGCTCTCACTCTCGACTTGTGTCCTTCCAACAACGTCCAAGCTTCACTTCCATACGTTAGAGTTGGTATCACAATACTGTCATGTAGTAACTTTTTCACTTCCATGCTCACTTCCCTGTTTCTTATCACTGCTTTCAAGGAACCAGCAACCTTTCTTCCCTGCTGTATCCTTTCAAGCACTTTACCCTCCAAACCTCCATCCTTACTCATCACACTACCCAAGTACTTAAACGTACTCACATTTTCCAATTCCTCACCATCCAACCTCGTTGTACATTCACTGACTTCACCTCTCTCAAAGACCATCATTTTACTCTTCCCTACATTCACTTTTAGATTCCGTTTCTTACACACTCTCCCAAACTCATCCACCAAGCCTTGCAGCTCCCCTTCGTCTTCACTCAACAACACAGTATCATCTGCAAACAACAGTACAGGGAGTCTCCAAACACTATCCTTTCTCACCAGGGCCACTCCAACATCCACTACCCCACCTTGTACCTCTTTTATTACCCCATCCATGTACAGATTGAGCAACCATGGAGACATGACACATCCCTGTTTCAACCCAACTTTCAAAGAGAAAAATCCACTTAGTTCACCATCCACACGCACTGCAGCCTTCGCACCATCGTACATACTCTTCACAGCATTCAACAACCTCCCATCTACTCCATATATTCTTAACACTTTCCACAATCCTTGTCTATCCACCCTGTCATATGCTTTCTCCAAATCCATGAAAGCCGCATACAACTTCTTTCCCTTCTCTAGAAACTTTTCCACTAAAGATCTAAGAATGAATATCTGATCTACACAACCTCTTCCCTTCCTAAAGCCTCCCTGTTCTTCTCCAACTAATTTCTCTGTTCTTTCTCTAACTCTGTCAATAAGTATCCTACCATACACTTTTCCTATTATACTAAGAAGACAAATGCCCCTATGATTACCACACACTTCTTTTTCCCCTTTTCCTTTGTACAAGGGAATAATTATACCTGACTTCCAATCCTCCGAGACTCTACCTTCCTCCCAGGCCAATCTGCACATCTTCCACATCCATTCTACTACTATATCTCCCCCATGCTTCAGCATTTCACCACACACTCCATCAATTCCTGGGGCTTTCCCCGATTAAACTTTCTTCATTGCTTCCACAACTTCTATCCTACTGATTTCTTCCTATCATCTCACCTCCCTCCTTCTCCCAGCCATTCCCCAGCCACTTATACTCGCATTACTTCCATCCTGTATGTTCAACAATTCCTTAAAGTGTTCTCTCCATCTGCTCACTTTTTCTCCCTTCTCCACTAGTAATCTACCATTTTTATCTTTCACTCCCCTGCTAACTTCACTTCCACCCTGTCTTACCCTTTTCACCTCTTTCCAGAACATTTTCTTACAATCTCTCCACTTTACACTCAAATTCCTTCCAAATTCCTCATCCACTCTCTTCTTACTCTCTCTTACTAATCTTTTTACCTCTCTCTTTCTTTCTACATATAACTCTCTCTTCCGCCTCTCAACTTCTTCCATGCCCCTATTTCTCATCCATTCATTGTATGCTTTCTTCTTTTGTGCCACAGCCTGTTTCACCTCTTCAGTCCACCACGCTGTTCCTTGCACCCCCCTCCGTCCTCTCTTCCTTCCACACACCACATCACATGCTGCACACATTTCTTCTGTAAATATCCTACACACACCTTCCACGTCTCCCATCTGCTCCAATTCATATTTGCCCAATCGTTCCTCCACTTCTCTCTTATACTCTGCCTTTTTCTCATCCTCTTGTAACCTTTCCACTCTCCCTGCAACTACTCCTTCCTCTCGTCTTTCCCTTCTTCTATTCCTCCATCTTAATTGAATTCTGATTCTGGCCACCACCAAGTAGTGGTCAGAAAGTCCACTCCCCCAACCTCTATAAACTCTTGCATCCATTACACATCTTCGCATCCTTTCATCCACACACACATAATCAATCATTGCCTTCCTTTCATTCAGTTCACCACACACCCTTCTCATCACTCGCCATGTATACCTGTGGATCATTTTATGCCTGAAAAGGGTATTGGCTATCACCAACCCCCTCCCAGCACAAATGTCCACTAACGCACTCCCATTCTCATCTATCTCAGCAGGCACACCCCACTCACCAACTATTCCATCCACCTTCACATTCCCAACTTTACCGTTCATATCACCAATCAAAAACACCCTCTCATTCCTTCCAAACTTTTCCATGCACACTTCTACATTTGTCCAGAACTCTTCTCTCACTCTTCTAGCACGATCTTACGTTGGCGCATACACACACACAATCGCCCACATCTGTATTCCAACTTTCAACTTTACCCACACAATCCTTGACCTAACTGATCCATACTGTCTTATGCTCCTCTTCCATCTTTTACTCACAACTATACATACTCCTTCCTTTGCCCTCTCATTCTCACCTACTCCTGCACATAGACTCCATCCATACTCCCATTCTCTCACACTTTCTCCTTTCCATTTTGTTTCAGTTATTCCACATACATCCACTTTCGCACCCTCAAGCACCTGGACAATCTCTCTCTCTTTCACCTCATCATTCGCTCCCCTTACATTCCACGTTCCGATATCCTTGTCCTTTGTCCGGTCCTTGGTCGTCATCGTTTGGTCAGTCCTTGTCCGAGGCTTATTGTTTGTTTTTTTAGTTAGTTGTTTTCCGGGGAGGGGCACTAACCCTCCGCCAACCCTTTTAGTCGCCTTTTACGACAAGCAGGGATACTGGGCGAGTATTCTTGAAAAAAAAACCTACCCCCACGGGGTAGGTACTTTTGTAAAATAATTTTATGTCCAGTGTTATATATATAGTCGTATAATCAGCTCTTAATGTTTACTACTGAAGCCTTCCGTTTGATCTGAGCAGATGGTGTGGCTTCTAAAAGTGTTCCATTTTTCCTGTGCATGTCTCGATCCAGATTTTGGGAAGCGACTTATCGCTGTCTTGGCTGTGATCCATGATTTTCATCCATAATGCGCTTCAAAGGGGATGATCGATGATAGTTGATGTATTTCCCCAGTTAGGCACGTCCTAACGCACATCTTAAAATGTTAGACACACAGACACACACACACACAAACAGACACACACACACACACACACACACACACACACACACACACACACACACACACACACACACACACACACACAGAAAGAGAGAGAGAAAGAGAGAGAGAGAGTTTGGATAGCAGATTTTCATTATTTGCTGGCCACAATTATATACAGTTGGTGTCACACCATGAAAGATAACTTAAGGTATCAGTTTAGGATAACAAGGGGTGCGTTGGATCAGAGTCAGGTTTCAGTCAGTGGGTAGAGCTGAGGTCAGACGAAAGCAGTAGTATAAGCTGTGAGTGAGGGCAACGTGCAGTGCAAATGCAAGGTGTTGACACAGCAGGCAAGGTGTTTGGCAGAGGTGGATCTCTGGTCTCATTCTAAAGCTAGCCATCGTGACGGGACAGCTAGTAGCAGATCATGGACTCTAGTGAGGCCTGGGGCAGCACTGCAGAGTGTAGAGGTAGACCGAGACGGAGGGAAAGTGGAAGTATGAGAAAGTGATGGGAAGAACTTATCTGTCGAGAAGAATACAAAGTCGTAGGCTACTGTAAACAATAAGTTACACTGTAATGGGAAAGAAGGGAAAAAGAAACAGTAAGAAGAAGTGGCAGACGTAAGAAAAAAATGGGGTTAGAAAAAATTGAAAGAAGAGAAATCGAAAAAGAGTCAGAGGGTAATGGATAGAGAGGTGGAAACGAAAAGATAGATAGATAGAGTAGGTGGAAAGAGGAACGAAGTTTTTCTTTGAATAGTGAGAGTGAAAACGGAAAAGATGAGGTACTAAAAGACATAGGGATATTGAACGAGATGTACAGAAATGCAGAGGGGTGTGGGGAGATGCAATTTTTCAAACGAAAGGAAAGGAAAAAATAAAAGAAAGGAAACCTTTCCTAGTCACACTCACCATGCAGTAATGCAAGGGGAAAAACAAATTCTATGGAATAGTCGGAAGGACAAACCTACACATAGGAAGACTCACCCTCTGTATAGTCTACAAACTCTTATCCAGTTGAAGTTCTACTGGCCGGCAGAATTTCGCATGAACTACGTAAAAGGTATGTCGTTCTTCCCACTGGAGGCAGTTCTCTCCGTGGCGTGTGGTCATTGACTCACCCAGTCTAAAACGTGGCCGGATAAACGTCTGCCAATATAAAAGAAAATAATACACCTATAACGGCTAATATGGCCATGCATAATGACTTTGCTGGTACCCCTGCAGGCTGCCCCTTTCTCCTGTCACCTTCGGTGGTTCCACTCTCCCAAATCGTGATTGAGGTGATCATTGGTCGTTTCGTTTCATTCCTTTCATTATCCCCCGCCTCTACAAGGCGGCGATAATGTTTTTGCCCGCCTCTCTCTCTCTCTCTCTCTCTCTCTTTCTGTGTGTGTGTGTGTGTGTGTGTGTGTGTGTGTGTGTGTGTGTTTTCCCATTATATCTCATGAACGGCTTCAGCTATCAACATGAAACCTTCAGGGAATCAAGATATGACCATAGTCTTGGCCGAGTTCGACAAACAGCACTTAGTATCAAGGTCAAGGTCACCAAAATGGCTGCCAAGCGTCAACTAGTTTTTATCGGCCACCTTTAGCACCATTATATCTCATGAACGGCTTGAGCTATCAACGTGACCCCTTCAGAGTATCAAGATATGGCCAAAATCTTGGACTTGGCCAGAAGCATATTCTGGTGGGCAATTAGCATTCGGTTCCCGAATGCTTTTCTTTCATTTATAAAGGCTTCAACATGCTTGCATTCACCGGCCTTGGTCACCTAATGGTGGCTCTCCATGCTGCTCGATCTATGGCAGCCTCACTAGTCCCTTATCCCTGAGATCACACTCAAAGACCTCGTCCCATGTCTTTTTCGGTCTTTCTATCGCAACCCTAACCCTAACGTTAACACTTCTCACTTTCTGCACCCAGTTGTTCTCCCCCATCCTCTCCATATGCCCAAACCATCTCAGTCTACTTCTCCCTATCACAACACCAAAACTTTCCAGTCATATTCTACCTCCATTATAACCCTAATCATAAACCTCCATCGTAGACCTAACCCCCTCCTCCCAGGTCTCGCATTCAACGATGCACTGCACATCCACCTAATCATTGTCATTTATGAACATTTGAGCCTGCGAACATCAAATTGAGCAGGAGATGATAGATGACAGAACAAGCGACGATAGAAGGGCGATAAGCGATGGTATAAAAAATTGTTATATTAGTAAAGTAAAGAGTTTCCCAGTTAGTAATGAAATAAAAAAAAACAGTAAATCCCAAGGTAAAGGCATAACTACTCGTAATAATCTGAAAGTGTACTACACAAACAGCCGGAGTTTACGTAATAAAATGGATGAATTGAGGGCTTTAATTTGTACAGAGAAAATAGACATTGCCGTTATTAGTGAAACTTGGATAAATACAGACATTCGAGAATTTTTAGCGAATATCAGATAAAAGGCTATAATACTTTTGTGTCAAACCATCTGGGAAGAAAGGGGGGAGGGGTAGCTATTTATGTAAAGGATTCATTAAACTGTTACACTAAAGCAGACAATAAAGTAAATAGGGACACCGAAAGTGTCTGGGTTGAAATTAAAAACAATAGGGAGAAATTAATCTTAGGAGCAATTTACCGATCTCCAAAATTAAGTAGAGCAGATAGTAAATACCTTTGGGGGGGAATTAGGAAAGCATCACAGTCCAGTTTAGTAATAATTGTAGGGGACCTAAATCTGCCAAGGATAGATTGGAGAAATCAGACAGGGGATGCAGTCAGAGGAATTTCTAGAGGTAGTACGGTAGTACAGGATAATTTCCTTTATCAGTATATCAGGGAGCCAACCAGAGGTAATAATATACTAGATTTGGTTTTAGCTAATAAGGAATATATCATTACTTATATAGAGGTTGGTGGACGACTTGGTAATAGCGATCATGAAGAAATTAAGTTCAAATTTATTTGGGATGTCTGTTCCACTGAAAATACCTCCACCGTTCCTAATTTTCGTCTAGGAGATTTCGATGGCTTAAGAGCTTATTTTAGAGCGGTATTCCGTAGGGAGAATAGCTATTTTAGGAAGTGGAAGGTCAGTGGGGAACCCCAGGTCATAGTTGAGGGGCAGGAAACACGTGGAAATGTGCGCCAGGTGTCTGTGGAGGGTGAGGTGGCAGATGGGAGTGTAGTCCAGGTGGCGGGGATTAACTCAGCTCCAGTATCAAGCAGACGTTCCACCAGTGAGAAGTATAACGAGTTAATAAATATAATACACGGAGGCCAAGATAGATATATCCCTTTAAAACCGTTTAGAACGAATAATTCAGAACCAAGATGGTTAAACAACAGATTAAAATCTCTCATAGGCCAAAGGAAAGGAATATATAGAAAAATAAAACGTGGAGAGGAACACTTGCGTAACCGGTACGCGATTTTAAATAGAGAAGTAAAGAGGGAGATACGAAAAGCAAAGAGAAGTTATGCTAATGAATCGAAAGAAAACCCTAAGGGTTTTTATCAAATGTACCGAACGAAAAATAAAGACAGGATAGGACCACTAAGAACAGAATCAGGTGACATTACCAGTGAATATCAAGAAATGTGCTCCAACCTAAATAATTATTTCATATCAGTATTCACCAAGGAAAATCTAGACCTGGTCCCTCAAGCAGCAAATATTTACGATGAGAATACGGAAAATATTCTTAGTAAAATAACCATTAGTAAGGAGGACATATTGAAAGAAAATAATAAGTTAAAACCTCAAAAATCGCCAGGTCCGGACGATATATATGCAAAAATTATAAAAGAAACCAAAGAAGAATTATGTCAGCCACTTTTATCATTATTTAATGACTCATTAATTTCAGGAGAAGTTCCAGGGGCGTGGAAGACCGCAAACGTAGTGCCCATCTTTAAAAAGGGTGATAAATCAGCTGCGTCGAATTATCGTCTGATAAGTCTAACGTCAATAGTAGGAAAAATGTTAGAGTCAGTTTTGGCAAATAAGATTAGACAACACTTAGAAAGATTTAATCTTATAAACGAAAGTCAGCACGGATTCAGGCAAGGACGATCCTGCCTCACAAACTTGTCATTCTACTCGGAAGTCTACGAGGCAGTAGATAGCGATAAAGCTTACGATGTTATTTATCTGGACTTTAGTAAAGCTTTTGATAGGGTCCTACACGAAAGGTTAGTTAGAAAGGTTAGAGCACACGGTATAGAAGGCGATATCTTAAAATGGAAAGAATCCCGGCTGAAAGGACGAATACAGAGAGTATTAATAAATGGAACAAAGTCGGATTGGGGATTAGTAACTAGCGGTGGACCACAGGGTTCAGTACTCGGTCCCTTATTAATTATTATATATATAAATGATCTAGACTTAGGAGTCACTAGCAGCATCAGCAAATTTGCCGACGATACAAAAATAGGACGTATCATTAACTCGACTGATGATTGCTATAACTTACAAAAAGACCTCGATACATTGTCCAAATGGTCTAAAACTTGGCAAATGGAATTTAACTTTAAAAATGTAAAGTACTTAACGTAGGCATGACCATTGGATACACTAAATACAGCTTAGATAACAAAGAAATTATCAAATTGGAATGCGAGAGCGATCTACGAGTTATGGTTAGTAACGACCTTAAACCAAGGCAACAGTGTACAGTATTAATGCGAGAAATAGAGCAAATAGAGTCCTAGGATTTATTTCGAGAAGCGTGAACAATAGATCATCAAAAGTAATACTGCAACTTTATCTAGCATTAGTTAGGCCACATTTAGACTACGCATTACAATTTTGGTGTCCTTACTATAGAATGGATATTAATTCGTTAGAAAATGTGCAGAGAAGAATGACAAAAATGATACATGACGTTCGGAACCTGTCATATGAAGACAGACTGAAAAGACTAAGTCTGCATTCGCTAGACAGACGTAGAGTAAGGGGAGACTTAATTGAGGTGTTTAAGTGGATGAAGAGTATAAATAAGGGAGATATTAACAAGGTACTTAAAGTGAGCATACATGATAGAACTAGAAGTAATGGTTTCAAACTAGAAAAATTCCGTTTCAGTAAGGAAATAGGTAGAAATTGGTTTGGTAATAGAGTAGTAGACGAATGGAATAAGTTACTTAGTAAAGTAGTTGCTGCCTCTTCCATTGAGAGTTTCAAGCATAGGCTAGATAAGCATGACAAATAAGAGGTGGATATAGAAAAAAGAAAATCTTATAACCAACACTAATTCATTATTTTTCCTTTTCAGGTTACACTATGATAGTCTCAATTCTCCTTTCACACTTTCCTGTAAAATGTGCGTGGTGTTCTTTCTGACTTTTTCCTGCCGGCATCGGCTGGAGGGTTTAGGGCGGGGGAGAGCCTTCTTCTTTGCTATCCTTATTTCATTCTAGTAGTTCAGTTACCGTACTCTTCTAGGAGCTGCCTAGCATGGGCCAACCGGCCTATTGCAGTTATCCACTCTTCTTATGTTCTTATGTTCTTCCCCTACTGCACAGGTCTCACTACCATATAGCATTACACTCCTAATACATACTGTATACAAAGATCTCATAGCACGATGGGATAGCCCTCTCAATGTCAGGAAAGGCAAAAGCATCCTGGACTTCTTCCAACCACTCATCACTCCAGCACATAACATGATTCCCAAGTAACAAAAGTCTGCCACATTCTCGAGAAACACACCAGCACGGTCAGTTCTTTCGTGCCTTATGATCTCCACATGCTCTCCCCAACACACCATACACATGAAATCAGCATTATCTCGCAGTCTACCTCTAATACCACTACACCTCCTATGGACTCACTTATCACAAACACTGCACAAGATGGAATTACTTCCTATTCCCTTGTGAAAACCGCACATGGCCACTCTCCCTCTTCTTTGGCAGTACCGACATCAACCCTAGATACCATCATCTTTGTTTTATATGCATTTACTCTCAAGCCCATGTGCCCCATATCATCTCTTCATTTCCTAACTGTTTCCTCTGCTGCCCTTTCATTTTCTGCAGTCACCACTAAATCATCAGCATACAACATCTCCCACGGGAGTCCATTTATGAAGTAACGTGAGAGGGCTTCAAGAACCATGATAAACAACAAGAGGCTCAAGACTGACCACTGATGCATACCATCATTCACGGAAAATTCATCACTCAAATCTCCACTCACTCTCGCCTATAGTCTGACAAATCTAAACATAGGGTTTTGGTGGAGTCTTCCTCTGCCTACACTATTGCCATGTTTCCTAACCCTACGATGTATAACGCCTGTGGTTTGTGTAGTAGGAATGATACATAAACATAACTCATACTAATATAACTGTAATGAAAGTGCTGACATGTATCAAGGAAGAATAAAACTATTCTGCATACTATATTATACGATAATAGAGAAACGTGGCATAAAAATTTGGCAGTGTTGCTCTAAAAATTTTCTAATTATTATTTACTTCCCCAACACTTCTAACATTGCTAACTAATTTAGCAAGTATAATTGCAAGAAAATTTGAAGGGATAAAAGTGGGAAGAGGCGATCCTTTCATAATTAAAATAAATATATCAAACAGCTCTGGGGTGGCAGCACTCACGCGACACGTGTTTGTGTGTACGCTATGGGAGGTCACCAACCCCCTACAGGATTTAGGCCTATTGGGGAAACCTCTATAAAAAAAAACGCGCCGTGACTTTTACCTCAAGGGTGGTGCGGAAATAAAGTCAAAATTATAATCCATACATAAAAATGGAAGTAAAAAACCATGGATGACACATAACAAAATCTAGCGAGAGAGAGAGAGAGAGAGAGAGAGAGAGAGAGAGAGAGAAATAATAATAATAATAATAATAATAATAAAACTTTATTTCCACTAAACAGTGGGTATTCTTATACATTATACAGTAGTACAGCATACAGTATG
Organism: Coenobita brevimanus; assembly: GCF_032717465.1. Taxonomy (NCBI): domain Eukaryota; kingdom Metazoa; phylum Arthropoda; class Malacostraca; order Decapoda; family Coenobitidae; genus Coenobita; species Coenobita brevimanus. The sequence continues at coordinate 14,208,704 of NC_137020.1, read as the reverse complement.
AAAGTTCTATACACAATATAATACAAGTTGATACATATGGTGGAGAATAGTGACAGAGAGGTAAATGGTTTAAAAGGTGTGGGGACACATAGGTTAAAAATAGATCAATTAAGGGATTTAGGAACGAAGGCAGTGGGAAGGATTAAGACAGATGGGATTGTAAGATTAGGGAGTTTGAGCAATAGGGTAGAATGTTTCCCAATGCACCTGAGAGGAGGAGGAGGAGGAGAGAGAGAGAGAGAGAGAGAGAGTCAAGCAGTTACGGTACGGTAGGTTACATTTCCGTATGCTCTCAATAAAATAGCATAGCAATTATCAACGGCTAATTATTATACAGGTGTTGATGGTGGGGGTCTATATTTATAGGAGGTGTTGGTGGTGGAGGTATAGCAGGTGTTGTTGATAGGGGTGTTGTTGGGGGTAGGGGTATAGGGGGTGTTGGTGGCAGGGGTATAGGGGGTATTAGAAAAACGGAGATCACAAGAGGGAAACAGTGTCAAGGTCATCGCTGATGGAGAGGTCGCTCGGAAACGTGGCAACAGTGCAGGGAGGGGCTGACTCCACCAAAACCCTACGTTTAGATTTGTCAGACTATAGGTGCGCGCGATCACCCACAAACATAGCCATAACTACTCTAACCAGCCACTCCTTGATCCCAAACTTTCATTGTCCACTTCAACACCTCCATTGGGAGTATGTCAAATGCCTTCTCCAAATCACAAAAACGAAGTACAGATCATTTTTTCTTTTCTGTATATTTTTTCCTGAACCTGTTAAACAATGAATATGGCATCAGTGGTTCGTTTGCCTGGCATAAACCCAAATTTTATTTCATGAACACTTGATCTTTCTCTAATCATACCTTCTAGAACTCTCTCCATTACTTTCATTATCTGATCCCAAACTTTTATGCCTCTATAATTCCTCTTTCCAGAGCATCACCCTTCCCCTTGTACATATTTAAAATCACACTCTTCAGCCAATTATCTGGGACAACACACACGAATATAATCCTATTTATCAAGTCAGTAACGAAACCCACACCTATATCTCATGAGGTCTTCAGCTTTTCAAGAGTCAACTCAGGCACACCTGCCACCTTCCCCACCTGCATCCTGCCTATTTCCATGCTCACAGTTGCAGCATCAATCAAAGGCCAAGGGCTAAACACTGGATTTGCTGACTCCAAATCTTCCCTTTTCCAGTCAAACTCCTCATTCAGCAACCGGTTATAATGCACTCTCCAGGCTTTTTTAATAGCTCACTCTTCACCACTACCTTTCCTTCGCCATTCTTCACACACTGCACACCTTTGATATCACCGTTTTCCTTCATCAGATTTGTCACCTTAAATATCATTTCTTCCTTCCCACACTATTTAGGTTATCCAGTAAAAATCTCTGAGACTCAGATTTTGCCCTATATAAATATCTTTTCTTTTCTGTCCATACGCTTGGCAGCCAAGTATTCCATTTGTTACCCCTCCCCCCCTTCCACTCCCGGAAGAGCCTTCTTTCGTCCTTAACTGCTTCTACATTCTCATCCCACCATCAAGTTACTTTACGTCTTGGGGGCCCCCTTGTCCATCCACGCATTGAATCAGTAACTCTCAGGAGATTGTTTTTGAGAGCTCTGTACTGCTAGTTAACATACCGTACAGTATCTGTCAACAGCTCCTTGTTCAACCACCACTCTACTCATCTTGCTATAGAAGGCATCTCTTTCTGCTTGATTTTTCAACTTCCATATTTTCCTCCTAGGTGCACAGGTCCTCTTTTTCATCACCCACTTCTTAAGCACCATATCACATATCAATAATTTGTGTTGCTTCACTCATTCTTCATTCTCAATTACTTTAAAATCCCTCACCAACCTCCCATCAGCCCTCCTGACCAGGGAATAGTCTATCTGGCTACTATTTCCCCTAAACTCATATGTAATCAATCTATTCTATCATTTCCTAAAATGCACATTGAGAATCAACCTACTCTCTCCTTTCCTAAAATACGCGTTGGACACAGTCATGTTCATTGCCTCCCCAGACTCGAATATCCCTTCACCTTCCTCATTGTTCGTACCATATGCACATCCCCCATGTACCCCTTCATTTCTTTGAGCTGCTTCACCTACATGACCATTAAAGTCCCCTCCCAAAACTACAATCCCATCATCCCCCATACCTCTGTCATTGCGTAAAATTTAATTTTCGTTGGTTAAGACCTTTGTGTGTACATACTGACATCGGAGGTCCCATCGTGCTTAGAGTCTAGTGCAAAGTGACTTTCTGTGACTGCACAAAACTTTGTGCTACTGAGTAAAAAACTGATGCTGCCTAACAGCTTGGTGGGATACCCGAGGGGGTCCCCAAGGGTCTCGTCCACCCTGAATCCTGGCCCTGGGAAAGATCTACCACTGGACAAAGTTACCTTTTCCTAATACTCCTCTCATAAGGCCTGGATTTCTTTCCTGACGAAACAACATCTTGGTGAATGAGTGAACGAAGGAGGGATGGGGTGACTGCGGTAGGGACAAGCACTGTATTTGGCCACCCCTGTGGGTACGGAAAAACCAGAAAACGTGGATAGAAAGGGTGCATTCACAACCTGAACTGAATTGTATTACTGGCCCTTCCTGGGTCCTGCAGGAGTGGGGTTGGGATGGGATGGGGGGGGTGGAGGTACTGCAAGAAAGGGAGACACAAAGGAAGTACTGTAGCAAGCGAAAGGCGGACCAAGAAAAATAAGAGAAGCAAGGAATGGAGGTAGGGAGAGAAAAGGATAGAAAGGGAAAGAAATATTCAAGACAAGTGAATGATATGCACTAAAAGAAAGGGAGAAACAGGGAGATAGAAGAAGAAATGGAGACCGGTAATTACAGAAAAGAATGCAAAATGTATATAAACATTGGGAAGATGAAAGGAACATATGCAGAAAGAAAAAGACAAAGGATACTAGGCTGAGAAAGGGTGGTATGAAACAGGATTTCATGAAAACAAAGGTGAGACTGGAAAACTGGAGAACATGGTCAGTAGGAGTAAGTGAGACACAGGAATCAATTTAAGAGGGGGCAGGCAAGAAACTAAAGAGGGACAGACGAAGGTAAGAGGTGATATGTAAAAATGGAGGGATGATGAGAGAAATGAAAGAGGCACGGAGGTAAAGAGTCATTCTCTTTATGGGACAATCTATCACCTTAGTTAAATGCTGACTCTCTCCCACTTTGACAGTCATAGTGCAGAACGCCTTATTTTTTTTTTTTTTTTCCTTTTCGTTGGTGACCGACATTTGTCCCTGACAGCAGTTTACATAATTCATTAATTTTCATTCACCTCTTGGATTCAAACCGATCTTTGCCCATAAACACGACTGCCATCGATTGAGTAATGTAACACTGCCTCAGAAAGATCCATTTTTCTAATCACTTTCCGCTTTCCAGCACTTACTGCTCTCGTCAGTCGAATCCAGCATTAGCTCGTATGCTTGTATAGGTCAGATGATTTGATTTATATCAGATATTCCCCATGCGACCAACCACCTCAACAACCCTTCTCTCCAGTGATTAAACATAAGTATTTTATTATCCCTAGTACCAGACGATTGTATTCAGCCGATTGATTGTATCTGCAATTAAAGTGTTAAAACAGTAACTGTGTACTGGTTGTGGTCAAGATTGTCCCTGGGTCGGCCTAGAAATGCCGTTGTTGCTAACTTACTGACTTGCTGACTTGCAACATATGGACTTACTTACTGGGGTAGAAATTTGAAAATGACTATATCCTGTCTCTCTACAGCCTCCAGGATAATTAGAGTAGCCTTTCTAGTAATATCTTAGAATATTCCCGAGGTAATTCTATGTTAGGAATCCTTAAAGGGTCCTTTTGTGCCCCCTCCACCCTTTATTTTTTAACCAAAACCTCGTTGAAAACAGGGCAGACGTTGCTGCAAATCTCTGTTAATATTCATTTTACTAGTATGTATTGTCCTCTTTAAAACAAATTATGATAAGTTCTGTAACACGTATGTACTGTTTTAGTTCATAAAGGGAAGTTCAGCATCGCTGTCTGTAAAGCTCGCGTTTACCCATATAACAATGTCTCTTTCTTCGCGTTCATGGTTGCAGTCAATAATTCTCTACAAGATCTCCAAACCATATCATCATCATCAGTAGCAGCAGCATTATATTGTTTTATTTTTCCATGCAAGGATATGATAAGGTAAGATGAGATCCAGAGAGAAAGGGAAAAGAAAACATACAGTAGGGACAGCTATCCATAGGCGCCCAGTAATATGTATCAGGCAGTTACTCACTCGCCATCGAAGATCCCGGAGTCCTGACTCGACCTCACAGGCTTATTCATCTTCATTTGCCTTTTGTAAAACATTTTTAAGATGCAGGATTAAGATTACCTGCCAAATATATAGGGTTCGTTGACTATGAAGTTCACAAGATCAAAGATATCGTCAGCTGACATACCCACCCTAAAATATTCAAGCAGGAAACAAATACTTATTTACTGGTTAACTACTTTGAGAGTAGACCAGCATGCTCTCCAACTCAAGTACGTCTAACTGTCAACACCAAACTACAAGCACAGTATAAACTACACTTCCTGTTCATATAAAAGGCATCTCATTGCAAAGCCTCGAAGTCCCTGGGGGGGGGGGATCAAAACCCCCACACCATCTGCCCCTCTCCCAGTGACGACCAAGCGAGATGCCTGGAATCACTGACTCTCTTCTTCATTTCTGCAACATTTGCGGCCTCGCTAACTCTCTCTCTGTTGAACCCCACCTCTCCTCCTCTAAACCTTATCTTCTCTTCTTCACTGAGACTGAAGTGTCTGAGGTGACTGATAAGAAACCCTTTACTGTATCCTTCTACTTTCTCTATACTCATTTCAAAACCATAGGTGGTTGCTGAGTATACGTACCCAACAAAATATCTTGCTCTTGTGTTCCTGAACTTGCATCTTCTTAACTCTCTGCTCTCTGTCTTTGGCTGTCCTGTCATTCGTTGTCTGAAAATATCTGTGTTGTTTACTTATCCCCAGTTCTACTGACCATGAAAAATTCTTCGACTGTCTAAACACATCCTATCAATTCCTTCTTTCTCTGAAATCCCCGTTCTAGGAGATTTCAGTGTTCACGAACTTTGGCTCTCCTCTCCTTTCACTGATCCATATGGTGAAAGAGTCTACATCTTCTCTATCCTTAATGACCTAGAACAGCTTGTACAGCACCCTGTCCGTATCCCTGACTACGTTGAGAGAGTTCCAACATACATGATCTCATCCTTACGACTAATCCTGCTTATGCTTTTAACCCATCACATCTGACCTATATTCCCACCAACCCTTCCTACAGCTTGGCATTCCTGAGAAAATTGTGTATTTTAAACCTTCATATCTCAGCTAATACTTAACCAAAAAAAAAAAAAAAAAAAAAAAAAGTCATAATACTCACCAATCTTTCGACTCCAAGCTGATTGCCTCAGATGGTCCGTGAAGTGTGTGCAGGAAAAGTGAGTGAGTGGGGAAAGGGGGCAATTTCTGTCATTCTTTTGTCCGTGTCCGTATGTATGGCAGAGATGCGGTGACACAACCAAGGCTTAAACTAGCCCTCCACAATAATAACAATTCCAGAAGACCGCAGTCCATGACAAACACTATTTCCGTTTATATTTTCCAAAAGATTGGAGTGATTGCTCCTGCGAGTCCGGTAACCATAGCAACGACCTTGAGGTAGGCTGCCTGCTCGACTCACCACTGTATCACCACCACCGCCTTACACACACACACACACACACACACACACACACACACACACACTTCGGAGGAAAATAAGTGAAATGGCAGGTACAGTAGTCAACCACGAGAGCATTATGGAAGAGTTCAGAAATGATACAGAGACAATTAGGCAAACAAGCAATCTGATAGATCAGAGCAGTGATATTGAGAAGATAGGACAGGCGAATGAAGCGGTGCAAAGCTACAAAAATGATGTGGAAACCACATATGCTGAAATGGTGAAAGTAAAGACAGTCTTAGAAACAAGGGTGGAAGAAAAAAGCATTAAAAAAGAGGTGAAAGGAATAATCCAAAACAACCCTAAATTGCTCAGAGATTCAGTAGATATCAACAAATCTATAGTAATCACTGGTATAGAAGCGGAAGAAATAAGAAACAAGATCTTGAGAGACAAAAAGGAGATGGCGAATGTAATGAGCATATTGAAGGAAGTATCAGAGGAAATCTGTAATAAAGACTTGGAGGAACACAAAAGGTTAGGGATATATGAGAGAAATAAGTCAAGGCCCCTCAAGGTAACCTTCCAGAGTGTAAACACTGTGGAGGAGATACTAAAAAATGCAAAGATACTCATGGAAAAAGAGGATTTTAAAAATGTGTGGATAAAAAACTAACTCAAAAAGAGCTGGAATTACTAAAAAAGAAGAGGGAAGAAGCAAAAACAAAGAACGAGGGAAGATCAGAGGAGGAGGAGAAGAATACATTTTTTTTTACAAAGTAATCGGATTGCAGGTTCGAAAGTGGTACATAAGCAGGAGGGAATAAAAAGTAGGAAGGGAGGCGGTGGCTGAATCGGTAGAGAGGCGGCCTGCAGTCCTGATGGACCCAGGTTCGAATCCCAGCTGGGGCAGGGAACAGTTTAAGGATTTGAATTTCATAAAAGCACACTTTCCTGATCTACCAGATGACCCGCCGACATGTCATAAAAGTACCCCCGCTAATACCAATACACCAGTCCTGTATGAGACAGCCCTAGCATGTATTCAATATGGACGGTGGGTGTTAGCGCCGAAGTGGTGACATGTGGAGGTGTAGGAGGACTACTGGGCCTTGGGATAGGCTACTGCCCCCGAGATATAGGCCCTGAAGCCTTTGCCCAGAGTCGGACACAAAAAAAAAAAAAAAAAAAAAAAAAAAAAAAGTCATGACAAGTATGTAAATAAGATGATTAAGTTGATGTACTCAAATGTGGATGGAATTGTATCTAAATTATTAGAGATGAATGATAATATCAGAGAAAATTAACCACATATAATATGCCTAACTGAAACAAAATTAACACCAAGGATATCAAATGACATCCTAAACTTAGAGGAATACAATATATGGAGAAGAGATGGGAACTTAAAAAAGAGGAGGAATTAAAATATTAACAAAGAAAAATCTAAAAGTCAAAGAAACAGAACTAGATATATCCTCACAAGTAGAAGTGATTGCAGTAGAGATCAGTACATCTGAAGGGAAAGTAATTGTAGCCAATTTGTACATGCCACCCAGATCAAACACATGGGAAAGAAGAGAATATGAGGATCTGGCAGAGAGTACAATTCAGAGTTTAAGAGCATTACTACATAGAATGGAAGAGAAATTGGAAAGAATTATACCAACTGGAGATTTTAACCCGAGACATCCCGTCAACGTATGGATACGTTGCAACATTTTGCATTTGCCAGTTCCGTTGACGTACTGGTACGTTTTGCAATTGCATGTTGCATAATTTCCAAAATTTTCAAAATTCGCGCAAGATTTTTGGCACGTAGCATCGCACGACCTTCCCCTACCTGCCACCAGGTGGGGACACTTGGCGACCCCGCGCGACCCCCGCTCACCTGCGGCTCGGTCACTCACCTGTTAGCAATGGTCCTGCTCAGACATGGCACATAGAGGTCTCTCGGAGGAGGAAATTCAAGCCGCCCTGGATGCCTTTACTGGCGATAGTGATTCACCACTCAATGGCGAGGAGATGGACAAAGATTATGTCCAACCAGAGGATGTGGAAAGCAGCAGCAGTGATGAGGAAGTCCCGTCCCCCAGGAATCGGCGCTACGTCACTTATCGTGCTGCAGGAGAAGGTCAGGCTGCACAAAAACAACGTGCAAGATCCTCTAGCCAGCCCCTACGTGACGTGGAGCCCGATTTCGAGGATGAGGACGAGGAAATAGCCGTGGGACGTACTGCCACGTGGTACGGCCGTGAGGTTATTACTCATCACGGCCCAGAGCGCACACCACATCATTCTAACAGATATGGGCCTAGTGTTCTGTTTGGGGATGGCGGAAGTGGCATTGAGGGAGTGGGGAGTGAAAGGGAAAGTGTTGGGAGGAGTGTGGAAAGTGAGAGTGGCGGGAGTGAGTCATGTGGTGGTGTGAGGCAGCGGGGCTTATCACTTGGGGCAGTGAAGGTGGGTGGTGAATCACGTGGTGTGGTGATGGAGCAGGGAGGTGAGGAGGAACCACTCCCCGCACGTCTTATGCTCTCCTATATTCCCCGGCTTCCTCCCCACAGCCCCCTGATGTTCCCCAAGGCCGTAAGGGTAAGGGAAAGGGGAAGGGTAAAGGCAGAGGGAAGAGGAGTGCGAGTCGGTAAGCCCTACGCACTCCTCCTCCCCAACCTCCCCCACCATCATCTCCTCCCCACCCTGATGAAGGCGAGGATGGGGACGATCGGGACGAGGATTTTGTATCTTGGAACTGGGAGGATGGGAGTGATTTTACTCCCCTCATTCACCCATTCACTGAGCAGGGGCGTGCTGGATGCATTGCTCCCGGTATTCACCCTAATTCAACCAGGCTGGATTTTTTCCACCTTTTCTTCAGTGAGGCTTTTGTGGAGGAAATAGTGGATCAAATAAACCGGTTCGCTAACAGCCAGCGATGTGAGAGTGAAAGACAGGGCACAAGGAGCAGGCATTCTATCCTCTATGATTACCCAGTCTCTCTTGCAGAAATGTTTTTGTTTTTGGCCTTGGTACTTTTGATGGGTATTGCACGAAAGAACAGAATTCCTGCAAACTGGACAAGGGACCCTATTATGTTTACACCAATATTTGGCCAAGTAATAAGCCGTAATCGGTTTCAGCAAATTCTAAGCCACCTCCATTTCTATTATGCTGATAATCCTGCAAATGCTAATGACACAGAGAAGATGAGGCGAATTAGGTTGGTTTATGATCACCTAAGGCAGACATTCCGTTCCTCATTTTATCCCTATAGAGACCTCGCCATAGACGAGAGTCTCGTGTTGTGGAGAGGAAATATTTCATTTCGGCAGTACATACCCAGCAAAAGGCACCGTTTTGGGTTCAAGATCTTTGTTATGTGTGACTGCAGGACTGGGTATGTGCAAGACATAGTCTTGTATACCGGTGCACAGACAGACATAATAGAAGATTGGAGTATTGGTCTGTCAGGAGCAGTGGTAAAGACAATGATAGAAGACTATCTTCATCGTGGTCACGTCCTTTACCTTGACAATTGGTACACTAGCCCTCTTCTCACTCAATATCTACACAAGCATGACACGGGGATATGTGGGACCGTCAAGGTGAACCAGCATCACATGGTCAAGGTGGGGCGGAAACTTGACAGGAATGAGGTTGTCTTCTTCCAGGCAAACAATATCCTTGCAACAGTGTGGAACCACAATAGAGAAGTGCGCCTCTTGTCCACGGTTCACCGCCCCTTGATGCACCGTACAGAGTCGGTAGATTATCGGAGCGAGAACAGGTGCCACGTATGGAAACCTGAGTGTGTGCTTGATTATAATATCAACATGCGCCTGGTGGACCAGTCAGACTCCATGATATCCACTGTTGAGTGTGCCAGGACCACGATGAAGTGGTACAAAAAACTAATCTTTAACCTGCTTGACATTACTGCCCTGAATTGCCACCACCTTCACGCCATGACAACAGGAGTTCAGGAAACCTTTGAAGGGTTTGTGAGGGAGCTGACACGAGAGATTGTTGCAAGATATGCGGTTGAAAGGCCCCAACACCGCACCCGCACAGCCCCAGGTGCCCACCCTCCCCTGAGATTATCCGCCTGCCATTTCCCCACTCCCATACCTCCCCAAGCAAATAGACCTAGGCCCCAACGCAGGTGTCACGTGTGTAGCAATTCCCGCGTGAGACCCACCACTCAGAGAAAGGACACCCGCTATGAGTGCGTTCACTGTGACGTGGGTCTGTGTATTCACCCATGTTTCAGTGAGTTTCACACGCTCCTGCACTTCTGATAAGGTGTGAATGCGGTAGGACGCTGATACTCTGAAATAAATGCGACAAACAGACGCTCAATGTAATTATAAGGCCCGTAGATCTGTAAATAGTAGTATGGAAGTGAAAACGGGTGTAATATAAGTGGAAAATTATCATGTAAGTGTATGAATATTATCTAAGTGGAAACATACCTTGGGAGGGTATTTTGATGCGATATTCAGACAGTGGAATAAATAAGGCCCGTAAATATGTAAATAGGAGTCTACAAGTGAACACGGGTGTAATATAAGTGGAATATTAGTACGTAAGTGTATGAGTATTATGTTGGTCGAAACATTCATTGCGAGGGTATTTTCATGCGATATTCTGACGCTTACTAGAATAACTAATGTCAGTAAATATGTATAGTGCAGAATAGGGTGTAATATATTGGGATTGAAGAAATAAAGTAAAAGTGGAAACGAGTGTTAGAGAGTGTGCTTGCTACGAGATTATGTGCTAGCATTTCGCTAAATGCCCTCGTAATGAATATAAATAATTGAAAACGTTTATAGTAGTGGAGGAAAGGTTCAATGTAAAGAAGAAAATATTATGAAAGTGATAAAACAATGTTGTATGTTGAAATACGAGTCGTAGCGAGTGTGATGAGTATGCATATGTGCGCTATACTTATGCTACATGTCATCGTAATGAATGAAAACAGCTGAAAACATTTACATACAGTACAAAATGGTAAAATGGCATTGAAACAGTAGTATACAAGTAGAAAAAATGATATGTTGACTGAAACAAGAAACTTAGCACATAGCATTTTACCAATCGGACCGAACACGCTATGCTCGTGCGAAGGTACAATACTTATTTTTCATATATATGCCATTGAAATTCATTATATTGTTATTCTTATTGTTTATTGGTTCAAATTCAATAAATGTAGAAGTGTTGTTTGTTGTTTCTCCCAAAATTACCTACAACAGAAAACATGAGTGCCTCACACCTCTATGATAGAATACGATACCTGGCACGGGGGACCTCACCTGTTCTGACCAGTTGCGGACCACGGTAAGCACTTTCTTTGTGATTTTCCTTTGTTTCTCAACATAAGCGGAAGTTTTAGCCAAAAATTTTTTTTTCCAAAAGTGGTAGTGACTGGGGGGTGTCAGAGGTGTGAAAGTGGTCGGGACGTGACGGGTTAATACAAATATAAATTGGAATATACTAGATATAATAAGCAAAGAAATCTGCTGGGACCAAAAGCTCATGGATCTCGTGCAGGAGTAGTTCCTAACGCAACATTTAAGGGAAAGCACCAGAAAAAGAGGACTCGATGCACCCTCAGTGCTAGATCTTATATTTACTAGGCAAGAAAACGATATTGACAATTTAATGTATCACCCTCCGTTTGGCAAAAGCGAACATGCAATGCTAAATTGCAACTTCAGGATTCCATATGACATAGTTAACAGCAATTAAAGTTACAAAAAGGGCCTAAATTTTAAAAAGGGAAACGATCATGACCTAAAGAAGTACTTCTTAGAAATTGATTGGGAAAAGGAGCTCAGAGGACAAGATTTAAATTATATATATATATATATATATATATATATATATATATATAAATCTGTGAACTTTATGAAATTTGTTTATTCAATATTTTTGGTGCTGTTAGACTCAATTTTCCACTCTAATTCCAATGCTGTATGTTTTGTTTGTCTATCTCTAGATTTTTGTCAACAATTGGCAATTATTTATTTCCAGTCTTGTTACCACGCACCGATGTAATGGCTGACATATCGCTTACCACGTCACACACACACACACACACACACACACACACACACACATCTGTGTCCATGCAGATGTCACTGATATGACCATTATTGCGTCATGCAACGTGGATCGAGTCAGTTCATTCGATGAGCTAGTCTCATGTTGCTAGTTTGGCTGGTTGACGTGTTTTTGAGTTGTTCCTAAAGGTGTTTTGATTGATGAGAATGACCAAAAAATGTTCTTGCAAGCTGTCAGCAGATACATCTTATGTATGTGGAGTATATTGGACTGAAGATGATCAAACACAAAATCCACCTTGATACCAAATTTGCTCGTGCATACAAAGCATATTTTGGCGTGGCAGTGGGCAATCAAGCTAAGGATCGGGCTCCACACTACATTTGTGGTTGCTGTCGCTCTGCACGTGAAGCTTGGCTACGAGGAATGAGAAAGATGATGCCTTTCACAGTTCCGAGAGTGTGGTGAGAGCCTTCAAATCACCATGACAATTGTTTATTTTTGCATGGTTGATATAAATGGTGTGAAGAGCATTAAGGGCAGAAAGAACATTGTATATCCAAAATTGCCTTCTTCGATCTCTTTGGTGCCTCACAATGATGAGCTGGCGATTTCTGTCCCTCCTACAGACATGGAAGTTGTCTCTGACCATAAGGACGTCATCGATGATGGAGGGGAAAGTGATGATGAATCGTATGTTGGAGAATGTTCCGGAGACACTCCACATTCCCAGTCATCAAGAATATGACAGTCCGAGATTTAGGACTCACCAAGTCCAGTGCTGAGCTGCTGGCATCACGTCTAAGTGAATGGATGTTGTTGGATCCCAGATGCAAGCTGAGTTATAGGAATTGCCATGGCAAGTTTGCATCCTTCTTCAAATGTGTGAAGAAACCTCATTGTGTTATTGTTTTGATGTTAAGGGTGTGTTCCAAGCCATGGGAGTGGATTACAAGGCCTCAGAATGGCGACTCTTTGTAGACAGTTCCGTGAAGAGCCTATGTCTGTACTTTTGCATAACGGGGATGAACTCCCATCAATTCCAGTTGCACTTTCTGTGGAAATGAAAGAAGTCTATGAGAATGTGAAGATTTGTCTGACAAAGATCAAGAACTCAGACCACAATTGGGAGGCGTGTGGGGATTTCAAAATGATTTCGTTCCTACTCGGAATGCAAGGCGGTTATACGAAGTACTTGGGTTATTTATGCTTGTGGGACAGCCGGAGTGATGCAGAACATTTCATGAGGAAAGACTGGCCTCTCAAAGAGTCTCACACCAGGATCGTTTTATGTTGTTTCACAAGACCACGTTTTAAGTGTAGCAGCTACTGCAGCTACACATAAAACTTGGTCTTGTGAAACAACTCGTGAAAGCCATTGACAAGGATGGCAATGCATTTCTGTATATCTGATCAATATTTCCTCAAGTTGTGCATGGTAATGGTGATGGCTGGCTTATTCACTGGACTGCAAGTTCAAAGAATGCTTGGAAGTCATGAACTCCAGGGTAAAGTACCGATAATGAAAAGCGTGCTTGGAATACTTTCAGTGGGGTTGTGGAAGGTTTTCTATGTAACCAGAGGAGACCAGATTTCGCAGAGCTCATCGATGTCGTGATCAGCACCTTCCTCCAGCTTGGATGCAGAATGTCAGTCAAATTTCACTATCTGCATTCCCACCTTGATTTCTTCAAAGTAGCTTGGGTGCAGTCAGGAAGGAGCATGGCAAACGGTTCCACTAGGACATTCTGCTGGTGGGAACCAGATGTCAGGGCAGGTAGAACGAGGCGATGATGGGCGATTATGTTTGGGAATTGTTGTGCAATTGTCATCACAGCAACAGAAGAAAGTCAATATCAAAAGTGCATTTCTAGATACTTCAAGTGCTCGTGGGCCCTTCGGGCCCCTCGCACTTGCTCCTGCAGAAGGCTCTCGCATTTATGTGCTGTTCTAGTGTAACAATGTCACTTGGATTTTTTGGAGCTAACCAATTGATCGTGATATTTTCAGCTTCAGTAATGGAACCCAGTTTATTTTAGTTCTACTTCAGGGCAAAAAATTCTACGGAGATCCTATGCCGGGCTTCGGGAGCAACATTTTTTGGTCAAAATGTGATCGCTCATTAAATATAGTAAAAGTTTTTCAATCGTGATGGGACTAAGTTTTTTCACATCAGCGAATTTTTTGCGATTTTTGTGCCAATTTTGGTGCGATTTGAATGTGTAGTTTCGGCTGCCCAAAACACACACACACACACACACACACACACACACACACCTACTGCTATAGTATATTAGATATGCCCTGCATTTTATGTGATGTTACTGTTTGCTCATTTTCTAGCTATGTTCATAAGATACACCCAGAACTATAAATTCGTTGACATTCTCAACATTCTCGAAATGGTAACAAATTGCGGTTCCTTTCCTTGAACGATACATATGTTGTTGCGTAATTCCTGTAATTCTAGATTTACACAAAAACAAATAGCATATTCGGAATCTATGCATTGACATTGATCAGAAATAGCATAAATATAAACATAAACAAAAAAACTTTTAAGTTTGTTACAGTGTTATCCACATAAATATACACAAAGCAGTATCTTTAATTACACAAAAACCAACATATGTAGTAAACTAACACTAACTTATGCATACCACGAAGAATTCTACCACTCAGTCTTTGAGTGAAAGTCAAAGAAACAGGTAGTGCACAGTGCCACCTGACATTCAGCACACCACCACCTCGTCATACGGCTTTGTTGTGGTTGGCGCAATGAATTTGCACAAACATAGCAATGCAGGAAGGCATCTTTGCCTGCAGGTGTTGGAGGCAGCACTTCCATGTAATGCGTAATGAGATAGTTCCTCCACTGCAGCCTCGTTCTCCACCCCCCCACAGTACCAGTGTCGTGTCTCCCTCCTTCCCCCCCCCTTGTTCTCATAGTTGTCGTATGTAGCCCCCCCTGCCCCGCCTTGGACCTGTCTGTGTCAATGTATGCCAAAGGGGGCATGTAAGGTATACTTCTAGTAATCAGCCCCCGTGAGAAATCTGTACCACCATAGCGTCCCTCCTCCTCTTCTGGCCCATGTCACGTGAATAAACAATAAGTGTCAAATTCTTCCATCCTATGTCACGCGCACGTAGCATAAGAGTAGCTAGGATATCGTCTGTGTCACGAGGATGCACATAACTAGCGTAAGAGGCCATTCATGTTACGCGAGTGTATATCAGGACCTGAATATACTGCTGTCTATGTCACGCATTTGGGTGTACTGAGATAAATGTGATTGTACTTGCCACATACCTGAGGACAGAGCACACCTGGCGTAATGTAAGGGCCATATGTGTATCACCGTGTGGGAATTGCCCTGTATAAGAAAAAAGTTGAGTACTGTGTATTGGTCAAACTCTCTGAACTAAGTGAAAACATTTAGTGTAAGAACTAGTCTTCTGAGCCATCTTGTTATTTTGTATCACAAGTTTTGATCACGGATTGTGGTATGTAACTGGTTATTATTAATATATAAGTGTGCCTTTGACCAGTTGTGTTTGGACTTTCCTTCATTGCCTATGACTGACACGGTCGAGAACAAAGAACCCAAGGTCGCACTGTACCTGAGCCCAAGAAGTCGGGACTCAGAATACGCTGCATAGCACTTGGAGTAAACAATATGTTGGCTCCTGGCCTTTGGTTCCTTCTTTTCATTAAAAAAAAAAAAACTTCAAGGACACTCTTCAGGCTCACAAGTCCAATGACCTGTCCCACCTCATGTGTCATATTTACAGAAATTCCTGCGCGAGGTTATTCTCTCGGGTATGGAAGCATACATTCATTTCTCATATCCTTTGACTAACGCAAGAAAGCCTTGGTTTAATCACGCTTGTTCTAATGCTGTCCGCAACAAGGAGAAGGCCTACAAAAGGTATTGGAGCCAACCCACCCCTGAATCGCATAATCTTTACGTTTCTGCCCAGAATCGTGCTAAGTCTGTTCTTCGGTCTACTAAAAATAATTTCATCCATACTAAATGCTCTCAACTCTCCAACTCGAATTCTTCCCGCTCCTTCTGGCACCTTGCCAAAAATCTTTCTAACAACTTTACCTCATCATCCTTCCCTCCTCTTTTCTACTTTCATGGTTCTGTAGCTATTTCTTCTACTGATAAAGCAGATCTCTTCGCACAGACTTTCTCCTCCAATTCCACCTTAGACGATTCCGGTGCTGTTCCTCCATCACTTCCCCCCTCTGACTTCCTCATGGCTTGACATTAAAATTTCTTCAGTTGATGTATTTTCTGCCATTACTGGCCTCAGTACTAACAAGGCATATGGGCCTGATGGGGTCCCTCCTGTTGTTCTCAAAAACTGTGCTTCTGTGCTTACACCCTGCCTAGGCAAACTATTTCGCCTTTGTCTGTCAACTTGTACCTTTCCTTCTTGCTGGAAGTTTGCTCTCATTCAGCCAGTCCCAAAGAAGGGTGACCACTCCCAACCCTCCAACTATCGTCCAATTGCTTTAACGTCCTGTATTTCAAAAGTTTTCGAGTCAATTCTTAATAAAAAAATTTTAAGGCATCTTTCCTATCACAACCTTCTTTCCGATCGTCAGTATGGGTTCCGTCAGGGACGCTCCACTGGCGATCTTCTCACCTACCTTTCAGACTCCTGGTCATCCTCCTTTCGGGACTTTGGCGAAAGCTTTGCCATTGCACTTGACATCTCAAAGACTTTCGATCGAGTCTGGCATAAATCTTTAATTTCCAAACTGCCCTCCTACGGTTTCTATCCTTCTATCTGTGCCTTCATCGCTAGCTTCCTTTCTGGTCGTTCTATAGCCGCTGTCGTAGACGGCCATCGTTCTTCTCCTAGA
Organism: Coenobita brevimanus; assembly: GCF_032717465.1. Lineage (NCBI taxonomy): Eukaryota > Metazoa > Arthropoda > Malacostraca > Decapoda > Coenobitidae > Coenobita > Coenobita brevimanus. The sequence goes on along the minus strand of NC_137020.1, from coordinate 14,192,015 downwards.
TCTATCAACAGTGGTGTTCCTCAGGGCTCTGTCCTATCACCAACTCTCTTCCTTTTATTCATCAATGATCTTCTAAGCTGTACATCTAACCCTATCCACTCATACGCTGATGACTCCACCCTTCACCTTTCCATTCGGTTCCCGCAACGCCCATCTCAACAGTTACTTCAAGAAACAAGGGATGAGGCTATGGCACACCTAATGTCTGACTTGGCTCATATCTCTGACTGGGGTAAAAATAATATGGTTGTCTTTAATGCATCTAAGACTCAGTTCTTACACCTATCAACCCGACAAAATCTTCCACAGGTATACCCACTAATGTTTAATAATATTCAGATTAATCCTGCATCATCCTTGAACATGCTTGGGGTTTCATTTACTCGGGACTTATCTTGGAAAGATCATATTACATCTCTTGTAAAATCTGCTTCCAAGAGATTGGGTGTGCTAAGCCGACTCCGCTCTTTCTTTACCCCTGCACAATGGTTGACTCTATACAGGGGTTTTATCCGCCCCTGTGTGGAGTACAACTCTGATGTGTGGGGAGGCTCCCCACATACAGCTCTTCTCAATAGGGTGGAGTCAAAGGCTTTTCGTCTCATTAACTCTCCTCCTCTTACTGACTCCCTTCAACCTCTGTCTCTTCGCCGCACTGTTGCATCTTTATCTCTTTTCTATCGCTACTTTAATGGTCACTGCTCCTCTGAACTGTCTGCTTGCATTCCTCCACCTCTACGACGGGCGCGTAGCACCCGTCTGGCAGCAAACTCTCATCCTTTTTCTGTCCAACTCTCTAATGCAAGAGTTAACCGTTACTCCCAGTCTTTCATTTATGCAACAGGTCAGCTCTGGAACTGTCTCCCTCTGTCTGTATTTCCTCCTGCCTATGATCTCCAGTCCTTCAAACGTAGTGTGTCCAGGCATCTCAAAATGATCGGATCTTGAATTTGGCTATCTATTGTATTTTGTTTTTCTCTTGAGGGAACTGTTACTGCGGGCTCATGGCCTTTGGTTCCTTCTTCCTCGCATTAAAAAAAAAAAAAAAAAAAAAAAAGTAAACCATCTAACAGATGCACGCACACGCACGGTAGACACCCCAGACACATGCCAATAATCCCAGCCCTCAGCAACCTCCATAAAGCCTAGCTTTCATCCTTCAAAGTGGTAAAGTGATTCAGTGAGTGAATGGATGAGTGGTTATAACCACTCCCTCTCTCTCATGGGTGCTGCAAAAAAAAGAGATGCCAGCACCTCCTCCGTGGAAAATACATCCAACCAACTGAATCCCCTATCATTTCCTTAGCTTATCAAATCTCATATGCTTCCATTTATCTTGTTCATCCTTGCCTCCTTTCACCTTGAAGCCCACTCACATACTATGCAACAATATTTTCACCATGCCCATGTCATCTAACCACAGTCTTTAGTAAGTATTACCAACAAAGTCTCTTTCTTCACATCTTCAAAATTTAAACTACAGTATATCCCTTCCTCTTCACCATATGAACTTCAGTGACAGTCTTCAGATATTCCACTTCTACTGCTCTTAATCTTAACGTTTTATTTTCATGTCGTACCTAAGTCTCACACACATACTTTAATGTTTTTTTTTAACACAACTTCATATAAGCTGCTTGAAGCTTCCACACAGACTTTTGTTTGGTATCAAAGCCTTCATAGCATCAGCTACCTTCCTACCCTGTTTCACTCTACTGTACATTCCACTTCTTTTCACCTCGTTCTTCTATAACTTCATCAAGACAACTATTAAATTTGCATTCCAAATTCAAGTCTCTCAATTATTTTCAAATCAGATGGAAAAATATTAATTTACTCTTAACAAAAATCTCTTTCCCAGAGGCCATATACATTTCCTTTTAAAAGACGACGTTCACAAGGGTCCACAGAACTTTCTTTGCCTTAACTCCACAGCTCCTCCCTGTTATCAGCAAGAGATGGTGATGTGGTAAAGGAGGATTGAAAGAAATTTGATGCAGGTGAAGAGGAAGTTTCAAGAATACTCCCCCAGTGTCCCTACTTGTCGTAGGAGGCGACTAAAAGGGTTGAGGTTGGTTAGTGTCCTACCTCGTAAAAAGAACTAACTAAACAAGCGAACAAAGTGCCTCGGACCAAGGAACGGACAAAGGACATTCTAAGGATGGGTACGTGGAATATGAGGGGAGTGAATGATGAAGTGAAAGAAAGAGAGATTGTTCAGGTTCTTGAGGACGCAAGAGTGGATGTGTGTGGACTGACTGAAACTAAATGGTAAGGTGAAAGGGTGAGAGAATGGGAGTATGGTTTAGGAATATGTGCGGGAGTTAATGAGAATGAGAGGGCAAGAGAGGGAGTATGTCTGATGATAAGCAAGAAGTGGAAGGAGAATATAAAAGAGTATGAAACAGTGGGTGCAAGGATTGTATGGGTGAGGATGAAAGTAAGTATACAAGCTTGGGTGATTGTATGTGCGTAAGTGTCGACAGAGGACCGAGTGGCAAGAGTGAAAGAAGAGTTCTGGCCGTGGGTAGAAGCATGTATGGACAAGTTTGAGAGGAGCGAGAGAGTGTTTTTGAATGGAGACATGAATGGCAAAGTTGTCAATGTACGAGTGAATGGAGTGGTTGGTCAGTGGAGTGTGCCAACTGAAGTAGATGGGAATGGTAGTGATTTGGTGGACATCTATCTAGTAAGGGGTTGGCAATAGCCAACACCTTCCAGCATAAGATGATCCACAGGTCTACATGGAGAGTTATGAGGAGAATGGATGGTGAACTTGTTGAATGAAAGGCAATGATAGATTACGTGTGTGTGGACGAGCGATTGAGAAGATAAGTGCTGGATCCAAGAGTGTGGAGAGGATGGGGGAATGGAATTTCAGACCATCACTTAGTGATGGCCAAGGTAAGGCTGCAAAGAAAATGGGTGAAGAGACGAAGGGGAAGACAGGACGAAACAGCTCCTGTGAGAAGAGTGAAGATGTTGCAAGAGAGTGAGAAAATGGCAGAGTATAAGATATAATGGAAGAAAGATTGGGAAGGTATGAGTTAGAGTAGATGCAAGGGATGGAAGAAGTATGCAAGATTTTCACGGAAGAGATAAGCGCAGAGTGCGAGGTAGTTTGTGGAGTGGGGAAACGCAGGGGCGTGCAAGGGACGGCACGGTGGAGTGATAAGGTGAAATGAGCTGCGGAAGAAAAGATGAAGGCATATAGTGACTGGGTGACTGGCTAATGAGTAGAGGTAGGGGAGAAGATGAGAGAGATAGAAGAGAGAGGTGTATGTGAGCAGGATAAGGGAGGTTAAGAGATTGGTGAAGGGACGTGAGTAGAGAATGGATGAAGAGTTTGGGAGGAATCTGAGTGTGAAATGGAGGGAGAGTAAGAAATTGTTTTGGAAGGAGGTAAAGAAAGTAAGACAGTGTGAAAGGGGAAATAGCAGGAGAGTGAAAGATGGGAATAATAGATTGTTGGTGGAGTAGAGAGAAAATGAGGAAATGGAAGGAACACTTTGAGGATCTTTTGGAGAGAGTGAGAGCAGTGCGAGTATAAGTGGTTGGGGAATGGTGGGGAGAAGGAGAGATGAGAAGAGAGAGGAAGAGATCAGTAGGGAGGAAGTAGTTGAATCAATGAAGAAGATCAAGATGGGAAAGCCCCAGGAATTGATGGAGTGTGTGGTGAAATGCTGAAGTATGGGGGTGAGATTGTTGTGGAGTGGATATGGAAGTTGTGTAGATTGGCGTGGGAAGAGGGAAGGGTTCCAGAGGACTGGAAATCAGGTATAATTGTTCCTTTATACAAAGGAAAAGGGGAGAGAGAAGAATGTGGTAACCATAGGGGTATTTGCTTTTTCAGTGTGATTGGAAAAATATTTGGTACAATACTGATTGATAGGGTTAGGTATATAACAGAGGAGCTAGTTGGAGAAGAACAAGGGGGATTTAGGAAGGGAAAATGGTGTATAGATCAGATGTTTGTTGTAAGAGTTTAGTGGAGAAGTATATAGAGAAGGGAAAGAAAGTGTATACTGTCTTCATGGACTTGGAGAAAGCATATGACTGAGTAGATAGGCAAGGTATGTGGAAGGTATTAAGAATATATGGAGTGGACGGGAAATTGTTTAGTGTTGTGAGGAGTATGTCCGACGGAGCTATGGCCTGGATTGAACCTAAGTAAGGCCGGGTCACACGAGCACTTTTTTCGGCAATAAATAATCGGCAATATACAGCCAAGCCGATTTTGTGAGAATATGAAGCCGAGTCTGGTCACACGTAGTTAGCCAGGTTTGTTCCTGATTTCGGCTCAACTGTTTATTCGGTGCCAGACCGAGTCGTACGTGAACAATAACAAGCTGAAGCAGGTCTGTTTGATTTGACTGGAGGGGGTAGACAACAACATCACAGATATGGATGATAATATAGCTGCTTATGCTATGTTATTACTTCTGAAGAAGAAGAAGCAAAAGAAGAAAGGAAGGAAGCGTCTGTGGAGTCGTGAGTGGCTACAGAGAAGGAAAGAAGAGAGTATGGCTTTCAGACTGATGAGGGAGCTAAAAGAAGATCCAGCCAGCCTGAGAAATTGGATTAGGCTAGACCAGGCGCAGTTCCAAGAGCTCCTTACCCTGGTCACTCCAGTCATTGAAAAGCAGAATACCAACATGCGTGAAGCAGTGACTGCCAACGAACGCCTAACCTTGACACTCTGTTATTTAGCATCAGGTAAGTTTGTCTGGTACCTTTTTGGGCAGCCCAATTAAGAAGTTTTGGTGTCAGCTTCAATTTTTGGGTGAACATTTGTGTGTGTGTGTGTGTGATTCAGGGATAATACTGATTTCTATTAAAAAAAATAATCTAAGCAACTGAATAACCTATCCTTGAACTGAATCTGAAAGTCATTTCATACAGTGACTGCCCTGGTAATTTATGATGGTTGCTGTTGAAAAAGGGATATTTACCATTTGACACTAAAACTTCTTAAAAACTCATCCACATACAGTATAGGCCTATTAAAGAAACCCATATTCTTAAATACTCAACCACATATAGGCCTATTAAAGTAACCCATATTTAGTGGGTATTATTTTAGAAGCAGGCAATACACATTCAGGAATATTAGCACCATTAACATGTAGTATATTTCCTAAGGATCACAATCAACCCCCATAACCTCATTAAGAAATTAGGTTACCATGGTTAGGATACCATAGGTATATATGGTTATGAAAGTCATTTCTGAATGGGGTTATGGGGGTTGATTGTTATCCTTAGGGAATATTGTATATGTTATTGGTGCTAATAATCCTGAACTGTGTATTGCCTACTTCTAAAAATTTACCCGATTTTTTCATACATTTTTGTTTATTGCTTTCAAGTACTTTGCTGTGTGTGATTTAGGCTGATTGTAAATTTCTGGAAAGCAAATTGGCATATGCTGAAAACTGGTATGTTAGGCTACAGGTAGGTTGTTTGCACTCAGAAATGTTTACCAGGGCCAGTATTTTTACTTGTACTTCCAGGAAAGCCTAGAATGATTTTGACCTTTAATTTTTAATCTTTATTTTTTCTGAAAATGCCTTGTTTCTTTGTCTTTTTCTTCCCTTTTCCACCCCTTTTCAACAAAGGGGACCTGTGGAGAAGGAGGTTTTTGGGTGGAGTGAACACAGGGAAATGTATTTATACCATATATAATAGAAAACAAGTTCATGTATATTATTGTGCTTACCTTTTTATATCATTAATAGTAATTTGCATAGAAACTGGTACAGGAAGTAGTTGCTGTTATTGATGAGAGGAACCCATAGCAAACACACAGGACAGTAAACCCATGCTATATCGGACTTCAGTATATCATACTTGACGAGCCTTTTGAACTGCCCAGCTTTATATTGGAAACAGTGTGATAAAACTAATCACAGTCCAGGCACTCTCCCTCTTAAATGGTAGAAAGCAAAGGCTTACTATACTGCATATCATCTGGAGAACTGAATCATTGGTTAAATCTTCCAGTCAGGAAATTTGTTTCATTCAGGTTATTTATTTATTTTTCATCTTAATGATTAAGATTTTTACTAATAGCTTGCTGAATACCTTTCTCATCTCCACATGAACCTAAATTTCTACCTCATGCACAGTGCCATATTCCACTCCTCTCAGCAACACAATTATCACACACAAAAATCACCCAACTATGCATAAGGGTTACTCAAAACCTCTTTTTTTTTTTTTTTTTCTTTTTTTTCAGGAGAGACATATAGATCATTGTCTCGTCAGTTCAGGATCAGCCACAACTTGATCTCCAGCATCATCCCCACAGTCTGCAAGGCAATTTATCAAGTTTTGCAGCCAGTATATGTTCAGCCACCATCAACTGCTGAGGAGTGGCGCCAAGTGGCAAGAGAATATTACAATCAGTGGAACTTCCCATTGTGTATTGGAGTGATGATTAAGAAGCCACTTAATTCAGGATCAAGTTATTATGATTACAAAGGTCATAATAGTGTAGTATTGCTTGCACTTGTGGATGCAAACTGCAAGTTCCTTTATGTCGATGTTGGTGCCTGTGGAAGAGCCAGTGATGGAGGAGTTTGGGATAGGTGTACTCTGAAGCAGGCAGTTGAGGGTGACATGTTAGGTGTTCCTGAACCTGAAAGTATACTGTTCTCTGAAAAAAAATGCCCATATGTGATTGTTGGTGATGATGCCTTTCCCCTGAAGGGCTATTTAATGAAACCATATCCTGGAAGGGGCGAAACTCAGGAAAGAAGGATATTCAATTACCGCCTTTCTCGTGCTAGAACATCTGAAAATGCATTTGGCATTCTAGCAGCTAGGTTTCAGGTATACCAGAGTGCCATACGAGTATCACCTGAACACACAAAGAACATAGTCTTGGCAACTATAGCCTTACATAATATGCTCACTGAAACTTCTAGAGACACTTATTCACCTCCAGAGCTGATAGACAGAGAGGATACGAACAGTGGAAGACTGCATCAAGGTGAAATGCACAATCATGCAGGTGCTGCTTTGGAAGCACTGCAACCAGTTGGGAGAGGTCATGCCCAGTATGCGAAGGAGGTTAGGGAGAAGTTCAAGGACTACTTCAACAATGAAGGTCAAGTACCATGGCAGGATCGTATGGTGTTGATGCATTAATGGATGTAAAATTCATGTAGAAATACATATATAACAGTTTAAGCTCTTTTTATTTTCCTCAATGCCAGTACAAAGTTTTTAGCCTACCAGTAATGAAGTGACTAACAATAAAGTAACCCCTTCAATCTGCAAAAGTTCTGACTTTACTCAAAAGGTGAAATTTGAAGCAGTGTGCACTTTGCAGCAATCATACCAAAAACTATAGAATACTTTGAAAAAAAAAAAATTTATAAAATGGACATTCCATAACAACAAGGGGTTAATATGAAAATTGGTGAAATATCTGTCAAATGACAGAAAGTGAAGGGGAATCTGGAGAGAAATAATGAAATACAAACTGAATCCCAGACTGTTGTTTAAAGCTTCTAGGCTTAGCCACCCCTTTATTTCCTTTTTAAGTTTATCTAGGCTTGGCCATCCCCGACATCTGAATCAGTTACTTCTTTAATAGAGAAATTTTTGTCAATAATTCAATCTGTTTCCTATGAGACAAATTATCTGCTGCAGCCTCGACAATCTGACCCAAGCCAACCGCAAGTGAACTAGCCTGTCCTCTCCTTTTAAAGTAACCGTGAAGCTCTTTCAATGACATCAATGTCATCATTTTCAGATCCCTTTCTTGGCCTTTTACGAATCACAGGAGATTGCCCCTGCTTAGAATTACTTATGTTTTTTGAAGGAGTGTTATCTGACACTTGTGCTACAGGATTTGCTATATTGCAGTAGGTCAGTGGTGATGGTGTACTGGTTGACGCTGGAGATGCTCGGCTTTCAGATGGAGAAGGTTGCGTACAGTCTTCAGGGCTGGTCAGCTGGAAAAGTTCTTCCTCCTGGACAATAGTGCCGCTTTCTCCAACATATTCTTTTCCGAACGTTACTACTGCCATTACATCTGGGTCTGAAGAACACTGTTGAACAGAAGCATGAATTAGCAAGTTACGTTAACCTCTTATTCTGGGAGTCTGTCTGACTCGAGTAAAACTCAACTATAAGCAAGAATGAAATAGTAATCCCAGGATAGGTATCACTCATTGTATTATCCCATAATACATCACACAGTACAGGCATACCCCAGTTTAACGATGTAATTGGTTAGGTGAAAATCCATCGTTAGGTGGGGTATCGTATATCGGGGTACTTTTAACGTGTTTCAACGTGGACCGTTTTCCAGCCTTGGGTTTCCCCCAAACCAAATCCAAAGCCAACCCAGATGAACCCAAAAACGGGTTTAAAGGCAATCTAAATGGCCTAACAGCTGTCATGGAAGCTAACCTAAGCCTAACACCTGTAAATAACTCACTAAAACCAACAAATAAAATCTGGATATCATTAAATATGTCTGGAAAACATCAAGCATGGTAAACTGTACCCCAAAACGACAACGTTCACCCCACCTATAGCTAAAACACATTAAAGTCTAAAAAAAAAATTATAAATCAACCTAAACACACAATTTTAGTATATCATCGCAATTGGTAAGAGAAAATCAAAAGCCATCGTAAAACGGGTTTTGCCATCATTAGATGGGGTATGGCGCAATTAGTACCCTCATCGTTAAGCCGGCGTATCATTTCTAGGGGTATCGTATATCGAGGTATTACTGTACTGTATTTCATTAGGGTACCATGTTTTATCCGCTCATCTGAGTACTACACAATACAGTTTACTACACAATATTGTTTATGGTTACCATTTATTTCCCACTCATCTGTGCACTACACAATACTGTATATGGATACACAGTACTGCACTGCACGGTATACGCATAGCAAATACAGTACTTTCGACAACGGTACTGGTATAATGTTGCTACAAAGTTACAATAAAATAATTTTTTAAAATAACCATATGAATTATTAGGGTACCACCATCGACTTACCGCTTTCAAGTTTGATTCAGTTGGTGCCTGATCAACTAGTGCATCAATAAGAAAAGAAGCGGCATCAAACAATGGCCACTTTGATCCTGGTGTCCCCTCTGAGCCACTGGGAGTCTCTCGTATTTTCTTGTATGCCAGCAGGAAGTACGTTCGTAGATTCTTCAACTTTTGGCGAACCATAGCTGTAAAAGAAATACCGGTACCCATAAATAAGACTAATATTGCAACATAAACATTAAGGGCCAGTGCAGGTTCGGGGGCCTCTCAACATAGAAAATAAAATATATAGCAAATCATACTGGGAAGATATATATAGCCCTACAGTCTGGACAAAAGAGGTTTGACCAGCCTGTTTGAATTACAACCAGAGACTCCTTGCAACTTTAATCTGGCTCAAGTTTCATTACTGACCGACTTAAAAAGGCTGTTTCAACATCTACACCACAATAAAAAAAAAAAACTTTATGCATGCAGGCAAAAAATCAATGTTCCTAAATATTATAATGTAAATTCTGGTATTTAAAATTAATTAGATTAGTAACAGAAGTTAGACCATTGTGCATCAAAGTTTTTTTTTTCTGGTTAGGCCTACGATAGAAATGAGCCCAAAATGAGCCCTATATTGCATTTATTTCATTTGTGGCATCAAGACAGGTGAAGTAATGTGGGATTAGGTTAGATTAGTACCCAGCATGTGCAACAATTATTTTTTAGGTGTGTTTCATATGTAAATTGTTCTCACCATTTAGCTGTGAGAGTTCTGGGTATTCTTCCATGAGAGTGGCTGCAATGTTGTTGAAAATCTCCTGCCTCAGCTTGGTTTGGTGATAAAGAGGATCTCTTGGGTCCCACAGACATGGATTCTGCCTCACATATTCAAGTAATGAGGCCTCAGAAGACCGACACCAAGCCATTTTCTTCTTTATGTTTGCCATCGCGAATTGTTTTGAAGAGATGTTCACTTGGAGTTTGCTGCACGCTGATACACCTTTGTTTTTCGTACTGTGACTGTCTTGCTTTCAGTTTAAACAATAGATTGTATAATTTTTGGATACTGTGCCTGTACTTGCATCAATAGCTGACATAAAATAGCATTTTTAAACAAAACTTTTTTATTCTCACACAACAGGTCTCTATGATTGTCTTCTTACAATACTGTACAGAGGACAAGACAGTAATCACTATGTCTGCCACCCTCACATATATATAATATAACTTTTTAATGAGCATTGGCTTGATTAATCATATATAAAAGCTTCACAAATTTCTCAGGTGGAGCATCAGTTGTCAATTCTGCTCCGTAGTATTGCTGAAAATCGGCAATAAAAGACGGACACGACCGACTCACCAAAATATCGGCAATTCTAGCCGAGTGTCAGGCGAGTTTGTGTTGCCGGCTATTTATTGCCGAAAAAAGTGCTCGTGTGACCCGGGCTTAAAGACAATTAGTAGAAGTACAGGACACGCTACCACCCGACCGCCATAGGCTCCAAGGAAAAGCCTTAGGCAATAAGTGGCCTAAGTCGCTGGATACTTTAATTATAGGCTACTTTAATCTTTTCCTGTGACCGATGATGATGATGATGATGAGGTGGAGGAGGAGGAGGATAATGATTATTACCGCGGAGAAATTGCTGCTTTCTTTTACACAATATAATCTATTACTCATCGCTGAGTCAAGTAATAACAGACAAAGCATACTTAGACTGAGCTAAACAGAGAAATGTCATTACGTACGGTATCTGTTGTCTCTGCTGTATCTCCATTATTCTCATATATTTGCTTACTCTTCTTATCTTTCAGTTATATGGTAAAATTATATGAATTTTCTTTAAGTTAACTGTCCTACTTCGAAAGACCATTTTATCATCCATCAATATCATTATGATTAGTATCATCATCATTATCATCATACTATCCGTCTTCCACAACGGTATGAAGATTATGAAAAGTGTTTAGAAAAGTACAAATGAAACACTTTAGTAGGAGGAACAATCTATGTACTGCCAGTGCAATGGATCGTATATACGTTAATTCATAAGTGAATCCATTATTCAGGTTTAAATGAAGGCATTTCCAACACTGATAAGTTTTCCATCACAAGGTTCCTTTCATCCTAAATTAAATTTCTTAATCAAATCTTCTCTAACCCGTGGCTCGTCTCTAGGGAAAGCAATTATTGATATTCGACTTCATTAATCAGCCAGTATACGAGAAGTTCCTAATGCCGTTTACCGGTATCTGCCACTGGCATTAACAACCTTTATGAAGAACTTCTGACCTGTCTTCTGGTGAGTTTGCGAGACATAATAATATATGGAATAGACTGGAGCACCAGTCGAGCAGGGCGGTACTCCCAAGATGGATGGAAAGCTGATGACAGGGAGAGCTGGAGCTCCCATCTCATCAGCCCATGGGATTAGTTCCTGACCATTCCCCTTTGCTGAACTTATTCAGTGTTTCAGTAACACAGAGAGTAGGCCAGCATGCTCTCCAGTTAGTTTCTCTAACTGTCAGCACCAGACTTCATGCACATTATACACTATACTTCGTTTTCAAAATTTTAGGGAAAAATGGCATCTTATAACATAGCCTCGGAGTCCCCTGAGGGGGACCATAAATGCTCCCACCTTCTGCCCCTCTCCCGAGATGACTCAACGAGCTGCAGAGAATCACTGTCTGACTCACTTTTTCTTAATTTCTGCAACATTCGCTGCTTTTCCTCTAACTTTCTCTCTGCTGAACACCACCTCTGCTCCTCTAAACTTCATCTTATCTTCTTAATTGAGACTCAACTGTCTGAGGCAACTGATAGCAAACCCTTTTCTGTATCCTCCTACTTTCTTTATAATCATCTCAAACCCAGAGGTGCCTATTGTGTATATATATGCAATGACATCTTGCTTTCGTGTTCCTGAACTTGATTCTTCTGACTTCTTTACCCTCTGGCTTCGGCTTTCCTGTCATTCTCTGCCTAAATATATCTGTGCTGTTTACGTATCCAATAATTCTACTAACTATGAAAATTTTTTTTGACTATCGTACTTCATCGATGGAACACAGCCTATCCATTTCTCCTTTCTCAGAAATCTCCATTCCAGGAGATTTCAAAGTTCACCACCACCTTTGGCTCTCCTCTCCTTTCATAGATCCACCTGGTGAACAAGCCTCCATCTTTTCTGTCCTTAATGACCTAGAGCAATTTGTACAGCACCCTACCTGTATCCCTGACTGCCTTGGAGGGAGTTCCAACATACTGTACCTGGCCTCTTCCTTACAACTAATCCTTCTGCTTCGGCTCCTCTGATCACAACCTTATTACCTCAGCCTGTACTATCTCTCCGGTACGGCCTGTGGATCCTCCAAAGAAACGTTGGTTGCGGCACTTTGGAGTGATGATTGAGAGGTCCTCAGGCAGTACATTGATTTCCCCTGGAATGATTATTGCTTCCATGGCCAGGAGCAATCTGAGTGTGCCTCGCACATTCCAAAGGTTATTCTCTCGGGCATGGAAGCATACATTCCTTTCTCATATCCTTTAACTAATGCATGAAAGCCTCGGTTTAATCACAATTGTTTTTAATGCTGTCCACAACAAGGAGAGGGCCTATAAAAGGTACTGGAGCGAACCTACCATTGAATCACCTCTTACTTATGTTTCTGCCCGAAATTGTGCTAAGTCTGTTCTTTGCTCTGCTAAAAATAATTTCATTCATACTAAATGTTCTCAACTCTCCAACTCGAATTCTTCCTGCTTCTTTTAACACCTTGCCAAAAAACCTTTCTAACAACTTTACTTCATCATCCTTCCCTCCTCTTTTCTGCTCTGATGACTCTATAGCTATTTCTTCTACTGATAAAACAGATCCCTTTGCTCAGACTTTCTCCTCCAATTCCATCTTTGATGATTCCAGTGCTGTTCCTCGATCACTTCCCCCCTTTGAATTCCTCATGGCTGACATTAAAATTTCTTCAATTGATGTATTTTCTGCCATCACTGGCCTCATTTCTAACAAGGAAAATGGGCCTGATAGGGTCCCTTCTGTTGTCCTCAATAACTGTGTTTCTGTGCTTACACCCTGCCTAGGTAAACTCTTTTGTCTTTGTCTATCAACTTGTACCTTTCCTTCTTGCTTTAAGTTTGCTCTCATTCAGCCAGTCCCAAAGACGGGTAACCATTCCCAGCCCTCTAACTATCGCCCAACTGCTTTAACATCCTGTGTCTGAAAACTTTTTGAGTCCATTCTTAACAGCAAAAGTTTAAAGCATCTTTCCTATCACAACCTTCTTTCTGATCGTCAGTATGGGTTCAGTCAGGGACGCTCCACTGGCATTCTTCTCACCTACCCTTCAAACTCCTGGTCATCCTCCTTTCTGGACTTTGGCGAAAGTTTTGCCATTGCACTTGACATCTCAAAGGCTTTCGATCGAGTCTGGCATAAATCTTTAATTTCCAAACTGCCCTCTTACGGTTTTTATCCTTCTATCTGTGTCTTCATCTATAGCTTCCTTTCTGGTCGTTCTATAGCCGCTGTTGTAGACGGCCATCGTTCTTTTCCTAGATCCATCACCAGTGGTGTTCGTCAGACTCTGTCCTATAACTAACTCTCTTCCTTTTATTCATCAATGACCTTCTAAGCTATACTTCTAAGCCTTTCCACTCATACGCTGATGACTCCATCCTTCACCTTTCCATTCCATTCCCGCAACGTCCATCTCAGCAGTTACTTCAACAAACAAGGGATGAGGCTATGGCACACTTAATGTCTGACTTGGCTCGTATCTCTGACTGAGGTAAAATTAATCTTGTTTTTAATGCATCAAAGACTCAGTTCTTACACCTATCAACCTGACAAAGTCTTCCACAGGTGTACCCACTAATGTTTAATAATATTCAGCTTAATCCTGCATCATCCTTGAACATGCTTGGGGTTTCATTCACTCAGGACTTATCTTGGAAAGATCATATTACATCTCTTGTAAAATCTGCTTCCAAGAGATTGGGTGTGCTAAGCTGACTTCGTTCCTTCTTTACCCCTGCACAATTGTTGACTCTTTACACGGGTTTTATCCACCCCTGTATGGAGTACAACTCTCATGTGTGGGGAGGCTCCCCACATACAGCTCTTCTCAATAGGGTGGAGTCAAAGGCTTTTCGTCTCATTAACTCTCCTCCTCTTACTGGCTTCCTTCCACCTCTGTCTCTTCACCACACTGTTGCATCTTTATCTTTTTTCGATCGCTACTTCAATGGTCACTGCTTCTCTGAATTGTCTGCTTGCATTCCTTCACCTTTACAACGGGCCTTAGCACCCGTCTAGCAGCAAACTCTCATCCCTTTTCTGTCCAGCTCTCTAAAGCAAAAGTTAACCGTTACTCGCAGTCATTCATTTATGCAACAGATTAACTCTGGAACTGTCTATCTCTGTCTGTACTTCCTGCTAGCTATGATCTCCAGTCTTTCAAACGCAGTGTGTCCAGACATCTCGAAATGATCTGATCTTGAATGTGGCTCTCTCTTGTATTTTGATTTTCTCTTGGAAGGACAAGTTTTGCTTGTTCGTGGCCTTTAGTTCCTTCTTCCTAGCATAAAAAAAAAATCTATCAACAGTGGTGTTCCTCAGGGCTCTGTCCTATCACCAACTCTCTTCCCTTTATTCATGAATGATCTTCTAAGCTGTACATCTAACCCTATCCACACATACGCTGATGATTCCACCCTTTACATTTCCATTCAGTTCCCACAACGTCCATTTCAGAAGTTACTTCAACAAATACGGGATGATGCTATAGCACACCTAATGTCTGACTTAGTTCGTATCTCTGACTGTGGTAAAAATAATTTTATTGTTTTTAATGCATCAAAGACTCAGTTCTTACACTTATCAACCCGACAGGATCTTCCACAGCAGTACCCACTAATGTTTAATAATATCCAGTTTCATCCTGCATCATCCTTGAACATGCTTGGGGTTTCATTCTCTCGGGACTTATCCTGGAGAGATCATATTACATCTCTTGCAAAATCTGCTTCCAAGAGATTCGGTGTGCTAAGCCGACATCGTAATTTCTTTACCCCTGCACAGTTGTTGACTTTATACATTGGGTTTATTCGCCCCTGTGTAGAGTACAACTCTCATGTGTGTGGAAGCTCCCCATATACAGCTCTTCTCAATAGAGTGGAGTCAAAGGCTTTTCGTCTCTTTAACTTTCCTCTTTTTACAGGCTTCCTTCAATCTTTGTCTCTTCACAACACTGTTGCATCATTACCTCTTTTCTATCACTACTTCAATGGTCGCTGCTCCCCTGAACTGTCTGCTTGTGTCACTCCACCTCTACGATGGGCGCGAAGCACCCGTCTGATAACAAGCACTCATCCCTTTTCTGTCCAACTCTCTAATGCAAGAATTACCCGTTACTCCCAGTCCTTCATTTATGCAACAGGTCAACTCTGGAACTGTCTCCCTCTGTCTTTGTTTCCTACTTCCTATGATCTGCAATCTTTCAAACGCAGTGTGTTCAGGCATCTCGAAATGAACAGATCTTGAATTTCGCTCCTTTTCTATTTTCTTGGAAGGAGCGGTGTGGGCTTTTAGCGTTTGATTCCTTTCTGGCATAAAAAAAAAATAATAATTATTGCCATATTATCCTGCCAAGCACACTGAGATCTTGTGCGTGATATTTATACCGCTTATTTTGATTCTGTGGGTAGCCTACATTGATAAACGAACGGACAGACAAATGGATAGATAGACAGGTAGGTAGAAACACAGAAAGATAGAGACAGGCGGATATAAAGACAGATATATAGATAGTCAAGCATAGGTAGATAGATTGACAAGCAGACAAACATAGTATACGGATAGAAAGACAGATTGACAGATTGATTGATTGAGTGACTGACAAAAAGATAGACAGAGACAGACAAATAGACAGATAGACAGGTAGGTAGGTAGGTAGGTAGAGAGAGAGAGAGAGAGAGAGAGAGAGAGAGAGATCTTAATATATGCTATTCACCGTACAAATCAATAGGGTAGGTGCTGGAGAGCCTCCTCACCTCGCAAGAGTGGGGCGGTGTATGTGCTCAATGGTAGTAGTAGCAGTAGTAGTAATAGTAATCGCAGTCGTAGTAGTAGTAGTAGTAGCAGTAGTAGTAGTAGTAGTAGATCAACCCCAGTCTGGATGAACAGACCCATGAACTGCAGGCAAGCAATCCCTTTTGCAGAACTGTTCCATACAGTGAACCGACGATCCCTTGCAATGGACGGTGCTTCGCTGTGGCGAGGCACACGAAAAAGTTTCCTGGAAGGCCGCAGCATTTGCGTCTCTCCATCTAGTTAACAGGGGTACCACTGCAGGGCCCACTTCATCCTTGTATATCGCTATACGGTTACCATTCAATGTTGTAAATAGATTTCTGGATTACAGGAAACCATTTGGCTTGGCATTCTGTGCAAAGCCACCAAAGAAAGATGTAGGCATAATGGTGCAACTGGGCATGATGGTGCAACTGGTGATGGTGCAACTGGACGTGACGGTGCAACTGGTGATGGTGCAACTGGACGTGACGGTGCAGCAGGACGTGATGGTGCAACTGGACGTGACGGTGCAGCAGGACGTGATGGTGCACCCAAAAGGGGTACAACTGCTGGTGATGGTGCAACTGGCGATGGTGCAACTGCTGATGGCGCAACTGGTGGTGACGGGACAATTGGTGACGGTGCTACTGGTGGTGGTGCAACTGGGGATGGTGTCACTGGTGGTTCACATGCTGGTGGGGATGCAAGGCAATGCAGTGTGCAGGGCAGGTCGAATGAGACGGGTCCCCACTCTAAACAAAGTAACAAAAGAGATCACAGAGATCGTAGGAAAAACTAATCACCTCAGTTTATTCTTAAAATAGTATCATCATCATTATCATTCGGACCTCTTTTCTCACCCAAGGGCAGGGTGAGGAGTACCAATGTCTAGACAGCACAAACTTGCCCAATCCAAATAGGCCACACTTCCATTCACTCATCATTCAAGCCCCCGGAATCCTGGCTCCACCGGATACGCCAAAAACATTCACCACATTCTGCAGCTTCACACAGCGTATCCGACTGAGTCAATCCGGATGCTGCCATGCTCACAAAAGGTGTCAAATCCCTGATCACACACTTCTCCTCACAAAATTCATCCAGCCAGCTTGATCTCTCGTCATTTCCCTAGCCTCACCGACTTCCAAACATCTCTTCCTCACACACTCATCCACCATATCTCTCCACCTTCTCCTTGGCCTACCTCGCCTCCTCCCTCCTTCAAATTCGCTCAGGTATACCTCTTTCACCACTCTATTGTTATCCATTCTTTCCACACGACCATACCATCTCAGGACACTCTTTCCGATTCTGTGTCCACTGACTTCCTCACTCCACACCTTTCACGAATCACATTATTTCGGATCCTATCCACCCTTCGTACTCCACATACATTCCTCAGCCGTCCCATCTTCACTGGTCTTACTCCTGACTTTTCATTTTCATGCCACACCAAAGTCTCACACCCATATGTTAGAGTTGGCATTAACACTCCCTCATGCAAGCCTCGTGCAGCTGCAACATTCAAGCCTCTGCTTCTTATCAAGGCCTTCATTTCACAAGCCACTTTTTTTTTTCCTTGTGTCACTCTACTTTCAACATCTTTTGCACCTTTTCCTCTCTTTTTTATCACTGTACCCATGTATTTGAACTCACTCACCAATTCCAGTCTCTCTCCATTCACTGTGACATCACAATGGGAGTCACCTTCTTTCTCAATAACCATCACTGTACTCTTCTCTACATTTACTCTCAAGGCACGACGCTCACAGACATCAGCAAAACTCTGCACTAGCCTACCAAGTTCTTGTCCGATACATGTAAGCAGTACTGCATCATCAGCATACAACAAATTTGAGATATTCCATTTATCTCCATTCATTACCAGCGCCATCCCTCTCTCCATTACTCGTGTTTTTACTTCTCTCATCACCCCATCCATATATATATTGAACAACCAAGGGGATATCACACAACCTTGTCGCACACCCACACCTATCGTAAACCATTCACTTAGATGCCCATTAACCCTTAAACATGATTCATTACCATCATAAAAACTCTTGACAGCACCTAACAGCTTACCATCTACACCATACATGCGCAAAATTTTCCACATCCCCTCTCTGTCTACTTTGTCGTGTGCTTTTTCCAGATGCATGAATGCCATAAACACCTTATGGTCCTTCTCACAAGCCTTCTCTGTTACCTGTCTCACTGCAAATACTTGATCCACACATCCTATGCCACTCCTAAAGCCACCCTGTTCATCACTCACTAGGACTTCTGATATCTCTCTTACTTTCTCTATAATAATTCTTCCATATACCTTCCCTACCACACTCAACAAACTTATGCCACGATAATTCTTGCACTCACTTCGCTCACCTTTATTTTTGTACATGGGTACAATCACAGCCTTTTTCCACTCTCCAGGCACAGTTTCACTCATCCATGCCTTCTTACATATCTCCAACAAGCACTTCATTCCACTCTCTCCACTACACTTAAGCATCTCTGCATACACCTCATCATCCCCAGCTCCTGTCCCATTTTTCAGTCATTTCACAGCGCTCTTCACCTGTGCGAGTGTCACGTCTCCTGGCACTACATTCCTTCTCTGCACACCCCCAAAAACAATCATTTGTACAGCCGCTCTGCTCTCTCTATTCCCATTCATCAGACTCTCAAAATATTCTTTCCATCTGGTCCTTACTTCATCTCCATGAGTTAGTAACCTACCACCTGCAACCTTCACACCATCACATTTCTTTCCGCTTTCACTTCTACATTTCCGCACCTCTTTCCAGAATAACTTTCTATTTTCAGAGTAGTTTGGATTCATTATTTTTCCCAGATCATCATTTACCTCCTTCTTTTTCCTCTTCACTAGTCTCTTTACATGCTTCTTTGCTCACGATATACTCAGTTCTTATTTCAACTGAACCCCTGCCCTGTAACCACTTTAGCCACTTCTTGCTCTTTTCCTCCAATGCTCTCTCAACCTCCTCATCCCACCATGCCGTACCCTTCGTTTTTGTTGATACTTTTGCCACACCACACACCACTTTAGCATTCCTAACTAAGGAATCCCTATATGCATTCCACAGGCTGTCCAGATCCATTTCTTTCCAGTTCACTGATTCTAACTCGTCCTCTGCTTTGGTCCTGTAATCATCTGCCATTTCATTGCTCCTCAGCTTCTCAACTTTCAATCTTTCTCCCTGAATGCTCCTCTCTCTCTTGATCCACCTCACTCCTCTCAGCTTGACTTTGCATACCACGATCATATGATCTGACAGATCTCCACATCGTCCTCTCACAGCCCTCGTATCAGCAACCATTCCGATCATCGACCTCTCTACGAGCACGAAATCAATCAGGCTTCTTTCCACTCGATCCCTGTTTCCTTTATACCATGTATATTTATGTGCATCTTTGTGTTTGAAATAAGAATTACAAAAGCACAATCTCCTCTTCTGACACATATCCTTTAGTCGATTCCCATTATCATTTTCTCCTGGTACTCCATAACAACCCATTATCTCATCCTCAGGACCAGTGCCTACTCTTCCGTTCATATCCCCCAACACGATCACTTTATAGCTCCTGGGCATTTCTCCCACTACTTCACCCAGCTCATCCCAAAACCTGTCTTTCTCTCTCTCACTCCTGTCCTCACACGGTGCATACGCTACAATCACTGCCACTTTCATTTTCTCAAACTTGAACTTGACATACATACACCTCGAGCAGACACATTTGTAGTCTCTCATTCCATTCTGCCACACCTCATTCATCAACAAAGCAACTCCTTCCTTACATCTTCCTCTCCCATTCATTCCCGATCTTACACATTTCACATTTCGCACCCTTTCATCTTCGTTTAACACAGTGCCATCACAGCATATCTTGCACTCTTGAACACATTCACCACTTCCACCCTCTCGCTCTCCTCATTCACACCTCTCACATTCCACATGGCCACTCGAGTCTGCCCATTTGGCTGGGTTCCTGGGCAGATATTGGGCCCTCCGAGGGTCTCTGAAACGACTGCCATGATTAAGTGATTTTGGATAGGGGAACTTGGGGGACACTTAACCCTGCCAGAAACCCCGGTTATATGGTTACCACCCAACATAGAAAATGGTTTCCTGGGTACAGGAAACCATTTGGCTTGTCACTCAGTGTAGAGCTCATATGGCATCACTCTACATTGAGTGAGTGGATGATGGGTGTCCCCACCTACCACAAAATAAAAATAGTATCTTGCCTACAAAATAACTATCCAGTTTATAATTAATGGAACCCGTTAATTTTTTACCATTGACTCGTTAGGTAATGAAGATTTTTCTAATATTCTTGCTTATGATCATTCTGATTCAATTTCGGTTTTGTCATGAACTTTGATCCCTTAGCTGTTCATGACGATAATTATAATACAGACCTAGACGTAAATAATTTTTATAGGCAAACGAGAAATCTGTGCATCCCGAAATCAGAACACATATTTCTTTGCTCTTCTGCTTTAACAAGCGAAATTGACACATTTACTATACTTTCTATGAGCATTCGACGCATACCTACAAATCTTCAATGCTTTATTGATAACGTACTAACAAGTACCTCTCTAAATATTGATGTAATGGGGTTCACTGAAACAAGATTGGATCCAGATCTTGCTGCATTATATCACCTTCCTGGATATAATTTTTATAACAATTGTAGGAATAGAAATGGGGGTGGTGTTGCAATGTACTGTACATTTCCAGTTGTTTTTGTTCAACTGCTTTACTGGATATGTGTATATCAGAACCCCTCAGAGAATGTTTATGTGTCGAAACTACAGTTAGAGACAAAACATATTTTTTTGCTCGTATTTATAGACCCCCTAGCGGTAATAAGCAGCTCTTTTTAAATACATCAAATGGATTATTAAGAAATATTAATACTAAAATATACCACGGTGTAAATTTTATCGGTGATTGAAATCTCGATCTTTTGAAGCACAATGAAAATGTTTTTGTGAATGAGTTCATAAACTTGATGTATTCTAATTCATTAATACCTTTCACTTCGAAACCTGTTCGAGTAACAGACACAACGGTCACACTAATTGATTATATTTGGACTTCAACAGCAGAATTAAATAAAGCTAACTTCATAATACATACAAATATATCAGATCATTTTCCCATAATTGCCCAGTGTAATCTTAAAAGCATAATAAAAGTGCCCCGAAGTATATTCAAGCAAGGATTATTACAAATGCCTCAATGGACAGTGTCAGTAGAGTGCTATCACTTTTAAGTTGGGCCAATGCCCAAATGAAGCATACAACTGTTTTTATGATAGTTTCAATGTCTTACTCCAGAAACATTTTACACTAAAATCCCTTAATATACATATCAAGAATGACTAAAATCCATATATCACTTTAGCACTAAAAAAAGAGTATTTAAAGAAAAACACAGACTAGAAAGATTGGCTAAAAAATGGCCAATAATATATGGGAAATATATAAATCATACCGAAATAAATTAACATCTATTTTGAGAGCTGCTAAAAATAAATATTATAAGGATCAATTAAAAGATAACCAGGGGAATCCTAAATCTCAATGGAAGACTATTAATGCTCTACTTGGCAGAGATAATAGTACCGTAGATAGACACACAATTAACTTAAAACCCCATTCTAATGATAAAGCCAGTGCATTCAACAACAATTTTCTAAATCATGGAAACGTATCCTACTCTAACACAAGTAACGAAACCGCATATCTACAGTATATACAAAACCCACCTAACTTCTCAATGCGTCTTTCTCCCGTAAAAAATACTGAAATTGAACAATACTTAAAAGCGGTAAAACCTACCGCTGCTGGTTATGATGAATTTCCTCCTAAATTATTGAAGCACAACTCGACATCAGTTTCAGCTCCAATTGCGCATATAGTTACCCTTGCATTTCGGACCGGGATTTTTTCAGATAAACTAAAAATGGCCAAAGTGATTCCCTTGCATAAGTCTGGTAATAATGATGATACCAACAACTATCGTCCAATTTCAATACTTCCGGCCTTCAGTAAAATAACTGATAATGCCATCTGCATTCGTCTTACTATCTTGAAAATAATAATTTACTCAGCGACAGTCAAGTTGGATTTCGGGGGAATCGATCTACAGAGTCGGCTGTGCTACAATTTGTTAAAAATATATACTAATATTTGGAAGAAAAGTTGTATGTTGCAGGGGTGTTTATTGATTTATTCAAAGCTTTTGATTCTTTGAACCATCATATACTAATTGACAAATGAAAACATGTTGGGATTAGAGGTGTGCCACTGCAGCTATTTAAGAACTACATCAGTAATAGGTCGCAAGCAGTCTATTGCAATTCTAAGTATTCAATTTTTAAATCTGTTTCAAAGGGAGTACTTCAGGGATCAATTTTGGGCACTATCTGGTTCCGTATCTATATTAATCATATAACTTGTGCTAGCTCCAATTTCAAATTTGTTATATATGCTGATGACACCAATCTTCTATTAACAGATAAGAATATTACCTCTTTACACACTAATCTCAGCAGAGAGTTAAATTCAATTGTTAAGTTGGTTAAATGTAATAAACTTCAGTTAAATGTGACCAAAACTAATTATATTTTCTTTCAAAATCGTTCTATGAAAAGCAGTATGCCTCCTTCGATTTTAGAGGGTGAAATAATAAAACGGGTTGACAACACAAAGTTTCTTGGCATCTGTATCGATGAAAATTTAAATTGGAGTTATCACATTAATGCAGTATGCACGAAACTATAAAAAATGTGCGGTGTACTATATAGGATCCGCTATTAGCTTACCACTGAAGCTATGATTAGCATATATTATACGTTATGTTACCCTCACCTTATCTACTGTACTGTGTGTATTGTGTGGGGCTGTACCTGGTCATCATTCTTAAACAGAATAGTCGTAGCACAGAAGAAAATTCTGAGATGCATATATAAGGGTAAATTTGACTCCACTGACAACATATTTATGTCTGCAAAACTGCTGAAGTTTCAATTTGTTCATAAATATTTTCTTTTGTTATTTGCTTTTAGTGATATCAAAGACTGCTCAGGAAATACAGTTTTTACATCAGTAAACACTATTCATAACACTAGAGGGAATAACATTAATCCCATATGGCCACAATTTCGAACAGTTCTTTATAAAAATAGCATACTATGTACCGGTCCACAGTTGTGGAACTCTCTGCCTGCAAATATAGGCTAAAGGATCTTATTAACTCATGTAATAGGTCTTCATTTAAAAGGAAAATAAAAGGTTATTTATTTACTCTACAATGTTCGTAATTTCTGGGTAATGTTATTTATGTATGTATATCTGTATATGTGTATATGTGTGCATGCATATGTAATGTGTATATGTAACGTGTGTGTGTATATATAATTTCGGATTTTAGATTCGTGTATTTGCCTGTGCTAAATCTAAGAAACAATGTAACCAGTATCGTATCTGCCAAGAAGCTCCGGCTCGGCAGACCGTGTCACTTCTTTGTATTGTGTTGATATATGTATTATGTTCTCTTATTGGCAATAAAAAAAAAAAAAAAAAAAAGTTTTCAGTTGTCTTTGTCTTTTTTTCATTTTCTCTTTCCTTTCACTCCTCAAACTGCATTTCCTTACTTCCCTTTGTGTCTCTCTTTGTTTCGTTTTATACTCCTCTATCTCTTTGTACAGGCAGGGAAAGTTCCGCATTACCCACCTCTTGAAACACTGGTGTGATACGGTTGAATGTGTAGCGGCAGCCAGACCTCATGCGTCTGGTAACTGTGATTGTGAAGGAGGGGGCGACGGGGGATTGGGGGCAGAAGAGAGTTTGGTGATTGGTTGGGAATCACGTGTAAATCTGCAATGTATGACTTGGACGGTATGTTTGAGGTAATTTAGAAGGATAATTGACAATAATTATGATGCTGGCAACTTATTTCAAAAATTACGTTCACGTCTGTAGAGCTTGTGTCGGTAGGAAAGCTATGGAAGTTTGCTGGGTTCGGACAGAGGTTTGAATGCTCTGATTCTCTCTTTCTCTCAACTTTACAGTAACATGAGACCTTTCCCCAGGAGATATTCGTAATGGTATAACATATATTTATATTTTGTGTTAACTCAAAAACAAAGCCTCTATAATATATATATAGATAGATAGATAGATAAATAGATAGATATAGATATCTATATCTATCTATCTATCTATCTATATATATATATATATATATATATATATATATATATATATATATATATATATATATATATATATATTGTTACGGAACAGAGAAAAATAATGTACACTTTAAGTGAGAGTACTAAAAATCACTACTGTCCCGTAAAGTTCCAGGTTCAAAACAAAGAGTTAGGTAAAATTACAAGTTAAAGTTTAATGCTCAAACTAACAACAAAACATTCAGGACTCATAAGGATAATGTAATGGCAAAAAACAGGTTAAATATATTGTTAACTGCAATAGCCTCTATTAACACGAAATTAGCAAGAGTAAATTTATCTAAGTCAGCCCTGATAAAATGAGATACCAGATAATACTCAGTGAATGCAAGATACATAATTACAGATAATATTATTAATAAGGGCTGATACCCAAAACACATGAATTACCAAACCCTTACTAGGCCTAAGAATTAACACCTTATGCTACACAGTACAAAAAAAAATGCAATAACACTTATACTCAAATTACACAGCTGCTAGATGGTTGGAGACTTCCTGAGCACTCACAATACGAGTAATAACCGTACAGGGGAGGACAGAGATGTGAACAAAATGAGGAGTAAATCTAAGTGTCAATTAATGCAGAGACTGAGCTCATTATATAGGGGCCGGCAGAGCTTGATACAACTTGTAAGAAGGACGCGCAAATGAAGCCATGGGGACAAAGAGTTGACACTCCTGCTATGAACAACAGAAAGAACGACTTACTCTACTATAAGGGAGGAGGGGGGGGATTGAGGTAGAACGTGCTCGTGATCAAACATGCAGCATACTGTACGTCAGAATTACACAAAGGATGATGAAATCATAGGCTATGTAACACCTCCCCACAAAGAAAAACAAATTTACAAAGGAAATTTCTTATTACTCTAAAACAATCTGTCTAAAGTCTAGATAAGCAATCTGCAATAACATTTTCTTTCCCCTTGACATGTTGTATGTCTAATCAATACTCCTGAAGAAGTAGACTCCATCTTGTCAATCTCTGATTTTTATCTTTAAACTTACTAAGGAATTTCAGTGGGTTATGATCGGTATAAATGACTATGGGGTCAAAACCAGAACACAAATAAAATGAAAAATGCTGTAAACCCAAAATCAAGGCCAAAAGCTCTTTCTCAATAGTTGAGTAGTTCTTTTGAGGTGGAGTGAACTTCTTACTGTAATAAGATACAGGGTGTTCAATACCCTGATCATCCTCTTGCAGCAAAACAGCCCCAGCTCCTGTATCACTTGCATCAACAGCCATCTTAAAAGGTTTAGCAAAATTTGGAGTAGCGAGCACTGGCTGACTTAATAGGATAGCTTTAAGTTTGTTGAAAGAGGATTCACAGTTATCGGTCCAGACAAATTTAACTCCCTTTTTCAGTAGGTCTGTAAGTGGTGATACAAGAATTGAAAAGTTAAGAACAAATCTCCTGTAATAACCTACCATTCCCAAAAATCTTTGTAGCTCTTTCCTACTTTTAGGTCTGGGAAGATCACTTATAACCTGAACCTTAGCTGCTGCTGGTGCAACATGTCCATCACCAATTACATACCCAAGGTACTGAACTTTAGCTTGACCAAACGCACACTTGGATAAATTAGCTACAAGATTAGCCTGAACCAAACGCTCAAGAAATTTACTGACATGGCACAGGTGATCTTTCCAGTTGTCACTGAAGATTAATACATCATCAATATAAACAACACACCCTGCCAAACCCTCTGTTACAACATTCATGAGCTTCTGAAATGTGGCTGGTGCATTCTTCATACCATATGGCATTTCAGAACATGCAAAAGTCTTTCCTAGTGTTACAAAACATGAGATCTCCCTAGCACGTTCAGTCATAGGTACTTGCCAGTATCCCTTTAACAAATCAAACTTACTTATGTACCTAGCCTTTCCGATCTTGTCTATGCAATCTTCCACACGAGGGAGAGGGTAAGTGTCTGTTTTGGTTATCTGATTAACACGTCTGTAGTCGATGCAAAGCTGCTGTGACCCACCTGGCTTAGGGACTAGAGTGACAGGAGAACTCCACTCGCTCTGACAGGGCTCAATCATCTTGTGGTCCAACAGGTAGCCAAGCTCCTTCTGGATGAGAGGAACTTTCACTGGATTCACACGGTAAGGAGGCAGTTTAATTGGCTTTGCGTCTCAACATCGACATCATGCATCAACACAGTGGTTCTTCCTGGAGTGGCACGGAACACTTGCGGGTACTCCTGCAGTAATGCCGAAAACTCCTGCCTTTCCTCGGGAGGTAGATGAGAAACCTTAGTCTGGAGATCATTCATGATATCAGGATTCTTCCCCAAACTATCACTCAGGCTCATACTGCATGGGAGAGCTTCACTTGCAGACTCGGGTGGAACAGCTACAGTGCAGACTGGATTATTTTCGTCCCGCCTGTGATATAACTTTAGCATGTTGATGTGACAAAGTTGCTTGTTCTTTCTACGATCTGGTGTGGCGATGACATAGTTGACATCACTGAGTTTCTTCTCCACGAAATAAGGACCACTAAACTTGGCTTGAAGAGGTTGCCCATGCACCGGTAGCAGAATCAAAATCTGATCTCCTGGCTGAAAGTGGCGTAACCTGGACTTCTTATCATACCAAGTCTTCATCTTCTCCTGAGCAGCTCCTAAATTCTCTCTCGCCAGCTGTAAAGCAGTGGACAGCCGTTCTTTGAACTTCATCACACACTCCAGCAGGTTGACGTCATCTTCCTCCGACAGCCAGCATTCCTTGAGTAACTTAAGGGGTCCCCTTACTTCATGGCCAAACAGTAGTTCAAAAGGTGAGAAGCCCAGTGATTCATTTGGAGATTCTCTTGCGCCAATACAACAAATGGAAGACCTTTATCCCAGTCTCTCTGATGTTCCAAACAGTATTTCCTGAGCATCGATTTGAGTGTTTGATGATATCTCTCCAACGCTCCTTGGGTTTGGGGATGATAAGCTGAAGACGTGATCTGGGTGATGCCCAACTCTTTCAGAGACTGCTTGAAAACATTTGACATGAAATTACTTCCCCAGTCTGACTGTACCTCCTTGGGCAGACCAAACTTTGTGAAGAACCCCAGCATTCCTTAACCACGTTCTTTGCTGAGATATTTCTAAGTGGAATGGCTTCAGGATAACGAGTAGCCATGTCAATCAGGGTCAACACATAAGAAAATCCTGAAGAAGTCTTAGGAAGAGGGCCCACAATATCCACCAACACACGGGTGAAAGGCGCCTCAAAAGGAGGAATGGGAACTAGAGGTGCAACCTTTTCGGTCTGATTACACTTCCCCACAACTTGACAGGTGTGACAAGACTTACAATACCAGGAAACATCCCTGAAGATACCTGGCCAGTAGAAGTGTTTCAAAATGCGTACCACAGTCTTCCTCACTCCAAGGTGTCCTGCCAAACTGGAATCATGAGCCACTCTAATGATATCCTGCCTACAAACACGAGGGATGACAACTTGATGTACAACCTCCCATTCACAGTCGGCTGATGCTGTTGGGGGTCTCCACTTCCTCATAAGTACTCCTGACTTTATATAATAACAAGTAGAAGCACCAGCTGACTCTTCCTCACTGCAAGCAGAGTTAGCTAGACCTTTCAACTCAGGGTCAGCAACCTGCAACTCAACCAACTCTTGACGAGACAAATTATCAACACTACGGGGTACTGCCTCATCTGGTGAGTGGTCCAAATTAGCAAGAAAAGTGTCAGCTAGGATAACATCATCATCATTATCCTCTAAGTCACCAGTAACTTTAGACTTAGCCCTAGTGACAGCACACGCAGGGAACACATCAGGGACATCACAATCCTGGGCCGCAGCCACTGGCTCACTAGACAACTGAGGAGCTGGACACACTTGACTACCACCAATATCATTTCCAAGTAAGAAAGTTACACCTGACATTGGGAGTGTCTCAACCAACCCAACCATAACGGAACCATTAACAAAACCAGACTCTAAATTCACTCTGCACAGAGGGACAGAGAAGTAATTATTCCCTACACCTTGTAAGATTACAGTTTCATCAGAGGAATTAACATTAGAGCCTAGAACACTGGTCAGCATAAGGGATTGGCAAGCACCTGTATCACGATATATTTTAACTGATTTCCTGTCATTACTGTCCAGAGGACTGACAAAACCATCAGACAGGAAATTAGCACATGAACTCTTGAGAGTGTCACCCACGTTACTGCTCAAAGGAGAGAATTTAAGTTACCCCTCAAAGCAGGTTTAGTCAACTCAGTTAAAGAATTCTGGGAACTCTCAAGGGTGGACACTAGACCAATTGACTGAATATTTAAAGACTCCTTTTTGTTCACATCACGCTGTCTCCTGAAACATTTCTCCGTAGTATGACCAAGCTTACTACAATAAGTACATTTACTTTTCTGAAATCTAGAGGTGGAGCTGGTAGGCTACTTACTTCCTGAGAAACATCATCCTTATTCTCTTTCCTGTTACCTGTACTCTGAGTAGAGGCAACGTACTTACTCTCAGCTTTCCTTTTTTCTCTAGAATATCTCTTGTGAGTGAGAACATATTCATCAGCTAAAAGTGCAGCATCAGACAAATTATCTATTCTTCTCTCATGAAGATATAGGCTTACATCTTTATTAACACACCTTTTGAAGTCCTCCTGCAAAATCATCTGCTTAAATTTACCAAAATCAGAATCCACATTCTTAGAATTTATCCACTGCTCTAACAGATCTTCTTTGATTTTTGCATACTCAACATGGGATTGCTTATCTTGCTTATAAGTTGTCCTAAATTTTACTCTATAGGCTTCAGGAACAAGCTCATAGGCCTTAAGAATCAAGCTCTTAACTACATCATAATTATCAGATTGATCCTGAGGCAAAGATGCATAAGTTACTTGAGCTTTACCGGTGAGGACAGTTTGAAGGAGTACTGGCCAATACTTTTTGGGCCAATTAAAACCTGTAGCAACCCTCTCAAACAACTGAAAATACTTTGTTAAATCAGATTCATTAAAAGGAGGGACAAGTTTAACATTTTTAGACACATCGAAATCATCAGAGCTAGATGATCCAGTTCCACCTTGTTTCATGCGATACTCATGGTCTGCCTGAATCCTAGCAAGTTCAACTTGTGCGTGAAACTCAGCCTCCTTAACACGAGCCTCCTGCAGGGCTAGCTGTAACGTAGCTAATTCAATCTGCGTTTGCTCATTTGGAGGAGTTACATTAAACAAGCTTTCATTAATCATGTCAACAATTTGATCTTTAGAATGATGAGAGCGAACAGCAATTCCCAATTGTTGAGCAACAAGCTTAAGTTCATTCTTTGTTCTGTTTTCTACATCACACACTGTTTGCACATTTGACAAAAACTCTTTGGCTTCATCAAGCGTAGTAATAGTAGACATCATGAATAAATCACAGTCACAAAATATCAAGCAATATCCTTATGATAATATCCTGAATATCCTGATAAGAGGTCGCCAAATTTATGTTACGGAACAGAGAAAAATAATGTACACTTTAAGTGAGAGTACTAAAAATCACTACTGTCCCGTAAAGTTCCAGGTTCAAAACAAAGAGTTAGGTAAAATTACAAGTTAAAGTTTAATGCTCAAACTAACAACAAAACATTCAGGACTCATAAGAATAATGTAATGGCAAAAAACAAGGGAAATCTTAAGCAATCATTGGCTTCCAGTTCCTGCATGCACCTACACTTATGTAGAGCTCATGGCATGACATTATCATTTGTTATTATTACTGGCAGTAATAATGTCCTCTACAATGTAATGCATTTGACTGCTGCAGCTGCTTCCTTTTCATAATAAAGTGATCCAGGGAACCTCGCAGAATACGTCTTTTCACTTTTTGACCCAGTACAGTGCGCAAGTAGCGTAATTAGCAAGTTGTATGGACTGGTCACTGGTGCAACACGATCTGATGAGAATTGACTGATGACTGATGGCATAGGCGGGTGATGAGCGAATGACACTCAGCTGGTGGCCGGTAAATGTTGCCATGATAGTTTATTTTTCTTGCCAGTTCTGCGACATGTAGGCCTACTTGCCCACAGGTACCCCTAACTAGTTAATTACATAAAACTATTAGTAACAGAGTTTCCCGTTTTGAAAATAATGTGTCATAAGGTACTGTACATAAAAAAATTGAAAATTTCACAGAGCGGCACGTTTCTTGCTTCCTTTCCTGCCTCCTCTCCTCACCCGTCCGGGTGCCAACGGCTCCACGTGCGTAAATTCGAATACCTGTCTCGCACCAATAAAGTAAGTCTTAAATTAAAAGTATATGTGAATACAAGACTTCTTACTCAAAATTGCATATTTTTTCAGTTCTCCAAATATGTGACATACCGAGTATTACACCCTGGATTAAACAAGTATTCGACATTTAAGGTTCGCAGTCTTTTCTGGAGCACATTTAGAAATTTCGGGGGGGGGGCAGGCCCCCATAGCCCCCCCTGGCTGCGCCACTAACAAGTGTCTGTGACGCCAGCGATGTGATGAACTCAAGTTCCAACCATTCATCTGCTTCACAGGACTGGTCCACACTGCGGCTCAATAATTTCGATTGTGTTGCTCTCTGGCGGCCGAAAAAATTGGCCCGCCTCGGGTCAGAAATTTAAGCCGTGTATGTACAGTCAGGGAAAGTTCCGCATTACCCACTGTTCGGAGCATTGGTGGTCGACGAATAGTCACTAAGCAGCAACAAGACCCCACGTGTCTGGTAACTGTGAGTAGGGGGCAGAGTGGCCGGGAGTGGGAGAGTTTGGAGAGTTGCTCACGTCACAGTATCAATAGCCAATGATAATGCGTCCGACGTATTCTCAAAGTGCAAAATCATTATGTTGTTTCTGTGGTATTACACTGTTCTCTTTCTACATTACTGCATTTATAATGTTTACTGCTAAAGATGTGCTTCTTTGCCTTCGTTCTGTAATATTCGATTGGAATGATAGTTACAGAAACTGATCTTTAATTAGGACTTCTCATGTCATTTTGTCTTTAGGATGACGAAAAGTCTCTTAATTGCTCATTTAGATTTTTTTTTAATTATTATTACACACTGAGACTCTAAGTTCGAGATGAATAATTACCAGAATAACACTGGCAATGTTTGCAGGCGGATGTTTACAGTGGAATGACAGAAAATAAATAATTGAACAAATTTTATTAGAATTTTGCGTGTATGTATGTATAGAGATAGATAGATATATATATATATTGTTACATAGCCTATGATTTCATCATCCTTTGTGTAATTCTAACGTACAGTATGCTGCATGTTTGATCACGAGCGTGTTCTACCTCAATCCCCCCCTCCTCCCTTATAGTAGAGTAAGTCGTTCTTTCTGTTGTTCAGAGCAGGAGTGTCAACTCTTTGTCCCCTCTGGCTTCATTTGCGCGCCCTTCTTACAAGTTGTATCAAGCTCTGCCGGCCCCTATATAATGAGCTCAGTCTCTGCATTAATTGACACTTAGATCTACTCCTCATTTTGTTCACATCTCTGTCCTCCCGTGTACGGTTATTATTGTGAGTGCTCAGGAAGTCTCCAACCCTCTAGCAGCTGTGTAATTTGAGTATAAGTGTTATTGCATTTTTTCTTGTACTGTGTAGCATAAGGTGTTAATTCTTAGGCCTAGTAAGGTTTTGGTAATTCATGTGTTTCGGGTATCAGCCCTTATTAATAATATTATCTGTAATTATGTATCTTGCATTCACTGAGTATTATCTGGTATCTCATTTTATCAGGGCTGACTTAGATAAATTTACTCTTGCTAATTTCGTGTTTCAGGCTTTAGCTACCTGTGCCCTGTGTGGCAACCATTACTGAAGTAAACTAATCGTCACTGAACTAAGTGAAGTATTTAACAGATGATGGATTTTCATAGACATTAGCGTTGAGTGTGGTGAGTTGGGACAGTGCGGGACACGGGGTGAGTTGGAACAGTGGGCACCGCAATGTCAAATGCCAAGACATTTCCATTTTATTGTGCCCATTCATTAGCCATGCCCCAAATGTACAATGCTGTTAATACTAGTTTTCTATAGAACCACGATTAATCCATGAAAAACGTGCTTATGTGAAGTAGTAGCATTTTGACCTTTGTAGAATGTAATTTTTGAAAATACACATATTTTGCCAATTTCCCTCGCCCACAGTCATTTCTAGAGCTAAAATAAAAGTCTACTTTTTGGTGGGTGAATTCTTCACTCGTTATAGGCTTTTGTGATTTATTCAGAAAAGGCATTTTATCAGCAGAGCAGTATTAAAGGATTAATAAACAATTGTCCCGACTCGCCCACCATTTTTTTTTTTTTTTTACACAGGGTGAGTAGGGACAACAATTTCATTTGTGATTTTCGTAAGGAAAAACTTAATTTTCATGCATTATATACTGCTATATTTTGGAGTTCGCTGTATTTTTGGTGGTTTTGGGCATCAACAAGTAGATGTTTCTCATTTTCAGGTTGCATGCAT
Source organism: Coenobita brevimanus (assembly GCF_032717465.1). Lineage (NCBI taxonomy): Eukaryota > Metazoa > Arthropoda > Malacostraca > Decapoda > Coenobitidae > Coenobita > Coenobita brevimanus. Next base: position 14,159,110 of record NC_137020.1, on the reverse strand, counting down.
GCCCTAAAGAGAGAAAATACTGTGAGGTGGATTATAGCAAAAAAAGCATATATTGGTATAGTGTTAAAAGTAGGGAAAAAGATTTGTACAATGAAATTTTGGGGAAAGGAGAGGAACTAAGAAATGCAACTGGCCAGTTTGTGATGGTATACTGTATACTGTTCATGATTTTCGGCAGTATATCATTGCTGGACCTGTCTTAGCAGGAACTGTACATTTTACGATGCGAGAGGTGGACAAAGCCTTTCATGATTATAAAAAGCATATTTCTCGGTGAAATTTTTCAGGATAAATAGCTACAGGCAACTTAGTGGAACTCTTAACTACGGATATGTATAGTGCAGTGCATCCTTAAGTGCGAGGCGTGGGGGGGGGGTAGGTTTATGACGGATGTTCCCATACATGAACCCAAATGGTGTAGTGCATTGTGTTTTTATATTTCTCATGGCTAGTCTTTGTGCCCCCCCCCCCAATTATATATTTCTGGCTGCGCGCCTGACACTTGCCAACATTTTCTTTTATCCTTAATTATTATTTACTGGTTAAAATTCAATATCATTTACATCATTATTAGAAAAATACTTTTCCATCATAGTATGAATGTAACCCTAAAGTGATAATAAACTACATTATAAGTGACTTGAAGTAATACTGGATATAATGATTATAAACGACGGAGTTTTAGGTGCATATGGAGATATTCTCGTGTGTGTGTGTGTGTGTGTGTGTGTGTGTGTGGATGAATTACGTAAATAAAAATTATACAAGGTAAATTCGGTTCTCAAATATTTTAGTCATTAGACCTAAGGTAATGATTTATTTTGCTCTGGCTAACGGCACATGATTTACACACCCTTCCTGTCAATCTTTATTATTCTTTCTACTTCAGGTGGTGCTGCATTCAAAGGCTTTCTGGTAACCCAGGAAACCATTTATAAAGTTCGGTGGTAATCATATAGTCGAATATAGGGGTGATGGATAGCTTACACTGGAGCCTCAGTTAACCGAGTAGAGACGCAAATGCGGCATCCATCCAGGAACCAAATCTCTACACTCTTACCGGCTCTGTGGCCTCTGTTGACGGAGTGGAGAGACACAAATGCGACGCCCATCCAGGAACCAAACCTCAACAAACTAACCAATTCCCCATTGTGGTGAGGCGCCATCTACCGTAAGGAAACATCGGTCCCATTCATGGGATGGCCTTGCGGAGGCGATTGTTTGCCTACGGTTGATGGATCTGCTCGGCTAGACTGACCATGGTTACTCTACAACAACAATGAGCTCCACTGACACAGGTTGCCCACAGCTGGACGAAAGTGACCGCCAACTAGTGCAATGGTAGTCTCACCGCAAAGCCAGTGAGGTATCCAGGGGATCCTAGCAAACTTTTGTGTCACTACAGGTCCTGCCAGCAGATGATCCAGTAACAGAAGAATGGCGCTCATTTCAGGTAAGGAAAGGATAAGATAGGCCTATACGAGTATGGAAAAGCGTAGAGTCCTCAGACTTTTCAATACGGTTGTTAACAGGAAATATGGATATAAAACATGAATTTTGCTACCTGCTGTTTGAGTGACATGCAGTTGCTTGTATAGTCAAGGTTTCTTTGCCAGAATTATGCGAACTATTTAATACTATACATACACAAAACTAGAGGGGTACTCAGTGGAGCATCTCTCCGACAAGGGCAACGTAATTTCCAGACCATTCTTTATCATGGGTTAGCTTTTCTCATCATTGATTAGGGTTTCGCAAAAAGTACTGTCCGGATCCAAACTGTAATACGATACGGATCGGTCCCAAAAGTTAATGGATTGTTCCCTGTGCCATGTGCTATCTACCCCCTCACGTTTAGTCCAAATCTTTCATTTAGTTTTTGAGTAATCCTGCTAACAGACGAACAAACTAACAAACATCGGCCTCCAAAGTTTATCGATAGCTTCCTTGGACATGGGCTATATTCCCACCATCCAAATCTTTCTTTTAGTTTTCCAGTAATCCCGCTAATAGACAAACACGGGTGAAAACATAGTCTCCTTGTCGGAGAGAATGAGTGTACCATGGCCGTCCAGTTCACATCGTTCCTACTCCTGTGGGTGAAAGTGAGCCCCCCTCCCAGGAAAATTTTTGAAAATTAAGTACTTTTAGGGGCTTTCTGAGGCCTCTAAATGTATGTACTGGAATATTTAGATGGTTACTCATTATAGTGAAAATGGCGAACAATAGAGCAAGAAAATGATTTTGGATAAAAAATGAAGCATTTTTAATAATCCTTATGGAATATAAGGACAATAATGCATCTTGGAGTCTCATCATCTCTCTCTCCCTCTCTCTCTCTCTCTCTCTCTCTCTCTCTCTCTCTCTCTCTCTCTCTCTCTCTCTCTCTCTCTCTCTCTCTCTCTCTCTCTCTCTCTCTCTCTCTCTATATATATATATATATATATATATATATATATATATATATATCCAATACACCAGTCCTGTATGAGACAGCCCTAGCATGTATTCAATATGGATGGTGGGTGTTAGTGCCGAAGTGGTGACATGTGGAGGTGTAGGAGAACTACTGGGCCTTGGGATAGACTACTGCCCCCGAGATATAGGCCCTGAAGCCTTTGCCCAGAGTCGGACACAAATATATATATATATATATATATATATATATATATAATATATACGGCATTTGGAGCCTTTGTCGTACAGTGGTCGAGTGTGCGTTTCGTACATGGGTGAACCAGGGTTCGCGCCCCGCCAGGGTAATAAACTTTGGGAGTATTCACCCGGCCTCGTACTGCATTGGCGGACGCAAGGGGTGCTGTGGTTGAACCAGTGTCGCTTACTATATAGTATGTTTGCACACAGTTAGCTTGTGCGGGCCGATTACACTTGGTTCACAGACTACACACACATCCAAAGCCACTCCAACACTACAATTACACTTACAAGCACTTCTCACCCTACATACAATCTCTACCAGACAGCCTAAGCCACTTGGTAGAGATACATTGGCTGTATCGTCCCGACTTCGGTCAGGATAGGCCAGTCCTGCAGTTGATACTCAAACGGCTGCTGCTGCTGATGATGATATACGGTACATACCTGTATATATATATATATATATATATATATATATATGGTCAGGATAGGCCAGTCCTGCAGTTGATACTCAAACGGCTGCTGCTGATGATGATGATATACGGTACATACCTGTGTATATATATATATATATATATATATATATATATATATATATATATATATATGTATATATATATATAGAGAGAGAGAGAGAGAGAGAGAGAGAAACATAGATAGATCTGTGAATGTGTGTGTACATATATATAGATAGATAGATAGATAGATAGATGAGTGTGTACACATATATATATATATATATATATATATATATATATATATATATATATATATATATATATATATATATATATATATATACAGAGTGTTCCAGAAATATGTGCCGAAAATCAGGGGATGTATTCCTGACACATAATTGAATGTAAATTACTAAATGACCATATTAGCAAATCTCAATAGTTTTCGAGTTACAGCACCTAACAGGTCTGCTTGAATGTTTTTGACTCCGGGAATTGCTCGTAAATGAAACATTTACCAAGGACAACGTGATGTATTAACAAAATAAAACAGTATTTCAAGTATGACAATAACATTTACAGTAAATGTTCAAAATTCCGCCCTCCTTGCTCGATGCAAGCTGCAGCCCGTCGCAGAAGTGACTGACGCACACGTTCGAAGACCTCAGGATTGTTTCGTACACACGCCGCGCTGTCCTCCACACGGCGCCACAGTTCCTCACGGTTTGGAACGTCTGTAGCGTACACTTCGCTTTTAATGTGTCCCCACGGGTAGAAGTCCAGGGAAGTGATGTCAGGAGACTGAGGTGGCCATGACACTGGGCCGCCTCGCCCAATCCATCGTCCAGGAAACACATCATTTAAGTAATCCCTTGTAATATGCCAATAATGGGTCGGAGCACCATCATGCTGAAACCACATCCTTCTCCGTATTCCAATGGGCACATCCTCCGGCAGCAGTGGCAGTGTGTCCTCAAGAAAAAGTCTGTATGTTGCACCATTCAGCCGCTGGGGTAGAAGGTATGGACCAATCAGATAGTCACCAATGATGCCTGCCCATACATTGATTGTAAATCGTACCTGATGACCTCGTCGAGCCATTACATGTGGGTTGTCACCAGACCAAGTATGCCGGTTATGTAAATTTATGGTGCCATCTCTCCCGAATGTTGCCTCATCAGTAAATAGCACAAGTGCTGGAAATTGACAGTTTTCAGCATGCCTCCTTAACAGTCACTGGCAAAACTGCATCCTTGGAAAATAGTCCACATCAGTTAAAACTTGTACTTTCTGATGGTGGTATGGATGTAGATGATGTTGATGTAGAGTCCGCCACACTGTCACCACTGGCAGCTGCAGAGCATAAGCAATCTGTCGAGTACTTATTTCAGGATCATCCTCAATCATTTGTAGTATCCGGTCCTCCATGTTGTCCATGTGAATGTCCCGTGGTCGTCCTCTGTCACCCGGAATTGCACATTGACGAACGGTACCAGTGTCACGTATACGACGATCAACTGCGAGAAATGTTCGCCAGTGTGGCACTCTGCGGTTCGGATAACGTTGCCTGTACAGCCGTACTGCTGCCGCAGCATTACCCCTAGCTTCACCAAGTGTCAGGTGCATATCTGCATAGTCACCATTGCAGTATTGCTCCATGTCTGCTTGCGCGTGGTTCTCTAAAACTGATTGATCCACACGTTCAGCTCTCGATCCCTGGTAGACGGGTGTTGCTGGGTGAGTGAACACCCGTCCTTCCACTACCCCTCGACATCACCTTGCTGGTTCGCCACCCCCACCCTTCCTTCCTCATACACCATCCCCACTCAACCACCCAACAACACCTTTGTCGTTTAAGGCATGTTACCACGTAAAGGGTGATAACACTATCTGATACTGCACACATGAACGTATCATTATGATTCTTATTACTAACTTGTACAGGTTATCACATACTGTACATTCTACAGCTTTCGGCACATTCCTGACAAACTTGTCAACTTTGCTGTGTGCCGTATTACTTTATGGTCGTTAAGTAATTTCACATCTGTCTCAGACATTTTGTACAATCCCTGGAATTAAACACATTCCTGGCAGACCTCTGAGGTGCTGTAACTCGAAAACTATTGAGAATTGCCAATATGGTCATTTAGTAATTTACATTCAATTATGTGTCAGGAATACATCCCCTGATTTTCGGCACGTATTTCTGGAACATCCTGTATATATCATCATCCGGACCTCCTTTAGGGCAATATCCAGACAACATTACAATTGACCCGCGTGGGAAAGCGGATATTTTTGCCAGTACCTTTGCCAGAAACTCTACCATAGACGATACCAGCCAGAATGTCCAAGTACTAGAACTTGACTCTCCTGAAATTGCCCCACTTAAAATACAGACAAGATACGTAAAATCCATCCTAGACAATTTACCTACCAACAAAGCTCCAGGCCCAGATGTAATTCACCAATTGTTTTGAAAAAGTGTTCCCCTGAACTTGCCTCTGTTCTAGCTAAATTATTCAGACTATGCATACGTACTTCTTTGTTCCCAAATTCATGGAAAGAAGCCAATATCCACCCAATTCCGAAGAAAGGGAGTTCGTCTGACCCCTCCGATTATAGACCAATAGCTGTCACATCTTCTTTTGGTAAGGTATTTGAAACATTAATTAATAAGCACATTGTTAAACATCTTGAATCCAACAACTTAATTAGTGAAAGACAATATGGTTTTCGCCACGAAAGATCCACCATTGACATACTCAATCTCCTAACTCATACCATCCATCAATCAATTGATCTACATGGAAAAATTCATGCAGTAGCTCTTGATATTTTTAAAGCTTTCGACAGAGTATGGCACCGTTCCCTGCTGTCCAAACTCCCTTGCTATGGACTAACGTCTTTTGTTCCTTTGATTTCTTCATATCATAGTGACAGGAAAATAAGAGTAAAAGTAGATGATGTATATTCCAATTTCCACTCAGTTAACGCAGGCGTGCCACAGGGATCAGTTCTGGCGCCAACCCTATTTCTGGTTCATATTAATGATCTCTTATCTGTCACCCACAATCCCATTCACTCATATGCAGATGACTCAAAACTACATAGTTCATTCACACTCAGACACCCATTTACAAAGTCTAATATCTCTACCTCTCAACTCAGTACAGCCATCTCCATAAATCAAGATCTATCTGCGATCAGTGAATGGGAACAAAACAACCTTGTCTCTTTTAATGCTAGTAAAACTAAATATATACAGTTTACTAATAGACAGATATTGCCAGATTAGTACATTACCTTCAATGCTACTTATTTCCCATCTCCGAAAGTATTGAAATTCTTGGCATCTCCCTTAACAATGCCCTCAGCTGGACCTCTCATGTCAGATCACTTGCTAAAACCGCCTCAAAGAAACTTGGATTATTGTACAGAGTCCGTAACTTCTTCACTGATGAGCAGTTAGCTATAATTTATAAGAGTCATGTGCACTCTAACCTTGAATATTGCTCACCCTTGTGGAATGGTTGTGGAGAGGCTGCATTAAAACAACAAGACAAAATTCAGAACAAAGCTGTTAGAATCATCAACAACCCTGCCATTACAAATAAACTACCTCCCTGCAAGTAAGAAGGAAAGTTGCCTCCCTTGCATTATTTTACAGATATTTTTTGGGCAAATGCTCATATGAAGTTGCGTCCATGGTGCCACCTCTCCATGCCTTCCCTCGTGCTACACGGGCATCTGGAGGCACTCATGACTGGAATGTCACTCAGCCATATTGCAGAACTTCTGCCTATCAGAATTCTTTCATTCCCCGAACTGCATCTCTCTGGAACTCGCTTCCCCAGAGTTGTTTCCCTCCAAATTTCAACCCACAGCTATTCAAGTCTAACTGTTACAGATATTTTATGAACAGAGGAAACCAGTAATCTGGTGAATGGGTTATTTTTTTTTATTCATTTGTTTTTCCTTCCTCCGTTCTGTTATTTAGAAAAAAAAAAAACAAATTTGCCCAGTCCAATGGACCACGCTTCCATTCACTCAACATTCAAGCCCTCGGAATCCTGGCTCTATCGGATATGCCAAAAACATTCAACACGATTTGTAGCTTCACATAACGTATCCAATAGAGTCAATCTGGACACTGCCACGTAAAAAAAAAGGGTGCCAAATCCATTGTCATGCTCTTCTTTTCACAACATTCACCCAGCCAGATCGATCTCTTGTCAGTTCCCTAGCTTCACCGACTTCCAGACCTATCTTCCTCACACGCTCATCCACAATATCTCCCCACCTTCTCCTTGGCTTACGTCACCTCCTTCCTCCTTCAAATTAACTCAGATGTACGTTTTTCGCCATTCTGTTGTTATCCATTCTATCCACATGACCATACCATCTCAGTACACTCTCTTTGATTCTGGTGTCCACCGACTTCCTCACTCTACATCTTTCACAAAGAGCATTATTTCGTATCGTATCCACCCTCTTTACTCCATACATTCCTCAACAGTCCCATCTCCACTGCTCTTACTCTTGACTTTTCATTTTCATGCCACACCATAGTCTCACATCCATTTGTTAAAGTTGGCACTAATACTGTTTTATGTAAGCCTCGTGCGGCTGCAACACTCAAGTCTCTGATTTTTATCAAGGCCTTCATTGCACCAGCTACTTTTCTTCCCTGTGTCACTCTAGTTTCCACTTCTTTTGCACCTTTTCCTCACTTTTCTATCACTATATATATATATATATATATATATATATATATATATATATATATATATATATATATATATATATATATATATATACACACTATATAGATAGATAGATAGATAGATAGATAAGATACATAGACATATCTATCTATATCTATCAATCGATCTATTTATCTATCTATCCATATGTCTATCTATCTATCTATCTATATATATATATATATCTATCTATATATATATATATATCTATACCTCTATCTATATATCGACCTATATATATATATATATATATATATATATATATATATATATATATATATATATATATATATATATATATATATATATATTATTCGAGGAAGAAAGAATCACAGACCTCGAGCCTACAATAACTGTTCCTTCGAAGAGAAAAACAAAATATAAGAGAGAGCGAAATTCAAGATCCGATCATTTCTAGATGCCTGGACACAATGCTTTTGAAAAACTGGAGATCATAGGAAGCAGGAAATACAGACAGAGGGACACAGTTCCAAAGTTGACCTGTTGCATAAATGAAGGACTGGGAATAACAGTTAACTCTTGCATTAGTGAGCTGGACAGAAAAGGGATGAGTTTGCTGATAGACTGGTGCTACACGCCCTTCGTAGAGGTGAAGGAATGCAACCAGACATTTCAGAGGAGCAGTGACCGTTGAAGTTGCGATAGAAAAAAGATAAAAATGCGTCAGTGCAGTGATGAGACAGAGGTTAAAGGGAGTCAGTAAGAGAAGGAGAGTTGATGAGACGAAAAGCCTTTGACTCCACGCTATTGAGAAAAGCTGTATGTGGGGAGCCTCTGCACACATGAGAGTTGTACTCCAAACAGGGGCGGAAAGAACCTGTGTATAGAGTCAACAATTGTGCAAGGGTAAAGAAGGAACGGAGTCAGCTTAGCACACCTAATCACTTGGAAGCAGATTTTACAAGAGATGTAATATGATCTTTCCAAGATAAGTCCCGAGTGAATGAAACACGAAGCATGTTCAAGGATGATGCAGGATTAAGCTGAGTATTATTAAACATTAGTGGGTACACCTTTGGTTGATAGGTGAAGAACTGAGTCTTTGATACATTAAAAACGACAAGATTATTTTTACCCCAGTCAGAGATAAGCCAAGTCAGACATTAGGCGTGCCATAACCTCATCCCTTGTTTGTTGAAGTAGCTGCTGAGATGGGCGTTGCGGGAACCGAATGGAAAGGTGAGGGGTGGAGTCATCAGCTTATGAGTGGATAGGGTTAGATGTTAAGCTTAGAAGGTCATTGATGAATAAACGGAAGAGAGTTGGTGATAGGACAGAGGCCTGAGGAACACCACTGTTGATAGATCTAGGAGATGAACGATGGCCGTCTACAACAGCATCTATAGAACGACCAGAAAAGGAGCTATTGATGATGGCACAGATAGAAGGATAGAAACAGTAAGAGGGCAGTTTGGAAATTAAGGACTTATGCCAGACTCAATCGAAAGCCTTTGAGATGTCAAGTGCCATGGGAAAGCTTTCACCAAAGTCCCGAAAGGAGGATGACCTGGAGCCTGAAATGTAGGTGAGAAGACCGCCAGCGGAGCTTCCCTGATGGAACCCATACTGACGATCAGAAAGAATGTTGTGATGGGAAAGATGTTTTAAAAATTTTTTATTAACAATTGACTCGAAAACTTTGAGATAGAGGATGTTAAAGCAATTGGATGATAGTTAAAGGGTTGGGAATGGTCACCCTTCTTTGGGACTTGCTGAATGAGAGCAAACTTCCATCAAGAAGGAAAGGTACAAGATGATTAACAAAGGCGAAAGGGTTTGCCTAGGCAGGGTCTAAGCAGAGATGCACAGTTCTTGAGAACAACAGGGGGGACTCCATCAGGCCCATATGCCTTATTTGTAATGAGGCCAGTGATGGCAGAAAATACATCAGCTGAAGAAATTTTAACGTCAGCCATGAGGAAGTCAGAGAGGGGGAAGTGATGGAGGAATAGCACCGGAATCGTCTAAGGTGGAATTGGAGGAGAAAGTCTGAACAAAGAGATCTGCTTTATCAGTAGAAGAAACACTTTCAGAACCATCAGAGTAGATCAGAGGAGGGAAGGATGATGAAGTAAAGTTGTTAGAAAGGTTTTTGGCAAGGTGCCAGAAGGAGCGGGACGAATTCGAGTTGGAGAGTTGAGAGCATTTAGTACGAATGAAAATATTTTTAGCAGAGCGAAGAACAGACTTAGCTCGATTCCGGGCATAAATGTAAAAAGATGTGATTCAGGGGTGGGATGGCTCCTGTATCTTTTATAGGCCTTCTCCTTTAAGCAGACAGCATTAGAACAAGCTTGATTAAACCAAGGCTTTCTTGCAGTAGTCAAAAAATATGAGAAAGGAATGTATGCCTCCATGAACAAGAGAGTAACCCTCGTAATGCATAAGGCACACTGAGGTGGCTTCCGACCATGGAAGCAATAATCATTCCAGGGAAAATCAAAGAAGTACTGCCTGAGGGCCCCCCAGTCTGCAGCTTCAAAGAGCACACACGCCGTTTCTTTGGAGAGTCCACAGGCCGTACTGGAGAGATAGGACAGGTTAAGGTGATAAGGTTGTGATCGGAGGAGCCCAACGGAGAGAAAAGATTAACAGTGTAAGCAAAAGGATTAGTTGTAAGGAAGAGGTAAAGTATGTTGGAGCTCTCTCCAAGGCAGTCAGGGATATGGGTAGGGTGCTATACAAGCTGCTCCAGGTCACTGAGGAAAGAAAAGATGTAAGCTTGTTCATCAGGTGGATCAGTGAAAGGAGAGGAGAGCCAAAGGTGGTGGTGAACATTGAAATCTAGATTGGAGATTTCAGAGAAAGGAGAAATGGATAGAATGTGTTCCATCGTAGAAGTAAGATAGTCGAAGAATTTTTGATAGTCATTAGAATTAGGGGATAAGTAAGCAGCACAAATATATTTAGTCAGAGAATGACAGGAAAGCCAAAGGCAGAGTGTAGAGAATTCAGAAGAATCAAGTTCAGGAACACGAGAGCAAGATAAGTCGTTGCATACAGTATGTTTGCACAACAGCTACCTTCGGCTTTCAAATGAGTATAGAAAAAGTAGGAGGATACAGACAAGGGTTTGCTGTCAGTTGCCTCAGACAGCTGAGTCTCAGTTAGGAAAGAAGATGAGGTTTAGAGGAGGAGAGGTGCTCAACAGAGCAAAAGTTAGAGGAGCGACCACGAATGTTGCAGAAAAGAAGAAGTGAATCACACAGAGGTTCCATGCAGCTCGAATCGTCACCGGGAGAGGGGTGGAAGGTGGGGTCATTTATGGTCTCCCCTCCTGGGGACTCCGAGGCTATGTATTTCGACGCCATGATTTCTTTATGAATTTTGGAAAAGGAAGTGTAGTGTGTACTGTCATGTAGTTTGGTGTTGATAGAGAAACTTGTATTGGAGAGCATGCTGGCCTACTCTCTGTGTTACTGAGACACTGAAAAAGTTCAGCAAAGGGGGATGGTCAGGAATTGGTCCCGAGGGCTGATAAAACGGGAGCTCCAGCTCTCCCTGTCATCAGCTTTCCATCCACCTTGGGAGTACTACCCTGCTCGACTGGTGCTACAGTCTACTCCTCTCTCTCTCTCTCTCTCTCTCTCTCTCTCTCTTTCTCTCTATCATCCATCCATCCATCATCTAATCCTACGTTGCCCCATGAGGAACGTAGGAGCCCGGGGCTAGGCAAGTTGGTCCTGGCATTTAAGATGAGAGTGACCAGCCTCACTCATCCCTCAGTGGCATTACGTGAGCAATCAACCCCAACCATCCCTTGGATATAAACCTTCACTGGCTCAATCCGATTGGAGCACCGTCAATACCCACTAAAGCACCAGGCGCCAATATTTGGTTATATGGTTACCACCCAGCGTAGTAAATGGTTTCCTGGTGTACAGGAAACCTTTTGGCTTGACACTCAGTGTAGAGTCACCCACAGGCAGAAGGAAGAGGAAAGAAAGACACAAGAGGGAGTGTAAAGTCACCCGCAGGCAGAAGAAAGAGGAAAGAATGAAGGAAAGAAAGACAGAAGAGGATGGATGGAAAGAAGGATGGAGGAGAGGAAAGGGCAGACACACGAGAGCAGCTTTACATCAAGTGAATGGATGGTGAGCGCCCCCACCTACCACATATATATATATATATATATATATATATATATATATATATATATATATATATATATATATATATATATATATATATATATATATATATATATATATATATATATATATATATATATATATATATATATATATATATATATGTTTGTTTGTATTTCCTTCAATCAAGCCCAAACCAAAACTGCTTAGTGATCACTGGAGCCTGGCTGTAAAATTTTGGAAGTTGCTCTTGCGTTGACCATTATGCACTAAAATAATGAATCATAACGTGATTTAATGAGTATCTTTCCCCCCTCCAAAGAAAATAAAAAAGATAATAATAGTACTATCTTCATGTGATTGCATCCTGTGAAGAGCATATTGTTGTCATGCATCCCAAGAAACCCTTAACTAAGTTGGATGGGAACAGTGTAACCAGACCAACGCCTGGAGTGTATTTAATTAAGACATTTATCCTCATGAGACGTCGAAGGGTTTACATCTGAGTGGTGGCCTTTTTTTTTTTTTTTTTTTCTCACCTCATGCCCTACAGGGATGAGTATCTGTTACTTCTCGCCTCTGATGTCGAAACAAAGTAGTCATGGATAATTTTCAGACAAGGGCAGCATGTTCGATTACGCAATGATTTGCTAAATGGTCATGAAATGATAGGATTCTTGTTGAGATTCTGGCGCATCATGTGCAGCGTCACAGTGAACAATGGATTTCTTTTTCAGTGCAAAGAAAAGAGAAACAAAGGCTAGGAGCACGAAAGAGGTTGCTCTTTCGAAGATAAACAGAACGAAATATGCACAAATTCAACACACATACATTTCCAGATATCTGGACACATAGTGCTTTAAAAGACTGAACGACACAGCAAAGGAAACTATAGACCGAGAAAGACAGTTCCACAGCTGACCTCTTGCATACATGAATGACTGACAGTATCCGTTAAAACGTGTAGTAGATAGATGGACAGAATAAAGGAGAGAGTATGCTGCCAGACGCGTGTTACGGGCCCGCCTTAATGGAATAGAAATTCAAACAGAGTGTTCAGAGAAGCTGCCACTGCAACAGCGTTAGTAAAGAGATGCAACAGTGCAGAGTTGAGAGAGGCTAAAAGGAACAGGTATGAAGAGGACCTGTGGCATGGACAGGGAGTGATTATGAGAAGCACTTGGGTCTGAGGTTAGGGAAGGAGAGTTTTAGTCCACTTATGCTACTCTGATGCTTGCAGGAAAGACTCAGTAGACTATACAGGGAAGGACATTGCATAAACATCTGAACAACTCTGGACAATAATTGGCATTTATACTATAATAACGAGTGCAAGATAGGGAAGTAAAAATTATGAGAAAACCTATAACGATTGTAGATGCAAACAGCAAAACCATTTCTGTGGTAAGCCATATACGAAAATTATCACTGAATAATACTTAGGCGATTTATGAGTGCAGAGAGGGAGGCATATCAAAGGCGTGAAAATGTTGGTAGCAAGTAATCACACTGCAACCTACTCAGCGGAAACACCGATATAAACAAGGAACGTGGTAAATCTATCTATCTATCTATTGTTAGACACCTTAATCCCGTAAGGGGTGGCCACAAACAAATCGCCTCCACGTCACCCTGTCCCTCGCCATTTCACTGCCCCTCTCCCAGCTCACATCACCCTCTCTCATAATTATACCTCTCCACTCCATCTCTCCATCTCATCCTTGGCCTTCCCCTCCCTCTCTCCCGCTCCACCTCACTCACCTGCACTGTCCTCGTCAGTCTCTCACTCTCCATCCTCTCCACATGACCAAACGATCTCGGTGTGTTTCTCCTAAATCTTCCTATCACATCCACACCACAACTCTCCTTCACTTCCTCATTTGTCAGTCTTCCTTTCCATGTGACTCCACATGCTCCCCTCAAATAACTCATTTCCACGGCTCTCACTCTTAATTTATGTCCCTCCAACAAGGTCCAAGCTTCACTTCCATACGTTAGAGTTGGTATCACAATAGTGTCATTTAGTAACTTTTTTACTTCCATGCTCACTTCCCTGTTTCCTATCACTGCTTTCAAGGAACCAGCAACCTTTCTTCCTTGTTGTACCGTTTCAAGCACTTCACCCTCTAAAATTCCATCCTCACTCATCACCCTACCCAGCTACTTAAACGCACTCACATTTTCCATTTCCTCCTCAACCAACCTCACTGTACATTCACTGGCTTCACCTCTCTCGAAGATCATAATTTTACTCTTCCCTACATTCATCTTTAAATTCCATTTCTTACATTCTCTCCCAAACTCATCCACCAAGCTTTGCAGCTCCCTTTTCTCTTCACTCAACAACACAGTATAATCTACAAACAACAGTACCGTACATGGAGTTTCCAAACACCGCCCTCTCTCATTAGGGCCGCTCCAATATCCACTGCCCTACCTTGTATCTCTTTTGTAATCCCATCGATATACAGATTGAACGGCCATGAAGACATGACACATCCCTGTTTCAATCCAACCTTCAAATAGAAAAATTCACTCAGTTCATATCCACACGCACTGCAGCCATAGCACCCTTAAACATACTCTTCACGGCATTCAGCAACTTCTCATCTACTCTATATATTCTTAATACTTTCCACAATCCCTGCCTATCCACCCTGTCATAGGCTTTTTCCAAATCTCTGAAGGCCGCATACAACTTCTTTCCCTTCGTTAGAAACTTTTGCACTAAGGATCTAAGAATGAATATCTGATCTACACAATTTCTTCTCTTCCTAATATCTCCCTGTTCTTTCCCAACAAATTCCTCTGTTATTTTCCTAACTCTGTCAATAAGTATCCTTCCATATTCTTTTCCTATTATACTATCAAGACAAATGCCCCTATAATTACCACATTCTTCTTCTTCCCCTTTTCCTTTGTACAAGGGAATAATTATACCTGACTTTTTTTCTCCCTTTACCACTCTAGTAATCTACCATATTTATCTCTCACTCCCCAACTAACTTCTTTGGCACCCTGTCAAACTCTCTTTTCCTTTTTCCAGAACATTTTCTTACAGTCCCTCCACTTTACACTCAAATTCCCTCCAAATTCCTTATCCACTCTCTTTTTACTCTCTCTTACAAATCTTTTCACCACTCTCTTCCTCTCTATATCCCATTGGAGCCCAGTGTCCGGAATATTGGACAGAACTGGGATTTTTTAAGCCTTCATAAAGTAGGGAACCCCCGGGTAGGGACCTATGAGCGTCGCGACTATGAGCCGATAGGCGGAGGGTGGTACGCTTAGTAGCCACCCAGTGCCATGCCTCGCCCAGCACCCCTGGGATCCAATGGGATATATAACTCTCTCTTCCGTCTCTCAACTTCTTCCACGCCCCTGTTTCTCATCCACTCACTACATGCTTTCTTCTTTTGTGCCACAGCCTCTCTCACCTCTTCATTCCACCATGCTGTTCCCTGCACCCCATTTCATCTTCTCTTCATCCCACACACCACCTCACATGCTGCACAGATTTCTTCTGTGAATATCTTGCACAAACCTTCCACGTCCCCCACCTGCTCCAATCCATATTTCCCCAATCGCTCCTCCACTTTCCTCTTATATTCTGCCCTTTTTTCATCCTCTTGTAACCTTTCCACCCTCCTTGTATGAGTTACTTCCTCCCATCCTTCCATTCTTCTATCTCTCCATTTCGTTTGGACACTGATTCTGACCATCACCAAGTGGTGGTCAGAAAGTCCACTCCCTCAGCCTCTATATACTCTTGCATCCATTATACATCTTTGCATCCTGTCATCCACTCATAGTCAATCATTGCCTTCCGTTCATTCAGTTCACCATACACCCTTCTCATCACTCGCCACGTACACCTGTGGATCATTTTGTGCCTGAAGAGGGTATTGGCTATCACCAACCCCCTCCCGGCATAGCCATTCCCATCCATCTCTGCAGGCACACCCCACTCACCAACTACTCCATCCACCTTCACACTCCCTACTTTTCCATTCATATCTCCAGTCAAAAACACTCTCTCATTCCTTTCAAACTTTTCTATGCACACTTCCACATTTGTCCAGAACTCTTCTCTCACTCTGCTTGCACGATCTTGCATTGGCACATACATGCACACTATCGCCCACATTTGTAGTCCAACGTTCAAACTTACCCATACAATCCTTGAGCCAACCGATCCATATTCTCTTATATTCTCCTTCCATTTGTTACTCACAACAATACACACTCTTTCTTTTGCCCTCTCATGTTCACCTACTCCCGTGCATATTCCCCAACCATACTCCCCTTCTCTCACAGTGTCACCTCACCATTTAGTTTCAGTTAATCCACATACATCCACTTTCGCACCCTCAAGCACCTGGACAATCTCTCATTCTTTCACCTCATCATTTGCGACCCTTACATTCCATGTAGATATCAGTACAATGTCCTTTGTTCGGTCCTTTGTCGTCACCTTTTGGTCAGTCCTGGTCCGAGGCTTCTTGTTCTTATTTTTAGTCAGTTGCCTTTCGGGGAGGGGCACTAACTCTCCGCCAACCCACTTGTTGTCACATAGGAAACACGTGTTTGTTAGTTACAAGGTTACCACCAAGCTTTGTAAATGCTTTCCTGGTTTACAGGAAAACATTTGGCTTGCCACTCAATGTAGAATTACCCTAAAAAAAAAAAGAAAAAAAAAAAGAGCAACACTAAGTGGGTGGATGGTGGGCGCCCCCACCTAAATGTTTAGGTGGTAAATGTTTATGGTATATATTCACTAATGTAGTGGATGACTTGCAAACTTGGTAATGGATAGGCATTTCTGATGATGAACACCCGTAAAAGCCATGTTTTATGGGTCATGAAGGATAAATGTTCCATCGAACCAAGGAATTTCACTTTCCAACATTGGCAAAGTGACCCTTCCCAAGGCAATGCGTCCCCTACATATGTATAAAAAGGACAGAATTCCGGAATGCTGAATGAAAAGTTAGTGTGGAAATATTAGAAGTTAGATTGGCTTTGTGAGTGAGATAGTTTACATGTCATCGAGAGATCCTCGACACTGTAATTATGTATGAGTTGTAACATTGAGCCTGCCTAAACCTGACAGGAGAATATATTTCCACCGTGCACATTCAAGCCGGGCTCTATGGATGCTGAATGCAGCTGATCTGTAGGACTGAGGAACATTACTTTTTGCCACTGGAGAGGCGACTTGCCTCCAACAAAAGTTAAGTGCCGATGAAAAAGTATGGGTCATTAAAAAATGCATTAGAGAACATGATACTACTACACCTTCAATATCCGTCCCCGGGTGGGACTGACCGCAGGTCACGGAGTTTGGTAGACGGACGGTCTTCCCAAGACCCGTATAGACATGCATGGGTCTTGGGTCTACCGACTCTACTGTCGGAGCCTCCAAACGAGGAAGACAGGCAAGTAGTATAATCATAAAATAAGCTAGTTTCATATCTTTTTTTGAGAGAAGGAGAGGTACTGTGCTAGGCTAATAATGTCCATAATAATTTAAGGTCCAGTCTATGTCCCAGCTTGCAGTATATAATTTTTAAAAATACACGTTCGTCTTATAAATTACAGGAGATGGCCACACCCTCTGACTTACAGCTTGACTTCGGATCATAACAGGTATTGACACAAACTGGTCCACGGGTAGACAACAAACGTAAATGAGGAATATAAATAAAAAGTAAACCTTCAAACCTCGTGAGGCTTCCCAGTGACGAGTAAAATTATGTGCTATTAGCCAGAGTATAATAAACAATTTCCTTAGGTCTAAAGACTAATATATTTGAGAATCTAATTTGCCTTGTATTTTCTTATTAACGTGATTCACGCCGTCACACACACACACACACACACACACACACACACACACACACAAACGAAATATCTCCGTATACAGCTAAGATTCCGTCGTGTATGATTAATATATCAAGTACTTCTTCAAATCACGTATAATGTAGTTCCTATTTTCTTCAGAATTAGTTTCATAACATAATGAAAAAAATGTTTTTCCTAATGATGTGCAACAATGTGGACGTTATTGAATTTTAGCGTGTAAATAATTTTGGGTGAAAGGAAGTGTTGTCTGTGACGCCAGCGATGTGGTGAACTCTAGTTGCAACCATTCATCTGCGTCGCAGGACTGGTCCACACTGCGGCTCAGTATAATTCGATTGTTCTGCCCCTTCTGGCTGGCGAAAACTTTGGCCCGCCACAGGTCAGAAATTTAATGCCGTGTGTGTACACCTCCTTTTTCCCCCCATTTCACTCCCATTTGTTGATGCAAAATTGTATTCCCCTTTCGTCTTACTGTCTCTGTCTTTCCCTTTCTCACCATCCCCCTTCCAAACCTCTGTCTCGTTTTAGCTACTTCATCTGCCGTTTACCTTCCTTTCACTTTTTTTTCTTTTGACTCTACTTATCTGTCTCTTTTTCCTTCCC